>NC_054469.1:218915547-219215547 GCF_017639515.1 Carcharodon carcharias
AAATGCAGGAGGATGCCTGACACTAAGTCTGGGCACTGGAGGCCCAGGTAAGTTCAAGGAGTCCCAGGGCAGGGAGAATAAGGAAAGCCTGGGGAGGTTGGATTGTGAAGTGATCTCGGAGATTAGGGCAGGGTAGGGAAGGAGGTGCATTCCCTCCCAAGATGTAACTCTGTTGATTTTTGACCTTCCCCCATGCAATTCAATCCTTCTGCCAGGCTAGAAATTGAGGCTGGATGGGAAAGGGCCCTTAAGTGGCCTTAATTGGGGAGAGGGTGGACTTCCTGCCTGAGGCCTTGCCTGCCCCAGTGTAAACTCACTGTGTGGTCGGGATGGATGGAAACCCGAAGGGAATTCCACCCCTTCAATTTCACATTCCCCCCTTACCCAGCCCCACCACCTAAAAGCTTGCCAGTGGGGAGCCTAAAATTCTGGCCATATTAATAATGTGACTAAATCTACAAGATGCCCTGCAGCAACTGACCTAGGATCCTTCAATGGCAACCTCTAAACCTGCATCCTCTACTATCTAGAAGGACAAGGGCAGCAGATGGATGGGAACACCACCACCTGGAAGTTCCCCTCCAAGCCACTCACCAAACTCACTTGGAAATATATCACCGTTCCTTCACTATCGCTGGATCAAAATCCTGGAACTCCCTTCCTAACAGCACTGTGGGTGTACCTACACCACATGGACTGCAGCGGTTCAAGAAGGCAGCTCACCACCACCTTCTCAAAGGCAAATAGGGATGAGCAATAAATGCTGGCCCAGCCAGTGACACCTGCATTCCATGAATGAATAAATATAATATCCTGGTGTGCCACATTCACTGCTACACTGCAGTCATGTGCAGAGTAAAAATTACCTGAATCTTCCAAGCAATGGTAGTGCTGTACCTTTGCCACTGCTCGCAAAGGTTCTCCCGACTTGATGTTGCTGCCCATTTCTTCCGGGATCTTCTAAACCTAGTTGTCACAGAAATGGGCAGCAGAGCATCCCTCGGGGAATTCATCGGAGAGTAGAATCGGGGAGAGAGGACATGCCCCCTTTTTTACAGCACTAGCTGCCATTAAGTTTAAATGTCTAGTCTCTGATTGTAGTTAGAGTGAATGGATGAGTGAGTGGGTCAGTGGGTAAGGTGGGTAAGTGGATGAGTGGGTAGGTAAGGTGGGTAGATGGGTGAAGTGGTTAGGTGTGTTAGTGCGTAGTCGGGTGGGGTCAGGCAGTAGTCAGGCTGGGAGGGGTAGTCGGGTTGGATTGGGGGTGCAGTCAAGTCTAGTCAAGGGTGCAGTTGGGTAGTTGGTGGGGGGGAGCAGTCAGGTGGTTGGGTGGGGGTCAGGTACGTGCTTTGTGGGGGTTGGTTGTGGAGTCACCCAGGTGTTCAACTAGGTTTTAATCGGCCTAACATTTCCTGGGTAATTATCCAGGTAAGTACCGCGAAACTGCCCAAAGTCTCTGGCTCTAACTCAGAGTTGGAGGGAATCAAGGAGAGTCCAGGGGAGTAGAGGGATTGCCCCTCAGATGATTGAACTTCCCGGGCAATACCCATGTAGGTCTGCACGTCAGGACTTGCACAGTGTCCCGATCCGCATCTTCCATCATGCCTCTAGTATCCGATGATCTGGAGGCCAGAAGATTTGGGTCAATGTATCATGTGTCAGTCCACCAGCCACACGGTGAAGGGCGAGAAATACACTCAATGAGGTTCCAGCATTTTGAGTGTAAAAATGTGTGTATTTTGAAGTAATGGGAACCAGAAGACATAACAATTAATAGAACTCTCATCTCTGAGTAATAAAGTTGTTGGTTCACGGCCTACAACACAGGTTTGAGCACATAATCAAATCTGACACATCAATGCGGAACACTGCGGCTGCACTATAGGGAGATAAACCCGTTCAAACCAAAGACCTGTTTGTCCACTCATGTGAACAGAAAAGATCCCACAATACGATTTGAAGAACAGGAGAGTTCTCCCCGATGTGCCCGGCCAATATTTATCTCTCAGTTAACACCGCTAAACCATTGCTATTTGAGATAACTTGCTGTTTGCAAATCAGCAGCTGTGTTTCTCTTCATTGCAATAGCAATTACACTTCAAGAGTATTTTGCTAACTGTGAAACTCATTGGGAATCTTGAGGTCATCAAAGATGTTATATAAGTGCATACTTTATGTGGGGGAGGGATCCTCTGCCATCTCCTCTGGTCAGCTGAGCACTCTGCCCATCCACCCATCCATTGCTCACTTAATAAAGGCTCCTGCACCCTGCAAGCCTCAGCTCTGATGATGGGTTTGCTGCAGATAATGTTGTCCTCCTTGTAAAGGATCTTTCAAGCTTTTATACCCTTACAATGTAGCTTTCTGAATTACTTGACATTCAGGATTGCTTAGAAATCATCACAGCCTTTGCTGATCTTCACCTCTATTGTGTCCTGTACAAATGAGCAAAGTGTCGGTTGCATTTTTACTTTCATTCATTAATTCTATTTTGTCAAGATTTCTCTGTCATTGTCAGCACAATAGCGAATTTTTCATATTTGATAAATTTTACAATGCTCAGTGGACAACGTCACGATTGGACACCTCTACCAGGAAAACAATTAAACTATTCTTGTAGCATCAGGTGTTAAGGTACTTCAATGCATAAGCTGATCATCATCCATGAATACTGCAACTTCTAGGGTCTTCCAACATATCTGGCAAAGTAACACCAGCAGAGAACAAAGAATTTCAGCTCTGGCTCAGTGAGTGGCACTCTCACCTCCTAAGTCATCGCTTGTGGGTTGAAGACCCACTTTAGAGAGTTGAACACAAAATCCTATTTGATACTTTATCAGCCTTTTGTCATATTTTAGCTAAAATGCTTCATTTGGCGACCTTGCCTCGTGTATGTTTATAAATGATGTGCCGAAAACCAACGGCAGCAAAGGTCAGACAGTGGAGGTAAAAAACTAAGCTATAAAAGGAGCCATATTTCTTTGAAGCTGAAATATTTATACTGGCCAATCAATTCACCAAGATATAAAAATGCTTTTTGGCACATGATCATCATTCGATATACATTCCAAATGTAGAAGAGCATAAAGGAGGTTCTGTTGAACATTATCTGTTGAACAGTAGAGTCTCTTTAGACAGAAGCCGCCTGTGTGGGAGGATTCCAGCTGACTTGAAGTAGACTAATTGCGGGATAGCATTTTACCAGAAACCCATCTCATAGCTGCAGAAATCGAATACTGAAAAGAAGGAGTTTTGAGACTCACTTTAAAAACAGAGGGGTGTTATTTGCACTAGGTGTAAAATTGAAGAAAAATTATTTCACTCAAGCGTGGAGCTTTATAATGATGGTGTACTCCTAAAAACCTTTAACTTTACACAAAGATCAATATATGCTTTCTAGTTACAAGTCCTCTTGGGTTGCAGAAATGACTTCAGTAGGATTGTGGGCTCAATTCTCATTAGATGAGGTGAAGTCCATTAAAATGAAAAGTTGATTAAATCAATATAAAGTTTAATTAATACACTGGGTGTGGCAGATGAGCACTTACAGAAAGTGGCTAGGTGCAACTGAGCAGCTTGCAAGGCCATTTCTGGGGGAATTAAGAGTCAACCACATTGCTGTGTGTCTGAAGTCACATGGAGACAAGACCAGGTAAGGAGGGCAGATTTCCTTCCCTAAAGGGGCATTAGTGACCCAGGTGGGTTTTTTTACAACAATCACTGATAGCTTCATGGTCATCATTACTGAGAATAGCTATTTTTTTAAAAAAGTTCTAGATTTAATAATTAATTGAATTTAAATTCCACCGACTGCCATGATACAACTTGAACATGTCCGTCTAGAGCATTAGTCAAGGTCTCTGGATTACTAGCCCAGTAACGTTATCACTGTGCCCCTTAGAAAGGAGAAGGCTTGTTTTATTGGCTCCTTTTGCTGATACACAAACAGAACTCACCCACGCACTTGTCTCTTGATCAGGAATATCAGAGAAATTTCAGTTTATAGTAGCACAAATTGGAGCAAGTGTGGAAGCCTCTATTCCTGATTGCTCATGAAACTGATTTTCTAGTGGGTCTTTTTAAAATTTAGAAATGAACCATCGGAAAATCTGAACCACTGCAGATCAGGCGTGGTGCTCCCCCTTCAGTCGAGCCTTAAAAAGTGTTACAACAGGGATTTGATTTAGCCCCAAAGAAGGGTCAAACAGACTCAAAACGTTAACTAAAATGGACAGACCATTTAGGACTGAGATGAGGAGAAATTTCTTCACCCAGAGAGCAGTGAGCCTGTGGAATTCAGTACCACAGAAAGTAGTTGAACCCAAAACATTGTATGCTTTCAAGAAGGAGTTAGATATAGCTCTTGGGGTGAAAGGGATCAAAGGGCATGGGGAGAAAGCTGGAGCAGGCTATTGCGTTCAATGATCAGCCATGATCACAATGAATGGCAGAACAGGCTCGAAGGGCCGAATGGCCAACTCCTGCACCTAGGGGAGAATTTTGCCATTGGTGAGCAGGGGGTGGGGCCCACTCACCGATGCGTAAAATGATAGGGGATGACATCAGGCCATTGACAGGATCAATTATACAATTAAAGGACCTGCCCGTCCAACCTTAATGTTGGTGGGTCAGCCAGGAGCCCCGGCGGGGAATAGATAAAACATGAAACCTCATCCACCGGCGGGAGGAGATTTCATAAACAGTTTAATAAAGTTTTAGTGTAATTTATGAACCTGTCCCATCTCATGTGACATTCTCACATGCGGGGGACATGTTATGGATTTTTTTTTCTCTATTTTTATTATTTTTAAAGCTGTCAGCGATCTCCCTGAGGCAGCACTTAGCCTCAGGGAGATGTGCGCTCTATCGTGCGCATGCGTGAAAGAGCGCACTCTTGCTTTTGGGGAATCCACCCACCCCCCCACCACCCTCACCCGCACAGGGAGCGCACAGCGCTTCCCGCCGGGTGACACACTGGGCGGGCCTTAATTGGCCCGCCCACTTAAAATGGCGGCGGGGCCCCCTTCTCTGGTGGGGATCGGCTCCCCGCCCGCCGGAGATTGGGTTGGCCCCGCCCACCCGGCGGGCAGAAGATTCTGCCCCCAGTTGCTATGTTTCTATGACATGGAGCTGATGTCCTGGGCCCCACCCCATTTCACTTTGCCACCAGCTTCAAAGACCCGAGTGCAAAACAACAGGAAATATCAGGCAGCTGCAAGGCAGGTTGGGGTCAGGCTTGAACTTTATATTGTTTTTAACTTCCCACTCAATCCAAACTCATCTGTTTTTGCCAACATTTATCATCAATCACCAAATTATCAAAAGTAGCAACCTAGGTTAAGAAGGTTAAAATGATCCATGATTATGTAGAAATAACATTTATCCATTGAAACTATTTCTGGCATTCTAAGCTTTGTGGACATCACTCATTCTTCACAGAAAATGCTGGAAAACCTCATCAGGTCTAGCAGCATCTGAAGCAAAGTTCAGAAGAAGAGTCATACGTTAACTCTGTTTCTCTCGCCACAAATGCTGCCAGACCTGCTGAGTTTCTCCTGCATTTTCTGTTTTTATTTTAGATTTCCAGCATCTGCAGTGTTTTACTTTTGTGTACATTATTCCCTCCTTGCTGAGCTGAATATTGTTCAGTAAGCTATTGGAGGAGAAAGTTCATGTCATTGCAGCAAACCAGTAATAAGGCAGGATCGCACAAGAATATTCAAAGTTCTATGACCTTAAAGGAGTTCAGAACAGATACGTGCCTGAATATCTCGAGGAAAATAACACAGTTAATTCTAGCCTAAACATACCCCTGGCATGGCTCTACATTTAAGCTAAAGAACTGTGGCTTGAGGCTTGAATGCCAAGTGTGATGGAGGACCAGCATTTTTTTTTCCAATGCTCTTTTTCCTCCCATACAAAAATAAATCACTGCCAATGTTCCTATCTGAACTTTCCCTGTTTGCTAAACTCTTGTAGCTGCTTTCCTTGAGAGGTTCATTAATATTCATTAACACCAAGGCAACTCTAACAAAGATATCCCCATGGTTACAGTTAGCTCCAAGTTGTTCTAACCAATTGCCTGTGACATGATTAAGAACATAAAAACATAAGAGAGTATGCGACAAGCAAAGGTTATTTGCTCCATTAAGTCCATTCCTTCCAAAAAAGACCATGTAGAATATTTGCAATCATGGATTTCTGTTAATTTATCTTAACTCCTCAGAGAGTTGGCATAAATAACACCATCAAAAATTGAAACTCTTAAAATTCCCTTTTATCCCTTAAGGTAAATGAGCAGAAAACTCTGGGATATTATTATAATACCATTCAACATTGGCTCTTTGCATTTCCCAGATAAAATTCCAATATGACAGCCTGAGAGCATGTGCTTCGCAGATTATTTAGTCATTTAAAAAAAATTGCAATACAACATTTAAGTTACTGCATGCAGAAATATTGATTTTGAGATGCTGATTCCTTACAGTTGAAGTCTATCCCACAGGTCTACTCACTGGGGAGCACTCTTGCCCCTGAGTGAGAATGGTGTGGGTTCAAGTCCCATGCCAGAGATTTGAGCCCATCATTTAGGTGAGAGAGTGCTGCACAGTTATAGGTACCATCTTTTGGATAAGATCATCTTGATCTTTTGCCTAGACCTATCTTTCCCTTTCCACAACTTGAGATTGTGAATCCTGCCCATCTTTAGCCCACTCTGTTAAACTGAAGCCCCGTAAAAGATCCTGTGGCACTATTTAAAGAAGAGGATAAGAGTTCTCCTGGTGTGTTAGCCAACATTAATCCTCAACCACCACATTATCAAAACATAGATTAGCAAAGCGATTAAAGCGCAATGAACAAATGTGGATTAATTTCTAGCGGAAAAAAATTGAAAAGTAGAGAGGCAATTTTAAGCTTATGTAGAACCTTAGTTTGACTACAGTTAGAGCACTGTGCAAAGTTCTAGCCTTAATATTATAAAAAGGATACTGAGGCACTGGAGAAGGTGTAAAAATAATCTATAAGGATGATACCGGAACTGAGAGGTTGTACCTAAGGGACAGTTGCATGGTGACTTAATAGAGTTCTGGAAGGTTATGTAGGGATTTGACAGCATGGACATAGATAAAACATATCCACTTGCAGGGGATCCAAACCAGAAGGAGTGATGATGGCATAGTGGTATTGTTTCTGGACCCAGGGTAATGCTCGAATCCTGCCTTAGCAGAATTTAATAAAAGTCCAGAATTAAAAGTCTGATGATGACCATGAATCCATTGTTGATTGTTGTAAAAACCCATCTGGTTCACTAATGCCCTCTATGGAAGGAAATCTGCTGTCCTTACCTGGTCTTGCTAACATTTGGTTGACCCTTAAACAAGGGCAATTATGGATGGCTAATGAATTTTTAAAAAAATGAACAAAAATATAAAACTAATAGGGAATTCAGGACAGAAAGAATGTGGAACTTGCAACAACAGGGAGTAAATGAGATGAATAGTATAGATGCATATAAAGGTAAACTAGATAAACACATAAGGGAGAGAAGATTGGAAAAATGGTGTTGGATTTAGTGGGGTTGGAAGAGGTTCATATGAATATATACACTGTCATAGACCAGTTTAGCTGAAAGACTTGAGTTCTGTCTTTATATTCTATTTAATTCTAAGTTCTGCCAATCTAACTAATATTGACCATGTCAGTATTGGTCATTTATTTCATTGTTATTTGTCGGAGTTTGCTGTCCACAGAATTTCTGTCAATTTAGCCATTAACAAACGTGCCCATCTTACAGTGGACAACCTTTGTCACATCTTGTTGAAGTTGGTCTTACCTAAATCTAGAATAGGTCTAGATATTTACTGGAGTATGCTTCTACAGGTTTGGAAGAGTGTGCGGGGGGCAGAGAAGCCTGAAGATTGCTTTTTCCGGCATGCGGTGGAGTTTTGTACCCTCTGTTCAGGATGATCTCCACCCTAGACAGAAACAGCTCTTGCTTGAAGGAATTCACAATTGCACAATCTGGCAGCCTGTTCACAGCTTCACCACTCTCAGACAGAAGAACTATCTCCTGACATCTAACTTATTTCTTCCACGACATAACTTGGGATTGTGAATCCTGGTTATTTTTAACCTATTCCGTTGAAACCACTTGTCTACACAATAAAAATGTAATGTCACAAATACAAAAGGGTGGATTTTCCAGTCTCCACCACCCAAAAACCACCCGCAGTGGCTTTAGCAGCGGACCGGGGGTGGGGGGGAACACAGCAGGAGCTGAAAAATCAGTTTCCCACTGGCGTAAAATGACGGTGGGATCTTCTGCTCCCAGTTGCCATGGTGGGTGGTGATTCCCACTGGATGGTGGCATGGAACCAATTTGAATCTCACTAATGGGATGCAGATGAAGGCCAGACTGGAATCACCCTCCCACGCCTGATCGCTGGCGAGGCCAGTGGAAAATCACGCTGGTCCAGGGCATGTAAAAGTTGGGACTTAACATAAGAAGGCCTGGGGGAGCTTTCAGAGCTCAGGATCGATGATGGATCCAGCAACCAGAGCCTGGAACGCCATGTGTGCAGCACTGGGTGGGCGGATCATGAACCACATGGATTTTTGCTGTGCAGCAGCATCCAGGGAAGGGTTGTTCCTGGGACAGCCACTCCCCCCACCCCCCCACCGTGCCTGGATCATCAGGCTGCAGGAGACACTGCTGGGTGCCGAGGCAGGGGGAAGAGGAATGAAGAGGTGGGGTGGGTGTGCAGGCTTAGAGGAGGCCCAGGGGAGGTTGGGAGTGCTAGCGAAAAGAGGGAGATCCAGCAGGAATCTTGCAATGGGCGAGGCTGGTACAGATCAGGAGTGGGGGAAGGGCCCTGCTGGAATGCGGGTGGGGCGGGCGGTGCTTGTGCAGTGGTGAAGCAACATGGGGGCTTGTGCAAAGGTACGGATGGGCACAGCGGTGTGGGTGGGCGGGGGGGAGGTTGGCTACTGAGTGGAAAGGGGTTCAGAGGGAGGGGTCAGTGGAGTCAATGGAGGATTCCTGGGGGGGTAAACTGAGGGAACCTGTGGTAGGAGGAGTTGAAGAGGGCAGTGGGAGGCAATATGTTAGGAGGATGAGGGTGTGACAATGTTGTGTGGAGGAGTGCCGAGTGTTGTTGAAGTGGATGCAGAAAGTTACGCGGATTCGGGAGATTGGAAGGATGAGGGTAGGCATGTCTATGGTTATGGGGGTGGGATTTTCAGGAAGGAATGGGGCCTCTACGCTCACCTGGACAGGATGGAAGGTGATGGGAGAGGGTTTAAGGGTGACAGTGGGATGTCGGAAGTGATGCCTGGGTGGGGGGGGTCAATGGTTATGGGGGAAAGAGTGGGTGACAGGGGGAGGGAAAAAGATGTTCGACTGCACCTCGAATGTTGCTACTACCATGACTGGCTGCAATTATGTTGAGCCTCATTGTGGAGATGTTGAGATGATGAAGCAGCTGAAGATGGTTGGGCCTAGGACACCACCCTGAGGAACTCCTGCAGTGAAGTCCTGGAGCTGAGATGATTGACCTACAACAATCACAACCATCTTCTTTAGTGTGAGATATGACTGATGATTGGGAGTAGACTGATGGTGCAGCAACTGGCCGGGTTGGATTTGTCCTGCTTTTTGCATATGTGACCTGCCTAGGCAATTTTTCACATGCAGCGTAGATGCCAGTGTTGTAGCTGTACTGGAACAGCTTGGCTAGGGGTGCATCAAGTTCTGGGGCACAAGTTTTCAGTACTACTGCTGGAATATTGTCAGTGCTCATAGCCTTTGCAGTATCCAGTGCCTTCAGCCGTTTCTTGATGTCACTTGGAGTGAATTGAATTGGGTGAAGACTCCCATCTGTGATGCTGGGGACCTCCAGAGGAGGCCAAGATGGATCATCCACTCGGCTCTTCTGGCTGAAGATTGTAGCAAATGCTTCAGCCTTATCTTTCACACTGATATGATGGTCTTCCATATCATTGAGGATATTTGTGGACTGGATGTGGCAGGGCTGCAGAGCTTAGATCTGATCCGCTGGCAGTGGGATCGCTTAGCTCTGCCTATTCCTTGCTGCTTATGCTCTTTGGCAGGCACATGTTATACCTTCACCAGGTTAACACCTCATTTTTAGGTATGCCTGGTGCTGCTCCCGGCATGTCCTCCTTCACTCTTCATTGAACCAGAGTAGATCCCCTAGCTTGACGGTAATGGTAGAGTGGGGGATATGCCAGGCCATGAGGTTACAGATTGTGTTCGAGTACAATTCTGCTGCTGCTGATTGCCCACAGCAACTCATGGATGCCCAGTCTTGAGTTGCTAGATCTGTTCAAAATCTATCCCATTTAGCACTGTAGTATTACCACACAACACAATGGAGGATATCCTCAATGTGAAGGTGGGACTTCATCTCCATAACAACTGAGCGGTGGTTATCCCTAACTATATTGTCATGGACAGATGCATCTGTGGCAGGCAAGTTGGTGAGGATGAGGTCAAGTATGTTTTTCCCTTTTGTTAGTTCCCTCACCACCTGCTGCGGACCTAATCTAGCAGCTTTTTCATTTAGGACTCGGCCAGCTTGGTCAATAGTAGTGCTACCGAGCCACTCTTGATGATGGACATTGAAGTCCCCCACCCAGAGTACATTCTGTGCCCTTGCCACCCTCAGTGCTTCCTCCAAGTGGTGTTCAACATGGAGGAGCACTGATTCATCAGCTGAGGGAGGGCGGTACGTGGTAATCATCAGGAGGTTTCCATATCCATGTTTGACCTGATGCCATGAGACTTCATGGGGCCCAGAGTCATTGGTGAGGACTCCCAGGGCAACTCCCTCCCAACTGAATACTACTGTGCCACCACCCCTGCTGGGCCTGTCCTCCTGGTCGGACAGGACATACCCAGGGATGGTGATGGTGGTGATTGTGGTGTGGTGGGTGGAGATACAGGTCATCTCAAATGGGCAACTGGAGTGGAACCCCACCATGTAGTATTTACAATGCTAGGGCCTTGCAATGGATGAAAGCAGGAAGGGCAAAGGCTCAATGTGTGGCGGAGACTTCTTGCATACGGATCACAAGGGCCCTGACAAAGACCTTTGCTTCCCTGCAGATGCCTTATTCCAGCGGAATGGGGTATCCCTTGGAAGAAGAAATGGGGTGGGGGGTGGGGGGGGTGGGGGGGGGGGTGGGTGGGGGGGTGGTGGTGCAGCCAAAGGCTTAAAGAATATTGTGCATAAACCAAAGCAAACATGATGAAAATACATGTGAACTATATTAACAAAGGTTTGATGCGTGTAACAATGATACTGCACCTATGCAACGAGTTGTGAATTCAGAACTTCTTGACTTTTCTCTCCCTAACATTTCTTCTCAGTGCTCCCTTGCATCTGCAGCAGCCTGCTGACCAGTTTGCCCTTAGATGACCTTGGCGGCCGTCCTCTGGAGACCTGAGGCCTGGAGGGCCCCGGCTTACTTTGCCTCTCCTTCTGTGGGGCAGCTGCTCCCTCTGCAGTCACAGAGGAAAAAGCTGAAGAGCTCGCAGGCAAAGGTGATGCCGAAGGGCCAGACAACCTCAGAGAGACCTGAGTGGAGGCCCCAGAGGCGTCCAGTTGCCACTTCTCCTCCCTTTTGGTTTACCCGCCAGCAGCGATGGCGGGTTTTCATGCTTTACCATCCCAAACCCATCGCATTATTTATGCATTACCGGGAAACACACCATTTCCATCTCAATCGCCCACCCTGCCGTCACCTCGCTGCTTCATCACACCGGGCATCATATTTAAATTGCAGCCACAAGCACACATCTCAGCCCACGGCTGCTGCAGACAAGATGTCCACAAAAGGCAAAAAGACTGTAGCCTCCAGGTTTAGTGACGCGTCACTGGAACTTCTGTTGAAGGCTGTGGAGGCCTGCCGTGATGTCTACCCCCACTCTGGCCGTAGGATGGGCAGTGGCATCACCAACCAGGCTTGGGGAGCGGTGGACAGCACCAATGCCCTGGAAAAGAGGACGAGCCATCCAGTGCCGCAAAAGTATGAATGGTCTCATCCGTTCTGCCAGGTTAACTCTCTCTTCTCATCACTCTCAACTCACACACTTGCCATGGAGAGATATTAATATCTATAATGTTATTGGAAATTATTTTTAAATTGGAAATGTAGTATGGCCTGTGTCTATGTGTGTGTCTATGCGTGCGTCTGAGTGTGACTTAATTGGATTAAAGCCAGCTAGCCTGGGTGCTTTGATGTACAGTAGTTTTGAGGTATCAATTAGATAAACGTAAGGAAGTTAGAAGGTAATATGTAAATTTGCATATGTTGAATAACGCATTCAAGAGTGGGTGAAATCTTGCACTGGGAGATGCCAAGCAATGTGTTTATTTTTTCTCACTAATAAAATTGGTGGAATGAAAGGGTTTACTGTTAGGAGAAGTAAAATTAAAACCATAGTAATACAATGGAAAATTTACATTCAAAGGAGAAGCTAGGGTATAAACAGAAAGGAGTTTGTGTAAGTCAGAGGCATTTAGGATCTAACCAGCCTGTAAGCCTACAACTGTGTCTGCAAAGGAAACACATTGCAAGAAACCTCATTTTGAATTTGTAAGGTGAAATGTGCTTTGCCTGGTGTCTGTTTAAAGTCCATTTGTTATTGTTGCCTTGGTGAAGATTTACCTGGAAGTGATTAATTTGGGGATTTGTTTAAAAGTTATTATGGTAGTAATTCATAGACATGTTAATGTGTTTAATTTATTGTTAAATTAATAAATGTTCAATTTAGTTTTGTATTAAAAAACTTCTTGAGGCTTGGTGGTTTTATTCCTGAATTCAGACCTGCATCTCAAACATGCCAATTGAAAATATAGGTTATGACAGTTGTTTGGGATTTAAACTACTCAGCTTTTACCAACTGCTGTGTCATAACACACAGACACACACACAAACCAATCACATATCCGCAGGGATCTCACACCTCAAGGGACAACACCACTAACTCTCACACACAACCTCACATCTCCAACAGGCTCCTATCCTCTTGAGTTTGCATCCTTATCCCATCCATGGCTCCACTCACCACACAAATATCCCACACAGTGCCATGTGTCCTGCTCACACCCTCTCCATCTGTTTCCACGCAGGAGAAGCTGGTTTACTTCAGCAGAGAGAGGTCCCAGATTGGGAGTGGAGTGGTCCACATTAGGCCCCTCACTCACTTTGAGGAGTGTGCCATCGCGCTGACTGGTGAGGATATGGACCATGCTTTTGGTGATAGTGAGGCTGGCGGTGAACACCCACGTGAGGATCCTGCACCACATCATCCCTCTCTCAGTGTAACTGTGAGTGCTCTCCCTCCTGTTTATGACTCTGCTGCCATGCACTAATTATCTCTAAGATAAAAGCAAAATACTGTGGATGCTGGAAATCTAAAATAAAAACAGAAAATGCTGGAAACACTTAGCAGGTCTGACAGCATCTCTGGAGAGAGAAACAGAGTTAATGTTTTGAGTCTGTATGACCCTTCTTCAGAGCTAAATAGAAGTAGAAGTGTGATGAAATTTATACTGTTTAAGGGGGTGAAGCAGATGAAGTTGGATAGAAGGCCAGAGGTAGATGGGGGGTAAGGAGGGATTGGCACTTTGGTTCATAGGGCGCTCTGCCAAGGGACAAACACCCTCAGCCAGCCGGACCCTCAGCTCCAACCACGTCCACAGTTGCAGCCAAGAGTATACTTCCTCCATTGAAGAGGTGGAAATAAGCAGCCTGGAAGACCCGTCACTGCAGAGGGAGCAGCCGTCCCATTATGGAGGGAAAATTGTGTTTGTGACAGGGCCTTTCAGAGCCTCATACAAACACTCTCTCATGCACGCGGATCCTTCATGGTTCACGCTTATCTCAATGCCCTGAGCATTTTAAATGCTGCCTGTTGGAGTTTGCTTTCAGTTGTCCATCTGAGCCCACCCACTGACCACACTCCCATGCACCTCACCCACCATGACTCTCGCTTCCCTTTCGATTTAGCAAGCATGGCCTGGTTTCACTGCATTGTGCGCTCCCCTGTCTTTTACCCTCCCCCAGTCACCCATTTCCTCTCCCCCATCACAGTTGACCCTCCCCCCGGCATCACTTTCCACCTCCCCTTCGTGACCTCCCAGCCACAATCCTTTTCTTTCGGGGATATCCAGGTGAACGTGCACGTTACCTTCCTTCCCAAAAATCCCACCCCCATCCGCATTCACCTCCCTGACCTCCTCCTTCCCACCCCGAAAGTCTGTGTCTGTGTCCGGATCACCAACAACCACCATCGCTGTCCCTCCTGTCGCTACCGTCGAACCCTCACCCTCCCACCCGAGTGCCTCACTCTGCCCTCGGTCATTCTGACCCTTCCTCCATACCATGCCCACCCTCAGTTCACTCCCCGGGAGGCAAACATGGAGCCATCCAACTCCTCCCATGCACATTCACCTACACATACCACCCCTACACCCCTCCACCACCCTGCCCCCGAAGAACCCCTTGCCCCCCCAGAGTACCCTCCCCCACAAAACTCCTACCCCACCCCCAGTAATTCCAGCCCCCCAAACCTGGACTCCACCTCGACTTAGTCCCTCCCTTCCCCGACTCCTTCCTCCCAGCTTTACATCTTCCTCCAGCATTACTGTTACCACCCTTCACTCCATTCTTATTTCTTCCTCCCTTCGGACATCTTCCCCTCTCCGAATTCCTTCATCCACCCCCCTCCCTCCCCCATACACTTAACTCTCCAGTTGCGGCCTTCTCCCCCATTACCCCATCCTCCCCCCATTCTCCCTCCCCTATCCCAACCTCCCCGCTCCCCCATATCTTCATTGTCGCCTCCCAACCTCACCCCATTCTGATACCTTCATTTTCCCCCCTCAACCTTACCCACGCTGACACCTCTTCCACTACCAGCCGATCCTAGCCCTTCCTCTCTCACCCCCTCGACCATCACCCATTGTGAGCATCAACGGTGACTTTCCAACTTTCATGCACTGCATCGTAGCAGAGACTTGTCCATGAGAATCCACCCAGCAAGCCATGGAAGTTCCTCCAGTGTGTTGTTGCTGTGGGGCTCCGGCACCTTATGCTCCTCAGGTGTCCCCAACGTGAGCAAGGTCCTGATGGGTAAGCCCTGGCACGGTTGTCCACATGTTCTACACCAGCGTGCTTTCCCGCTGACGTGGACGGACGATTCAGCTGGAAGGGAGGGGGTGGTGGTGGGGGGGTGGGGGGGAGCAGTTCCAGTCCTAATAATGAAATGCTGATGTATTACAATGAGTTTCCTGATGTCCGATGGTGAGTAGCATGGCCCACCATCAGCAGGCTGAGCGGACGATCGCAAACTGGTTTCACGCCACTGTGAGAAAAATCGCGCCGTTTTATTCACTCATGCCAGTGAACACGTCCAACACCGGCAGGCACAGAAAACCCCGGGCTTAGTCCCGGAAGGGAAAATTCCACCCAAAGTTCATAAGGTGGTTATGTTTTGGGATTGTCTCTTTAATTTAAGGTAAAAAAAAAAGGTGGAATGAACGGATTAAGTAACCTGTTCTGGAATCTGCCAACAATAAGCCTGTGTGTCTAGGTTGTTAAAGGTTAAAGGAGGTCCCAGGTTGTTTTACTGGGAAGAAAGTACAAGATATTCACATCTGTAGATGATGACAAGACCATCTGTGCTGGTTGTGCATAACCTATCAATCACCTGGTCTCACAGCGATGTGCTAGGAATGTCAGGTTTTATAAAAGGTTATATTTTAAATTGTCAATTAAAATGTCAGCTTAAACCCAAGATAGAATGGAGTTGGGGGTCTAAAGGATAACTAATTAGCATTTCCACCTGGATACAAGGCATATGTGATTCATGTTGCCATTGGGATGGACATTAGGAAGAAAACATCAATAGAAAGCCATTGTGATATTGGGTTGCAGGTTTCCTAAGATATCCCTGAACCTCACAGACAGGTCAGCCTGCAAGAATCTGAGGGAGAGAGAGAGACAGAGAGATAGTGGAAGGCAGTCCTGCACTCGGTTCAGAGAAAATCCTGTCTTTATTATTCACTATGTGGAAAGCAGGTGGGAGTTTGCATTCAGTTGAAGAGACCAAGATCTTGAGGACTTAACCAAGGCTGGAAGATTCACCTAGCTTTGACTACCCAAAACGAAGAGCAGTAAAAACTGGGAAATAAGAATACTGGTCCGAAATGGTCTTGTGTACCTTAAAATGGAACACCAGTAAAAAGTGGGAAATAAGAGTACTGGTCTGAACTGTTTACTCCTGCTAGGTAGAGGGAGGAATCTTCAAGGTAACCCTCACCATGAAAGTTAGCCCTGGCTGGGAAAAGAAAAAAAGAGCGAGCCATCGGGAGCAGAAAATAGCTTTGGAATAGTTCTGGGAAAATAAAATATCCATTTAAGGGACAGAGTAAAGTATAACCATAGTGGGGAATTTCATTTGTTTCAAAAGTTAAATGGGGGAAACTTTTCTGTACTCCAGAGTTTATGTTGTCTACAAAAATATTGTTGAATCAATATTATTTTTAGTTCGTCACAGTAAAAGTCTTAAAACTTGAAATCTTTTTTTGAATTTGTTCATGGGATGTGGCATTTATTGTCCCTCCCCGATTGCCCCTGAGAACTGAGTAGCTTGCTGGGTCATTTCAGAGGCAACCACGTTACTATGGGTCTGGAGTCACATGTAGGCCAGACCAGGTAAGGACAGCAGATTTTGTTCCCTAAAGGACATTAGTGAAACAGATGGTTTTTATGACAGTGGTTTCATGGCCATTGTTAGACTTTTAATTCCAGATTATTTTTTTGTTGAATTCAAATTTCACCATCTACCTTTATGGAATTCAAACCCAGGCCCCCAGAGCATTACCCTGGGAACCTGGTCCAGCGACAATACCACACTGCCTCCACCTCTTGCTGTGTCATCCTTTCAGTCACTGTAAATTCAAATATCTTTTTAAAAGTTATTGGTCAATATGGGGATAATAACAATAATCCCTTCACCATCTTATAAATCTTAATCAAATCATCCATAAGTATACCCATCTCTAAACAAAGCAGGCACAGCTGTTTGCATCCCCCTGGGTAACTAAGATGCTTAATTGTTAAGGATAACCTGTGACTTCCTCTGAATCTTTTCCAAAACCTCAATATCCCCCACCTTTTGAGGTTTTGGAGGCAATATTACATAGAATGACATAGAAAGCATAAAACAGGACCTGACCTCTCTGCTGACGTTTATGCTCCACACAATCCTCCTCCCTCCCATCTTCGTCTAACCCTATCAACATCACGTTTTCTCTTTGTTTCTCTCTCTGGTATTGATTTCGATTTTCTTAAAAAGCATCTATGCTGTTTGTCTCAACTATTCTTGTGGTAGATTTCTAACTTCTAATCAAGAATATTCTGAGGTCCAACTGAGAATAAATCATTGCTACAGAAATTTAGCTTTTAGAAGCTGTTTTTTTTTACAGTTTTGAGCAGGTGAGCAGCCCTCAGTTGATTTGATGACGGAGCCCAGCCAAAGAATGTAAAGTTCAGCATATGATCTCATGAATAAAACTGACATATTACAAGCACCAACCTTATTTTACTGCCATTTCACTTCACCTCAACATGCAGTAAGCAGTTCATGTAACATGCCAGCCTGTGAGCACAATTTCCTGACCCTGATTATGCTTTGCTAGTGGCATAGAGCATTGTGTTGCATTGTACCTAGGAGACCTTGATGCACGTTTCTTGGAGTGTCTGCGAAGTATCGCCTCTGCTAGATGCATGCTAACTAATGCACTGACACTTGAAATATCTGAAAGTGTTATTGCTTTGAGAATTGGCACTATGCCCCCTACTTCTGTTGGCAACAGCTGAGTTGGCGCTTCGACAGGCTGCACTGAGAATTCAAGAGAAAGGAGAGGAATGATTGAATGGAAAGTACAGTGCAATTGTGAAAGGACACACAAGAGTATGTAACAACAAAAAATTTATATCACTGACATGAGCTATTAAGGGATTTCTGTAGACAAGAAATCTATAGTGGGAACAAAGTATATGTGCGTTAAATTGGATGGAAGTTAAAATTACTATACTCAATCACCTAGTTTGAATCTTAATCCATTCACATTTTCCAATTAATGAACTCCATTTAGGCTTACTGAAGTGAAAACCATATTTAAGTGAATTATTACCTCACTTTTTTTAAAAATGGCAATATGATCCACTAGATGATCCAACATTATTCTTTAAATACCATCGTTCAGCTCACTGATGCTACATATTCATAAAGTATAACCTCTTAGTGGAAGTAATACACTTTATTTTGAACATTAAATTTATTACTTAGAAACTGCTAATTAAAATCTTTTTGCCATTCATCCAGGCGAACAATCAAATAAGAAAAATCTGCTAATTTATTCATTAGTCAGTGCTGATCTCTGCAGTAGATGTGCTTCAATATAAAGCATATAGGGGCTCATTTTGGCTTTAGATCAAGTGTAACACCATGGGGACAAAAAATAGGGAGAGTTGTTTAAGGGACCAGCAAGTTGATATCACTATTTTAAGCTTTATATCCAAAATCAAAATTACCCCCATAACCCAGGAACAAAATCTTATCTGCCTCATCATGTTTCATTAATGATTGTCTTTTGAAATTCAATGGTTCAAAAGGAAGCTGGTATTCTGTTCCAGTAATGACTAACTTAACTTGGCCCCTTTTTATATATCAGGCATAGCTAGTCCCACTTTGATTAATGCAAGAGTCAAAAATACCAACTTTCACACAAACACAGAGACACACACATGCGCACACACTCACACACACACACATATATATTTCTTTTCAGGGGTACTGCTGGGCCACTAAAAACTTATTAATAATTTAGAAGCTGTGAAACTTTCTCACAGAAAGCTACATAAATTCCAGAAAGGTGGAAGTGAAAAATTGTGTTTGTCCACAGCAGAGTTTCCTGCACATTTATAATTACATTCTATAAATCCACTTTGGCAATAAGCAGCTCTGATATGTAAGGATATAAGATTTGACAGAGAGAAGATTGATAGCACTCATGGTGAATGTACTAAAGGTATTTGAGAAGAAGAGGATCTTGGAGGGCTATATTTTGCCAGTATGTAAAGTGGTGGTCAAGATGGAGTCTCCAGCTGAAGTATCAGTTTCGCCTGCTTTTAGCAAAATACGATTGATAAAGAAGCTGAAGCCAGCACCAGGAATGGTCACCTGTGAGACAACTGACCACCTGTCAAAATGCCTGCTAGCATATCCTCATGGAACATTAGCATCAGGCTGCAGTTCATGGGGAGTGGGAAGGAGGGAAGGAGGGAATGCAGAAAGGATTGGAAAACTTGAAGGGGAGGGTTGCTTTGACGGGAGATTGAAGACTGGAGAAGGGAGATTAGAAGCCAGAAGTAGGAGATTGGTGGCCAGGGAGGCAGAGATTGGAAAACTGCAAGGGGAAATTCGAGGCCTCAGCGGTGAGCATAGAGGAGGGAAGGAGGATTTGTGAAGACCATGGAGGAGGTGGGAGATCATAACTTGGGTAGACATGGTGACTGGGGGGTAGAGAGGTGTCTTTGATTGTGGGGCGGTGCTGAAGCAGATAAACTGGATCTAGCAGGTGAGTGGAAAGGCACTTAACTTGCTGGGTCCAGCAATGCTCTCCTCCCTTTAACTGCTGGATTTCCTGAGGCCTGGGAAATTTAACAGGCCAGAGTTAAATTTAAAATGGAGATTAAATCTGAGACACACGCCCTCATTATAATATTTAAATGTTCAAGCTACCTCCTGGAAGCGAGATGATGATCTACCTTCACATTCCACCTCCATCAGAACTGGGAGTCGGTGTGTTTTGAAGTGGCTTTGTTTTAAGATTGAGATTCTTTAACAACTTGTTGAGCCATAGCTTCCGAGCTCCTGAGCGTCGGATTGGGGAGTACCCCAAAGATGCACTGAGGAATCTCCTTCAGACGTTCACAGGTAAGGTTCACACGGCAATTGTCCGGAAGTGCAAACTTCTCCTGGATAATTGCCCTGCGCTCAGAACCATTCGAAAATTGCAAATTATAAACTTTGAATGGCTCTGGCTGGGTTACAGCAAAGTTATTCAGAAAGAGTTAGAAGAATCAAAACCTCTTCTAGCTCCTGGGTAACTATTTCACAGTCCCAGACCAACCCCCATGGGACTCCTCCACCACTCCCGCCCCAACCCCCGAGGGGTTTCCCCCCACCAACCCCGACTACCCCATCCATGGGACTCCCCCACCCCATGGACCCCCTAGGAGTCTCCTCCCACACCTCAAATACCCCACACATGGGAATCTCCCAACCGCCCGCACCCAAGACCCAGGATTCTCCCACTACCCCCTCCACAGTGGGCCTGATACTCTCCCTCAAACCCCCTCCACAGGCCTGACCCGACTGACTTGTGGCCCGACCACCATCCCCCCACCCAACTTCGAATCCTGAACCAGCCCCCCGAGGCCCAACAAGGCTGAGGCCTGAACCCCTCCTGAAGTCTGACCTCCCCGCGCCCCCCCGCCAACTGAGACCTATCCCCACCGCCCATGGCCTGGTGTCATCACCAGACACCCAATACCCTTCTCCCCGACCTCTGACCCTCACCGATCTCTGACCTCCAACTTCCGTGCCCCTGACCTCCAATTCCCCCACTGACCTCTGATCCACCCTCGACCTTCGATCCCCTGCACTCTCGAATTCCTATCCACTTATCTTAGACACTTACCTTCTCCCTGGCCTGTCAAGGACCTTTATATTTCACTGGGCCTTTAAACTTACCTGGTTTACGGCAGCTAGCGCTGTAATAAAGTAGGCATGGATTCCTTCCTACCCTTCACCTCTGCGGCACTTCGACAGTGGGCCCCGGGTCACGCTGCACTGCCTGGACCTCGCCCGGCCTGAGCTGGGAGGTTGGGCGAGATGGGCTGGTAAAAGAATGAATGTAGGAAATTGGGCATAGAGTGGCAATCCTTCACCGATTGCCTCTTCGAGGAAGTTCAGGCCCGATATTTCATCGAAATCCATCGGTTAATATTCCCTTCTCTGATTTAGCATTCCCCACTGGCCTCACAGAATGGTTCCTGTAATGTTCCCCCCACCACCCCCCCCACAGCAAGAGCACAAATTAGTAAAATGAGTCCTATTTAGACTTTAGAAGAAAATTCAATAGATTGTTGGCATCACATAAGATAATAAATGAAGAATAAACCATGAGTGAGTGATGGAGTTATGATATTGTAATGCAATCTAGTGTTTTTCTAAAGTCAAAAATTGAAGAATCAATCAAAACAGTTCATAAATTCAGCAGAGTCTTGAGTGGAAGTTGTCAATAAACACAACTGAAATCCCATAACATGTATTTTTCCACTGCTAAGTATAACTTAATTTTGCAAAAATTGACATTCATGTATTAGTTGTTCTGAATATTATCTGTTGACCCTGTAGCTACCTGTGACATACAAATGCAATTGAACATCTTTGCTTGACTTGTCAAATAATATAAAAAGATCAAACTCCATTTCACTGAAGGAATAATACCTTGTGAGCTTTTCAAAACTCTTGTTTAATGCCAGCATGCAGCAAGACACTTTGTCCTTGTTTATGATTCTCTTGCCATATATCAAAGAAGCAGGATGTCAAATGGATCCTAAACATTCCTCCAGTATTTTGCCCTCATGTATCATCACAAGAAGCCATCTCCTGACTTGACTGCATGATAGTATAAAATGGATAATGGCAAATCAGCAGGCCATTTTATATCTCTCCTCATTTTTCTCTCTATTGAAATCAACTGGAAATAAAATACAGGAGAGATGCCCAACAGGTTGTCGACTTGCTGTCACCCACTTTATTGCTTAATGGTAAAATTACCCATCGTGTTTTTTTTCCCAGGCATGTTTCTTGTTGACATGAGGCACGATCATCCAGATGGAAAAGTAATATTCAGAAATGGAAGGAAACAGGTTTAGCTCTAGAACACTACATGTGTTTGATTTCACATAAATATCTTTTGTTTGTCTTAAGGTCTGGGTTTCCCTTTCAGCACACCGAGGCTGCATGTTTGAGAAGTCTACATGCATGTTGTGAAATAGAAGAGGAAATTATTTGATAATAAATGTTGAGACAAAAGAACCCTTGGAAATAGGGTCACACAACAGCTAGCCTATACTGGGAAAGAATAAACTGAATTACAGGAAATTGATCACCTACGATGAATTAAAGACAATTACACAACTCTAAATATACAGTTACTATTGTAACAGTGAAATTTATTATATCAAATCACTTAATGGTGTAATCCAGGCCACATATTATTAACCTCTTTAGATACAAATTAACAGTTAACTTGATTTATTGGTACAATCATTAACTTTGCAACTCTACAGCTTCTCGAGTGACCTATCTGTATTATCACAGTAAAAACATGTTATGTGGTCCATTTACCATGGCAGTTTTACTGTTATTTGTTAAGCTGAATTTTGAAACTTAAGACACATTTGTGCCAATCATGCTACATGTCAAGGACAGAATTAAAAGCAATAATTTAAAAGCAAGAATTTAGGACTAACATGATGAGATACATGACTGCTCCTTAATAATCACCCATTGTTCTGCTACAGACTTACCTGTCAGTCTTTGACTCCCCTTTTCCCTGCCTAGATCCCCTCTCATCCCATTTAAGGTAACTCTCTACTAATTTAGAAGTTCTACTTTAGATTGTTCTTTGCCCTTCTCCATTACTAATTTAAACCTGATGATACGATGATCACTCTTACCCAAAT
The DNA here is from genome assembly GCF_017639515.1 of Carcharodon carcharias. Classification (NCBI taxonomy): domain Eukaryota; kingdom Metazoa; phylum Chordata; class Chondrichthyes; order Lamniformes; family Lamnidae; genus Carcharodon; species Carcharodon carcharias. Next base: position 218,938,405 of record NC_054469.1, read on the forward strand.
GTTCCCCCGCAGACACTTGGACCACTTCATAACCCAGCACCAGATCCAGCAATGCTTCTGCCCTACTTGAGCTGAGAACATATTGGTCAAGGAAGTTCTTCTGAACACATTTCAGAAATTCCTCCCCCTCCCTTCCCTTTACTCGAACATAACCCTAATTAATATTTGGGAAATTAAAGTCCTCCAATTTCACCGCTCTGTAGTTCTTGTATATCTCTGTGGCTTTCCAGCAATTTGCTCCTCTATCTCTCTCACTAGAGGTCAATGGAATAACCCCAAAGCATGATCTCAACTCTTCAACTCTACCCAAATGGATTCTGTCTTTGTCCCTCCCAAGGACATCCTCTCTTTCCTACAATGTCTTCCTGATCAGTGCTGCCACCTCATCTCCCTTTTTTCCATTTCCACCTTTCCTGAACACTTTGCATCACCATGGGCTGAATTTTCCACCTGCCGGGCGGGTGGGTCCGACCCAATCTCCGGCGGGCGGGGAGTCGACCCCCGCCGGAGAAGCGGGCCCCACTGCCATTTTAAGTGGGCATTCCCCAAATGCAAGAGTTCCCTCTTTCGCACATGCGCACATCTCCCTGAGGCTAAGTGCAGCCTCAGGGAGGTCGCTGAAAGTTTTTCAAACTTCAAAAATAGAAAAATAAAAAAAGCATTAACATGTCCCCCTCATGTGACAATGTCACACGTGATGGGGCATGTTAATAAATCTCACAAAAACTTTAATAAATTTTTAAAAAAATAGACATGAAACCTCATCCCGCCAGTGGCCCTTAATTGTTTTAATTATCCTGTCAATGGCCTCAATTGGCCATTAACAGGTCGGTGGGCGGACAGTTGACCTCACTGTGCATCCGCCTTCCTGAATATTTAAACGGGCGGAATGACATCGGGGGTTTCCCTCCGAGGTAATCCCGCATCATTTTCACGTCGGCGAGTGGGCCCCGCCCCCTGCTCGTTGATGGAAAAATTCAGCCCCACGTTTCTGTTATTGCCATTCCCACTGCATTATATTTTCATGTGGTTATTTGTGCTTGTAGCTCACCAACCATATACCCCACACTTTACGCATTTACATATGTGCATTCAAACTTGCCATTATATTCCAAAGGTCTTTGGATTACTAATCCAGCGACAATACCACTACACCATTGTCTTCTAGGCTGTCCAGCCATGAAAAAAATATTCTCAGCATCAACCCTGTCAAGCTATCGACGAAGTTTACACCTTTCAGTGAAATCACCTCTTGTTCTTCTATACTCCAGAGAATATAAGCCCCGTCATCCCAGTCTGTCCCTAAATAATTTGATTCTACTTCCTTCTCTAGTACCACCCAGCGTTCTCACTCCATTACGCACCTTATCCCTTTTTTCTACTTCTATATGCTGGTTTCCACCCCCTTGCCAATTTAAACTGTCCCCCAACCACACTAGTGAACACATGAGCATGTTGGTCCCAGTCTTGTTGGGGTGTAACTGATCCCTGTTGAAAAGATGCCTTCTGCCTCAGGGAACCAAGAGATGAAATGGAAGACTGAATATGTGTATGTCTCCTGCTCACATTTAACCATTGATGTCCACCTTAGTCACACATGATATACTTGCCTTTGACAGGGTGAAACTAAGTTTAACTAGATTGATTTTTGGGATAAGTGAAATGTCTTGTGAAGAGAAATTGAGTTGATGGGGCCAATATTCTCTGTAGTACAGAACATCAAGAGGTGATCTCAGTGAAAGGTGTAAACGTCGTTGAGGCTTGACAGGATTGATGCTGAGAATATTTCTTTCCTGGCTGGACTGTCTTGAACTAGGGGGAATGGTCTCAGGATCACAGAATCACAGGATTTTAACAGCACAGAAAGAGGTCATTTCGTCCATTGTGTCTGCACCAACTCTCCAAATAAGCATTATGACCTAGTGCCATTGTCCTGTCTTTTCCCCGTACCCCAGCATATTGTTTCTTTCAAATAATCATCTAATGCCCTCTTGAATTTCCAGACCCGAACCACTCGTTGTGTGAACACATTTATCTCATGTCACATTTGCTTCTTTTGCAAAACACTTTAAATCTGTGCCCTCTCATTCCTGATCCTTTTCTGAGCAGGAACAGTTTCTCCCTGTCTACTCTGTCCAGCCCCCTCGTGGTTTTAAACATTTCTATCAAACCTCCTCTTAGCCTTCTCCTCCCCAAGGAGAACAGTCCCAACCTCTCCAATCTATCCTCATGGCTGAAGTTTCTCATCCCTGGAACCATTCTTCTGCACTCTCTCCAATGTGTCCACATCCTTCCTATAATATGGTGCCCAGAACTATACACAATATTCCAGCTGAGGCTTTTTAACATTCATTCACAGGATGAGGGCTTCGCTGGCTGGGCCAGCATTTATTGCCCATTCCTGGTTGCCCTTGAGAAGGTGGTGGTGAGCTGCCTTCTTGAACCGCTGCAGGCCCTGTGTTGTAGGTACACCCATAGTGCTGTTAGGAAGGGAGTTCCAGGATTTTGATCCAGCGACAATGAAGGAACGGCGATGTGTTTTCAAGTCAGGATGGTGGGTGGTTTGGAGGGGAACTTCCAGGTGGTGGTGTTCCCATCGATATGCTGTCCTTGTCCTTCTAGGTGGTAGTGGTTCTGGGATTGGAAGGTGCTGTCTAAGGAGCCCTGGTGAATTCCTGCATTGCATCTTGTAAATGGTACACACTGCTGCTCCTGTGCATCGGTGGTGGAGGGAGTGAATGTTTGTGGATGTGGTGCCAATCAAGCGAGGCTGCTTTGTCCTGGATGGTGTCCAGTTTCTTCAGTGTTATAGGAGCTGCACTCATCCAGGAAAGTGGGGAGTATCCCAAAACACTCCGGATTTGTGCCACGCAGATGGTGGACAGGCTTTGCGGAGTCAGGTAGTGAGTTACTCATTACACAATTCCTAGCCTCTGACCTGCTCTTGTAGCCACAGTATTTATGTGGCTAATCCAGTTCAGTTTCTGGTCAATGGTAACCCCCAGGATGTTGACAGTGGGGGATTCAGTGATGGTAATGCCATTGAACATCAAGGGGTGGTGGTTGGTTCTCTCTTGTTGGAGATGGTCATTGCCTGACACTTGTGTGGTGCAAATGTTACTTGCCACTTGTCAGCCCAAGTATGGATATTGTCTGGACCTTGCTGCATTTGGACATGGACTGCTTTAGAATCTGAGGAGTCGCGAATGGTGCTGAACATTGTGCAATCATCAGCGAACATCCCCACTTTTGACCTTATGATGGAAGGAAGGTCATTGACGAAGCAGCTGAAGATGGTTGGGCCTAGGACACTACACTGAGGAACTCCTGCAGTGATGTCCTGGGACTGAGATGACTGACCTCCAACACCTTCCAAACCCAGATCAAGGAAAAATACTGCAGATGCTGGAAATCTGAAACAAAAACTAAAAATGCTGGAAATACTCAGCTGGTCTGACAGCATCTCTGGAAAGAAAGGCAGAGTTAACATTTCAATTCCATAAGACTCTTCTTCAGAGCTGAAGAAGATTCATACAGACTCAAAACTTCAACTCTGTCTTTCTTACCTTCCAAACCCGTTCTCATGAGTGTCTTATATTTAATTCAGCATAACACCCCTGCTCTTGTATGTTATGCCCTTATTAATAATGCCCAGGATGCTATATTCTTTATTAACTGCTCTCCTGTCCTGCCACTTTCAATGATCTATGCACATATACACCCAAGTCTTTCTGCTCCTGCATGCCCTTCAAAATTTCACCCCTTATTGTATATTGTCTGTCCATGTTCTTCCTATCAAAATGCTTCACCTCACACTTCTCCACATTGAGCTTCACCTGCCACCTAACTGCCCACTTCACTAAACTAGTCTATGTCCTCTTGAAGTTCCACATCATCCTCCTCACAGTTCACAACACGCCCAAACTTCAAATCATCCGCAAACTTTGAAATTGTCCTCTGCACACCAAGATCCAGATCATTACTATATATCAGGAAAACCAAGGGTCCCAGTACCCACACCATGGGGAACTCCACTACAAACCTTGATCCAGCCTGAAAAATATCCATTGACCATTACTCTCTGCTTCCTATTTTTCAGCCAATTTTGTATCCACGTCCCTTTTTTTCCAAGAGCAGTAACTTAGCTCACAAGTCTGTTGTGTGACACTGTATCAAATGCTTTTTGAAAGTCCATGTACATCACATCAACAACCTTACCCTCGTCAACCTTTTCTGTTACATCTTCATAAAACTCCAACAAGTTATTTAAACATGATTTCCCCTTTAGAAGTCCATGCTGGCTCTTCCTTATCAATCGATATTTTTGCATGTGAGTACTAATTCTATCAAAATTTATTGTTTCTGGAATCTTGCCAACCACTGTTTATAGTTAAACTGACTGGCCTGCAATTGCTGGGCTTATCCTTCCAACCTTTTTTGAACAAGGGCATAATTTTGCAATTCTCCAGTCCTCTGGCACCTCCCGTGAGTCTAGGGAAGACTGAAAGATTATGGCCAGTGCCCCTACTCTCACTTCCTTCAGTATCCTTGGATGATTCTCAACTGGTCTCAGTGCCTTGTCAAGTTCAAGTACTGACAGTCTATTCAACACTTCCTCCTTATCCAATTTGGACCCTTCTAGTGACAGAGTTGCCTCATCTGTCACCATGGCCTGGGTAGTATCTGCCTCCTTGGTAAAGACAGATGAAAAGTATTGATTTAATACCTCAGCAATGCCCCCTTCATCCATTTGTAAATACCCTTTTCAGTCTCTGATTGGCCGTACTCCTTCTTTTACCACCGTTTTATTATTTATATGCCTATAGAAGACTTTGGGATTTCCCTTTATGTTGGCTGCCAGTCTTTTATCATAATCCCTCTTCACTTCTCTAATATGCTTTTTCACCTCCCCTCTGAACTTTCTGTATTCCTCTTGGTTCTCAGTTGTAATACAGAATGTTCAGAGGGGAGGTGAAAAAGCATAATAGAGAAGCAAAGAAGATTATGAGAAAAGACTGGCAGCCAAATTGAAGAGAAATCCCAAAGTCTTCTATGGACGTACAAATTGTAAATGGGTGGTAAAGGGAGGAGTAGGGCCAATTAGAGACCTAAAAGGGAACTTTAGGGATAAAGGGATGGTCATTTTGGATAGGATGAGGAGAAATTTCTTCATTCAGAGAGTTGTGAAGCTTTGGAATTCTCTACCCCAGAGGGCTGTGGCTACTCAGTCATAAAGACTAAGAGTAATAGAGTTTTGACGCTAATGGAATCTACGGATACGGCGAAGGGCAGGGAAGTGGGATTTAACTAGACGTTCAGCCAAGGTGAATGGTGGAGTGGGGTGGAGGTGCAGAATGGCCCATTCCTGCTCTAAGTTCTTACACTCCTGCAGTGTGGCAGTATTTTAATCCTTTAAGTAGTCCATGAAATTAATTTACATGACTAGGAAATATTGGCAATTCATTAGGAAAGATTCATGATTGCTGACTAATATCCTATTAACAAGGCCATGGTTTCCTTTTGCATATAAAGTGACGAACCATGGAATACTATTTTCAAAACACTGGTGAAAAATCTCCTAAAATGGCAATTATGTCAGGCAATAAAATTCACAATTGTCATCATAACCAACAAACACAATTATAATTGATCAGAGTCACAGAATGCAATCCCCAAAACAACGTTAGAAAATTCTGTAATTCACTATGATAAAAATAAAACTTGATTTATGGAATAGTTAAAGCATTGGCTCTGATTATCACTGTATTACCTGTGTATGTTACCATCACTGTATATCTGTCTATACGTACCTAATTATTACTATGTGTTGTATCCCAGAATAACATAGGGCAAAATTGGATTACCTCCTAACATTACATGAGGCAACAGTTGCTTGATTTTCTTCCGTGTCTCCTTTATATTGATTAGAATGGACACAATATGCAAACACAGCCTATCGCAGGATGCCAGGGAAATAATGTAGTCTCAGATGCTCTTTCTTATTCATGAGAAATCTCCCAACTGCTTTCACTCTTTTGAAAAATTTGATTAAACGAAACAATAAGGATAAGCCATCTTTAATTTTTGTTCTCTTTTTCATGCCGGTGTTTCAGGGAAAATAACACAATGTTACTTGTTTCCTGACGGCACTGCTTCCTGGCATAATCATTTATTGTCACTGGCTATTACTATTTTCATTGCCTGTACATTGTACCCTCTTTAATTCAGTAGCAAATATGTTAGATTGGCAGCATTTTGACAGATCCTATGGAAGGCAGTCACACACATATCTTACTTCATTTCCCTTTCTCTTGCTTCTTTTCATATTGAATGGTTTTGATACTAATGGGTGATGCTGCACAAAGAGATGCCAATCTTGAAACTTGAGACTCAGTTACCAAACAAAATGCACAATTCAGCATTAAAGTTGCGCATGAATTAACATAAACAAAGCCACTTAATTGAGCGCTAAACAGTTAATCGTAACGAATTGTAGAGAGGCCAGCAATATATTGCTAATAGTTCCACAAGACCTTTTTTCTCCTTATAGCTTGTATTTTCTTTCAGTAAATTTTCTTCCTCTAGTTTTTTCAGTTTTCTCTGCATTCCTTTCTATTCCCCACCTCCACCCCCCAAAAGGAAAATATCTCAAATACATGACAGTTCCATTCACTGATAACAAAACACCAGTCAGTCCTGGCAGCCATGGGCAACTGCCCCAATTCTTTTAGATGAACATTCTAGGATTTAGGAGAAGAGATAGGGGAAAATAGCAAGAACGTCATCAGTTGACTGTTTCTAGATGTAAGTTTGAATACAAAACTGAAATCATGGAAAAAAAAATGTATAATGACCTTCCCTCTGCTGTTTGCGAACACGGGTTAATTTACAAGATGTCAGCTCCCTGATTATGGCTAGATTAGTTACATCAGGTATTCACCCTGAGCTTTTAGCCCTATTTAATTACGCAATGTACCAGACATTCATTTTCTGCAGATTGATTGTCTCAAAATGCTTATTGGCAAACAGCTTCACTTCAAGCAGAGGACACATCAGCAGAAACATATGCTGCTCCCTGGTGCCTTCTATCTATTAATAAAACAAGTCATTCCTGGCTATTTGTCTCTGGATTATGTGCCTCGGGTGCATGGGAATGCTAACATAATTTGCTTGTCTCACTGGAGAGGGAATGAAACAGTCATGCATTAAAGAATTACAGGGTAGAAGCTTGCCTTTGGCACAGAATGGGCAATGGTGAACTTGAAGCCAATTTTACACACTGCACAGACAACTTGATAAGGCCATAAGACCATAACACGTAGGAGCATAAGTAGGCCATTTGGCCCATCGAGTTTGCTCCACCATTCAATGAGATGATGGCTGATCTGATAATCCTAAAATCCACTTTCCTGCCTTTTCCCATAACCCTTGATTCCCTTACTGATTAAAAATCTGTCTATTTCAGCTTTGAATATACTTAAAGACCCAACATCTGCAGATCTCTCCAGTAAAGAATTCCACAGATTGACTAGCCTCTGAGAGAAGAAATTTCCCCTCATCTCTGTTTTAAATGGATGACTCCTTACTCTAAGACTATGCCCTGTGGTCCTAGGCTCTCCCACAAGAGGAAACAACCTCTCAGCATCTACCCTATCAAGCCCCTTAAGAATCTTACATGTTTCAATAAGGTTACCTCTCATTCTTCTAAACTCCAATGAGTGCAGGACCAACCTACTCAACCTCTCCTCATAAGAAAATTCCCCCATCCCTGGGATCAATCTAGTGAAACTTCTCTGGACTACCTCCAATGCCAGTATATCTTTCCTTAGATAAGGGGACCAAAACTGTTCACAGGTATAGTCTAACTAGTGCCCTGTATAGTTTTAGCAAGAATTCCCTATTTTTATACTCCATTCCCTTTGAAATAAAGATCAACATCCCGTTTGCCTTCCCTAATACCTGCTGAACTTGTATGCTAGCTTTTTGGGATTCATGCACAAGGACCCCCAAATTCCTCTGTGCTGCAACTTTCTTCAGTCTTGCTCCATTTAAATAGTATTCAGCTTCTCTATTCTTCCTGCCAAAGTGCATAACCTCACACTTTCCCACATTATATTCCATCTGCCACATTTTTGTCCACTCATTTAACCTGTTTATGTCTCTCTGTAGACTCTTTGTGTCATCCTCACCATTTGGCTTCCTTTCTATTTTTGTGTCATCTGCAAACTTGACTATAGTGTTTTCACTTCTTTCATCCAAGTCATTAATATACATTGTAAATAATTGAGGCCCCAGCACTTATCCCTGAGGCACTCCACTAGTTACAGGTTGCTATCTTGAAAATGTCCCCCCCCACCCCTCACCACCCGTATCCCAAGTCTCTGTCATCTATTAGTTAGCCAATCCTCTATCCATGCTAATATACTACCCCCAACACCATGGGCTCTTATCTTATTAAGTAGCCTTACATGTGATACCTTTTGGGAATCCAAATATATTACATCTACTTGTTCCCCTTTATCTATCTTGCCTGTTATCTCCTCAAAGAAGTTACAAATTTGTCAGGCATGATTTCCCCTTCATGAAGCCATGCTGACTCTGCTTGCTTAGATTATGTATTTCTAAAATCTCTGCTATTACATCCTTATAGACTCTAACATTTTCCCAATGACAGATGTTAAGCTAGCTGGCCTTTAGTTTCCTGTTTTTTGTCTCCCCCCCCCCCCCAACTTTTTGAATAAGGGTGTTACATTGGCAGTTTCCCAATCCTCTGGGACTCTTCCAGGATCTAAGGGCATCCACTATCTCTGCAGCTATTTCCTTTAATATCCTAGGCTGCAGCCCATCAGGTCCAGGTGACTTATTGGTCTTTAGCCCCATTACTTTCCCTATTACATTTTCTCCAGTGATAGTTACTGTATCTATTTCCTCCCCTGCTTTTGCCCTTTGATTATTTAGTATTTTTGGATTGCTATTATTGTCTTCTACCGTGAAGACTGATGCAAAATATTTACTCAACTCCCCTGCCATTTCTTGGTTCCCCATTATTATTCCCCCAGCCTCATTCTCTAAGGGGCCTATATTGACTTTGGCCTCTCTCGTCTTTTTTATATATTTAAAGATGCTCTTACTGTCCACTTTTATATTACTTACTAATTTGCCCTCAAAGTTTATTTTCTCCCTCTTTCTTTTTTGGTCAACTTCTGTTGGTTTTTCAAACTTTCCCAAACCTCTGGCTTATCATTAATGCCACATTGTATGCTTTTTCTTTCACTTTAATACTATCCTTAACTTCCTTGGTAAACCATGGTTGGTTTATCCCCCTCCTACAATCCTTCTTCCTCACCAGGATATATCTTTGTTGTGGGTCATGAACTATTTTCTTAAACCTCTGCCATTGTTCATCAACTGTCTTTTCTGCTAAATGCCTTCCCTAGTTCATTCCAACCAACTTTGTCTTCATCCATTATAATTACTCTTACTTAAGTTTAGCACAGGTGTTTCCAAACTAAGTTTCTCACTATCAAACGGAATGCTAAATGCCGCCATGTTATGGTCACTGTTTCCTGGGGGATCTTTTACTCTGAGATCATTTATTAAATCTGCCTCATTACACCTTACCAAAACAGCCTGATCCCTGGTTGGATCCACAACATATTGTTCTAGGAAACTGTCCTGAATACACTCTATGAATTCTTGCTTGTGGCTACCTCCGGCAATTTGATTTTCCCAATCTACATGGAGATTGAAGTCACCCCTGATTAATATACTGCCTTTTTTACATGCCCTCCTTATTTCCTGATTTAATCTCTGTCAGAAAGCATAGCTACTGCTAGGGTGCCTATTGGCTACTCCCACCAGTGTCTTCTGCCCCTTGTTATTTCTTACCTCCACCAATATGGATTCCACATCTTCCAATCTGAGATCATTTCTTGCTATCATACTAATTCCATCGCATACTAACAAAGCTACCCCACCACCCTTTCCTTCCTGCCAGTCCTTTCGAAAAGTCACACACCCCTGAATATTTAGTTTCTTGCTTTGATCCCCTTGTAACCATGTCTCTGTAATGGCTATAAGATCATACCCATTAATCTCTATTTGTGCCATTAATTTCTAAGACCAACTTTACTCCACTGAGCTCTTTATGATCCTGAGTGTGAGAGCGTGTATGTGAATGCTTTTGTGAGTAATATATAGCCTGGCTAATTAGTTGCTCTCCCATATAGTTGCACATGCAGAATTAAGAGCAAATCTTAGGGTTCAGAACATGCAGGTCTGCACCTTTATCTGCTTATTTACATGAAATGTATCTTTATAATGAAGCTTTCCACATTTTGCAAGCTGCCAACAGTTAATATAAATACTCGAAAGGGAAAAATGTGCAGGGCCATGGAGAAAGAGCAGGGGAGTGAGTGTCAATGGATAACTATCAAAGAGCTGGCACAGGCTTGATGGGATAAATGGTCTTCTTTGGTGCTGTATTATTTGATGAATATTAGATTCTAATACACAACCAAGTCAACAATTCGAGTGTGAAAGGCATAGGCAGAGCAGGCAAGAAGCCAGTTAGTTTCACTGAAATTACAACACAGGAATATGTTCTTTATTCCAGCCAGTCCATGTACTTATCCCACACAAGAGCAATGGCACCAATAGTCCCAGAGGCTAATAGGAACTGTTAGTATTTAGCTAGGCAAAGTGTAGAGTATAATCCTTTAACATAAGATGAGCCAAGCATGCATGAATAATGAGAGCATTCAGGTCTAAATATACTCAGTGTGTTCAACCTTGATATCAGGCTATTTATGACCTCTGAACCACTGCCGTCAAAGTTACTCAAGGTTTTATCCTGGGCACATAACACAAAATGGATAGCCCACAGGCTCAGGATCCCTTAATTGTATCTGTCTACGTGCAATAATTCAAAAAAAATATATCATTTGGCCTTAGTTTTATCTGCATTTGTTAATTCAATTGCAAAGTGAAAAATGATTTTATACTTCATGGGTTGGGGGGTTGTGGTGGGTAGAAGGTTTCACCCTGTTGTAAAGTGCTGCTGCCAGGTCAGTTTAGAATATTGATGTTCCTGGAAATAAACATAGACCTTGAAATTGTCTTGTTTATGCCAGAAAGTCACTTGATATGCCATCCATCCAGGGGTTAGTGGGATGTCCCTCCTGTTCCGTGGGCCTATGGGCTGCCACACCACTTTGAGTGCAAGTCCTGTGCCTCTTACCCGACCGTTAGAGATTCAGGCGCCTGTTGATTGGGGAGTTTGCTCTCTCACTCTCCCAGCCACTGGACCAGGTAAGAAATCAGGTTTCATTTCACTAATAAACAGGAAATCTTTATAGCCCACAATAGCTGCCAAGATAATAGAATCCACCTGTATATCAGCTGACACTGAAAGTCTGGTCTCTCCAAAAGGGAGGGTGGTGGGGAATCTCTTGGTATGGTGGACCTCGATCATTGGCTCTAACCCTTGCCTCATGGCGGGGTGCGGGGGCGGGGGGGTTGGGGGGTGTTTGTGGGGGTGAACACTGGAAGCTCCAAGAAATGGCAGAGGCTTCATTGCTACTCACCCCTACAGGTTCTTCCAATCTCCCACATGGTCTCTGGTAGGACATCAACAAAAAGCGCAAAGAGTTTTAGATCAGTAATGCTAATGCATCACTTGTTGTTTAAGAAATAAACTCTTGCATTTATATAGCACCTTTCAAGATCTCACAACATCCAAAAGGAATTTATAGCTAATGAAGTACCTTTGAAGTGTAGTCAAGATGCACACAGCAAGCTCCCACAAATAGCAATGTGATAAATAAACTGATGTTGCTTTTTATTCGTTCCTGGGATGTGGGTGTCGTTGGCTAGGCCAGCATTTATTGCCCATCCTCAATTGCCCTTGAGAAGGTGGTGGTGAGCCACCTTCTTGAACTGTTGCAGTCCATGTGTTGTAGGAACACCCACAGTGCTGTTAGGGAGGGAGTTCCAGGATTTTAACCCACAGCAGTGAAGGAATGGTGATATATTTCCAAGTCAGGATGGTGAGTGGCTGGGACGGGAACTTGCAGTGGTGATGTTCCCGCGTCTGCTGCCCTTGTCCTTCTAGGTGTTAAAGGTCATGTGTTTGGAAGGTGCTGCCAAAGGGGACTTGATGGTTTTCTGCAGTGCATCTCGTAGATGGTACACACTGCTGCCACTGTGTTGGTAATGGAGGGAGTGAATGTTTGTGGATGGGATGCCAATCAAGCAGGCTGCTTTGTCCTGGATAGTGTAGAGCTTCTTGAGTGTTGTTGGAGCTGCAAGTGGAGAGTATTCCATCATACTCCTGCTATATGCCTTGAAGATGGTGAACAGGCCTTGGGGAGTCAGGAAGTCAATTATTCACCCCTTGCCAAGTATTCATAATATCCTCCAACCCCACCTCTCTGACTCTGAATCATCTCTCCTGAGCAAAGGTCTCAGCTACATTCCTTTATCCCCCGCCTCAATGAATTTCAAGCTTGGCACAATGCTGAGCACTTCTTCCATCACTTCCATCTCTGTGTTCACTTCTTTGGCCAGGGAACTTCCCCCTACTCAGTGGAAAGTTTTTAACCATCTCCAGCCAGACCCCTCCCTCTGGCCTTTTACTGTCTCCAGGGACAAAATCTTCCCAGATTTGCACTAAGTGCGGCAGCGGGCAGGATAAAAGGACGTTTTAACTGTCAGCTGCAATGGCAGCTTTTCACTCTGTATCATCCCATTCCTGCCTCATTAATTACTGAGGTACTGGTAACTTCGCTGGCGAGCAACCTCTGAACCGCTTGCCATGCTGTTACCACACTGTTTCCTCACTCCGGGTGCCATATCTAAACTGCAGCCGCACACACAGTTCTCAATGATTGCAGCCCAGGACTGCTCCATAGAAGACATGGCCCTGACATAGTCACTGAAATGCCATTTGGAGGCCCCACCATGATGTCCACCAGCCCCGCTCTGGCTGCAGGATGTCCAGCATTCTCACCACTCCAGCTTGAGAGGAAGTGGCAGAGGTGGTCAGTGCCAACATTGCACAGAAGAGGTTGGCCATCCAGTGCAGAAAGAGGATGAATGATCATGTTCGTGCCACCAGGGTAAGGCAACCAGCTCATCACTCTAAACTCACATACCCAAGCCCATCAAACATTCACCGGCATCTCACTCACTGCCAGCTCAAGGGGCATCACCACTCACTCTCTCACACACAACTTCACATTTCCATCTGACCTCATCTCCTCTGGATACTGCCTCCTTAGCCTCACCATCTTGAGGCCACTTGCACAGATCAGCATGTGCCCCCACACACACCCTGGGATACCCCCCCCCCCTTCCCGAGTACCGCCCTCTCCCTGCAGCCTCTTCTCTTGCTAGAAGCCACTTCTCACCCCTTCCCCAAACAAGCTCTGTCCCTGCAGCCATTGAAAAGCCAGCCCCTCCTTACGCCTGGTCTGGTAGGTAGAGACCTGCCCGTGAGTGCCCCTCCCCCCCCCACAAAGTGATGTGGTTTTGCCTGTGAGGACTGGCACTGAGGGCTGCGATGTGGCCTGAGGCAAGGTAGGCAAACAAACCTCAAGTCCTGAGCAAAGTGCAGCTTATGTATGGTTGTGAAACATCTCCATGTACAATCACGCTGATGTGCCTGGATGATCCAGCGTGGGGGGGAATGATTCCTGTTGGGGGGGGGGGGGGGGGGGGGGGGGGGGGGGGGGGGGGGGGGGGCGGCGGGGGAGTCGGGGGAGGGGGGGGTGGGGGCAGTGGGGGGAAGGGGGGGGTGCGGGCAGGGGTCATAATTATGTGCAGATGTATTAAAATAACAGCCCTGACCCCGGTGGTGGGAAACACAGCCTGCCATTGACAGGTGGACGACCATAAACTGGTTTCATGACGTCATGAAACCGATGTTTGGCCTTACCGCCATGTTGCCCATTCACACCCAACGTGACGCCAGACATCGAAGGGGACTGTAAATTCTGACCCAGGTCTTTCTCTGCTCACTGTGACGTCGGCTGATGCAACTTCTCTGCTTCTTCCACTCATTCTAACTTATCTCTCTCTGAACCGCTCGCTCTCTGTTTTCTCGGGTCCAACTCTACCATCAGCATCAAACCTGATCAAAGCTCACAAACCTGAAATATTAACTCGGTTTCTCTCCACAGATGTTGCCTGATCTGCTGAGTATTTCCAGCATTTTCTGCTTTTTATTTCAGGTTTCCAGCGTCTGTAGTATTTCGCTTTGTAAGATTGCCAAAATAATTATTTGTTAATTTATCAATTACAAGCAAAGAAATCAGTAACTACATTGACTGAAAGGTGAATTGGCGAGGAGAATAGTTGTATAATCTGCTTGTTGGTAAGACTGCACTGACCTATCTATTCCAAGGACCTTGAAGATGTATTTCTAGGGTAACGGACAGTAAAATAAGGATGCCTGAGAGGTATGTGTTTCTAACTGAATTATTTCAGTAGCATGGTCTGGAACAGTAAAACAAATAGTAACTTACATGTTAACAAATTCCCAAAATATTGTTCTTTTTTAATTATAGAAAATAAGCAACCAATTACAATGTGATGCACAATTTATCATCCAACCCAAACCTCTTACACATAAGTTTCTAATAATTTTGATGAAATAAAAACAACAAAACATACACATTGAAATAGAAAGTGTGTCAAAAAACAAGAAAAAAATAAATCAATGCTGCTATTTCATCCTTCACAGAATCCTTAACAAATGTAATTTAAACCATTTTAATTGAGCAGTTTTTAAAAGCAAACCTTCTTACAATGAAATCTGCACACAAAATATATAGCAAGTAGTGTTTTATAGAAGTGATCATTTTGTGGTGTCTCTATTAATGAGGACATCATGAAAATGTGCATTCTGCCTGAAATGAATTCAAAGGCATATACCGCCACACTGCTGTAGTTATTTCACATAATTAAATGTGTGCACAAAACTTTAATTGCACACAGAATAGTTGTATAATATGTATTATCTTATATATTATTATGTATTATGTACATTATGGACATTAGCGGGCAGTTTTATGAGGTTGAATTGCTGGCAGGAAGAGACAGCTAACCATAGGCATATTGGAAAATTGGACAGTGATCTGTGTATGATTTTCCAAGCGTTCAGTTTATCACTTGGAAAATCCAGTGCAGCACCCATTGCAAATTCCTGATATCAGTAATTTGTGGGTGAGGTTGCCAAGCAGCTTCGGAAGGTATTTCCTAAAATATCCTCCTTTAGCCAGGATGGGATGATGCTCCGAGTCACAGATCCCACCATTACTTTAAACGCAGTATGGGATTGAACATTAAGCACTGTCAGTTTTCCTCCTCCCTCCTCTCCACAACTCCACGTTTTCATGATCGCTTTCATCCAAGAGTGTAAGAACTATACTCGTCCAATGACAACAAGTTCATCTAAACATCAGGAATCTTTGAAAGGACCATGGAACAGAAAGTGAAAAACTTCCTTTCTTGACCGATTAATCTAGTTGCATTCAGTCCCATTCAAAATGACTCAAGGTCAAGCAAAACAGTTCAAAGGTTACAATCTATAAAGAGTAACAGAAATCCCCACAGTTGTTACTGTGCTATTAATCTTAATGCAACCTCCCTAGGCATTTATTTCAGCTCCAGGCACAGTGCAGCTTTCTTATCTTTATTACAATTTGGCTGATCAAATTAATTAGCATTATACTTCTCCATTGTCAGTGTGCTTCTGCTTGTTATACTCCTGGCTACAAATTGGAGGGTGCCTGATGGGGAAAAAAATGTACACAGCATCCACAGGGAATCATTCAGGGAGCTGGACAAGCAGATGAACCAGGAAGCATTAGGGATCTGGTTGAGTGAGCCAGACAAAGTGCAAAGGACTTGGGACAGATGACTCAGGAACTTTTTGAACCAGGTGTGTTTCATTGTGTTAAGGGCACTATAGGGGGAGATGATGGTGCAGTGGTATTGTTGCTGGACTTGTAATCCAAAGACCCAGGGTAATGATCTGGGGACCAGGTTTGAATCCCATCGCAGCAGATGGTGGAATTTGAATTTAATAAAAATCTGGACATAAAAGTCTGATGATGTCCATGAAACCATTGCCAATTGTAGTAAAAACCCATCTGGCTCACTAATGCCCTTTAGGGAAGGAAATCTGCTCTCCTTACCTGGTCTGGCCTACATGTGACTCCAGACCCACAGCAATGTGGTTGACTCTTAAGTGCCCTCTGAACAAGGGCAATTAGGGATAGGCAATAAATGTTGGCCGAGCCAGCGATGCCCACATCCCATGAATGAATAAAAAAAATACCATATGCAAGTCAATGCAGGACGTGGATCAGCAAGTAGGAATTCCAGAAAACATTCAGGGCAGGTAAGCAAGACTGGAAAAATTGAACAGGAGAAAAAAAAATTGGGCTGGAGAAAAATAAAAACACTCTGGTTTGGATGATGGATGTGTGAGCTAATAAGCACCAGGCCTCATAGACAGGCAGGGGGCAAGGCAGAAGGTAGACTAGAGATCCTGAAGAACAGTCAGTGTTTTGAAATCAATGGCACCTTCCCACGCAACCGCAGAAGGTGCAACACTTGCCCCTTTACTTCCCCTCTCCTCACTGTCCAAGGGCCCAAACACTCCTTTCAAGTGAAGCAGCATTTCACTTGCACTTCCCTCAATTTAGTCTACTGCACTCATTGCCCCCACTGTGGTTTCCTCTACATTGGAGAGACCAAACGCAGACTGGGTGACCGCTTTGCAGAACACCTTCGGTCTGTCCAGAAGCATGAACTAGACCTCCCTGTCGCTTGCCATTTCAACACTTCACCCTGCTCTCTTGCCCACATGTCTGTCCTTGGCCTACTGCAATGTTCCAGTGAAGCTCAACGCAAACTGGAGGAACAGCACCTCATCTTCCGACTAGGCACTTTACAGCCTTCCGGACTTAACATTGAGCTCAACAATTTTAGATCATGAACTCTCTCCTCCATCCCCATCCCCTTTCTGAACCCCCTTTTTTCCAATAATTTATATAGATTTTTCTTTTCCCACCTATTTGCATTATTTTTAAATGTATTTCCATCCATTATTTTATCTCTACCTTTTAGCCTATTTTGATCCCTTCCCCTCACCCCACCCCACCCCCACTAGGGCTATCTATACTTTTATTATCACATTCCTTAGATAATATCACCACCCTCAACACCTCTTTGTCCTTTTGTCTGTGACATCTTTAGGTTATACCACCTATCACTGGCCCTCTATCCAGCTCTACATGTCCCAACCCTCCCTTAAAACCAGTTTATATTTCACCTCTTTTCTATTTTTACCTAGTTCTGTTGAAGAGTCATACAGACTCGAAACGTTAACTGTGTTCCTCTCCGCAGATGCTGACAAACCTGCTGAGTTTTTCCAGGGATTTTTGTTTTTGTCATTGATTTGAAACATTGGCCCATCCTGCCTGGTGGGATATTAGGGTTTCACAGACCTGACTGGAGATTTAAATGGCTCGCTGCATCTGCCAGGTGGGAGACAGACCATGACAGGGCTGTAAAATCCTGGCCGCTTTCTCTGTTTCTCTCTCCACAGGTGCTGCTAGATCTGCTGAGTATTTACAGCATTTTCTGTTTTTATTTTAGATTTCCAGAATCTGCTGGAATTTTGCTTTTGTTGCAGGTTTAGAAGAGTTTTTTTTTGACTCCCACTCATTGCACCTAAATGATCAAATTTGCTGGTTTCACTTCACACATTTAATCAACGACAGTAGTGAAAATGCTCTTACTAAGTAAACCCATAAACAATAACAAGTTGAATGTCCATATAAATATCCATTTTAGTACCTTTCTCAATTTATCCTCTCTTGTATTTTAAGTGCTGTGGCACTTATGCACAAATTTGCTTCATGTACTTTTCAATGACTTCCTTGTGAGTGTTGACACGATGATTCAATATATTATTTCAGATTCCAGATACCTGCTAGATGTTACACTTCAACATTCAGGGCTGGTAGAATAGATCATCTCCCCCGATAGAACCTTTCCAATTCACATATGTTATGACACAGCAGTTGGTAAAGGCTGAGTTGTTAAAACCCTAGAGGGAAACTTGAACAGCAGCCATAATCTATATTTTCAATTCTTATGTTTGAGATGCATCTCTGAATTCAGGAATAAGAACACTGAGCCTCGAAAGGTTTATTTTATATAAACCTAAATTAAACATTTATTAATTTAACAACAAATTAAACACATTCACATGTCTACAAATTACCACCATAATAACTTTTAAACAAACTCCCAAATGAATCACTCCCACCTAAATCTTTCCCAAGGCAACAGTAACCCATAGACTTTAAACATACACCAGGCAAAGCAAATTTGACCATAAGAATTCAAATGAGGTTCTTTTCAATGTGTTTCCTTTGCAGACACAGTTGTAGGCTTACAGGCTGGTTAGATCTTAAATGTATCTGACTGACACACACAAACTCCTTTTTGTTTATACCTAGCTTCCCCTTTGAGTGTAAAATTTCCATTGTATTACTAGGTTTTTTAATTTACTTGTCTTAAAAATAATCCTTTCATTCCATCAATGTTATTAATAATATAAACATATTGTTTGGCATCTCCCAACTACGTGCAAGATTTCACCCATGGCCAGAATTTTTAGCTCGGCAGGTGGGCACGCACCCAACCCAACCAAGCATGAAATGACATGCGATGATGTCGTCTGAGTGTGCCAATGTCAACGCGCAGTCACATGATAGTTTGGTTGGCAGGCACAGACCGGGGCAGGCGGTGCTCCCGGGAACAATTAAAAGGCCTGTTGAGGCCATTAAGTTATCAATTGATATTAATTTTTCACTGCCCATTCAAGCTAATGGTTGATGGTCGGGCGAAAAGGTCAAGCAGCCTTTGCATTTTTTTTGGAAACCTCACCCATGGGTGGGAGGAAGTTTCCAAAAGCAAATACTAGTGAAATAAAAACTTTAATTTTTAATTATAAACATGCCCCTGCTCATGTGACAGAGTCACATGAGCAGGGACATGTTTTATTACATCTTTCTGTTCTGTTCTATGCCTCAGAGAGATTATTCAGCGCTCCCTCGCACCCATGCGCGCAGTTCATGCTAGTCCTGCTCGCCCTCTTCCCCCCACCTGCACAAGCAGCACTCAGCTTTGCCACTCATGTATCATGCTGGCCAGGCCTTGATTGGCCCGCTTACGTGAAATCACGGTGCGCTATTGATCACGAGCGGCGGCAGGCTTCCCGACACCCACCTGTCCACCCCCGCTGATCCCACATGCCAAGGGAAAAATTCTGCCCAAAGACACACACATAGACACCGACACTACTGCAATTCCAATTTTTAATTTCCAATAACATTATTGACATTAATATCTCTTCATGACACATTCCATTGATGGCAAACTGGGTGTGCTCTATGTTAGAATTTGCTTCGTATCCCAGCAAAATTAATGATATGATTATCAGGTGAAGATTTGTGTTAAAGCAGAGCTTAACTGGAACAATGGACTCTCCTTATGGTCAGCCAGTCATAACATTATCTATTTAAGATGGCCAGGGCAGCTCCTATCCTTTTCTGTCACCAGAAAGGAGCCATCAGTTTAAACTGATTAACAACCTATCAAGATGAACATTATGTCCATATATGGTGGTTTGGTAAGAAAGAATCATGCTTTACTATACATTCTGGGCATCATGTGAGAGGACTCGTATTAAGGGGAAGATATAAGAGCAAGTAACAGGCATTTTGGGTTAAGTAGGAATAAACTTGTCATTCTCAGGTTGGCGTACCCCAATCAGTGCTTGGCCCCAGCTATTCACAATCAATATCAATCATCTGGTTGTGGGGACCAAATGTAATGTTTCCAAGTTTGATGATAGACACAAATCTATGTATGAAGGTTACTTGTGAGGAGGATGCAAAGCGGCTTCAAGTGGATGTAAGCAGGCTAAGTGAGTGGGTAAGATCGTGGCAGATGGAATATAATGTGGAAAAATATAAAGTTATCCATGTTGGTAGGAAAAACAGATATGCAGAGTATTTTTTAAATGGTGAGAGATTAGAAACCGTTGATGTCCAAAAGGATCTCGGTGTCCTTGTTGATGAGTCACTGAAAGCTAACATGAGGCTGGAGCAAGCAATTAGGGAGCTAAATGGTATGTTGGGCTTTATTGCAAGAGGATTTGAGTTCAGAAGTAAAGGTGCCATGCTGCAATTGTATAGCACCTTGGTGAGACTGCAACTTCTGTATTGCATGCAGTTTTGGTATCCTTATTTAAGGAAGGATACACTGGCCATAGATAGAGAGTAACAAAGATCCAGCTGATTCCTGGAATGGCAGGGTTATCCTAGGAGGGGAGATTGAAGAAACTGGGCCTGTTCTCCAGAGTTTAGAAGAATGAGATGTGATCCCATTGAAAGCATACAAAATTGTTGCAGGAATGATGTTTCCCCTGGCTAGGTGGTCTAGGCCCAGGGGATACAGTCTCTGAATAAGAGGTAGGCCATTTAGGATTGAGATGAGAAGGAATTTCTTCACTCAGAGGGTGGCGAATGTTTGGAATTCTCTACCCCAGAGGGGCAGTCACACAGATTGATTGATGTCTAGATATAAAATACATAAAGGGACATGGGAATGGTGCAGGAAAATGGTGTTAAGGTAGAAGATCAGCTATAATCTGGCTGAATGGCACCACAGACTCAAGGGGCTGAATGACCTTCTCCTACACTTATTTCCTACGCTCCTGTGTTAAGCTGCCAGGATAGTTAGAAGTCCAATCTATAGAAACAATCCCTGGTCACCCTGGGTCTAAAGAAAATCAGGTTGTATGAGTTCATTGTATAACTTTAATAGTTATCATGCTGTTGATGTCTGAGTAATCAGTATGCGTTTGAACATTATTCTCAAACCTGTAACAAGAGAAATCACTTAATTGAGTGATGTTTGGCTTGTCATATAATGCCACAATATATGATACAATGCAGAAAGAGACCATTTAGCCTATTGCACTTGTGCTTGCTTTTGGAAAGAATTTGCCAACTGATTCTTGTCCTCTGATCTTATTTACAAAGTTCTCCTTTTCCAGCATTTATCCAATTTCTTTCTGAAATTTACTATTTAATTTGCTTCCCTTTAAGGCAGTCCATTCCCGAACATAACAGGACTCTCTTCAGTGTCAGAGTAGTTTTGACTGTTGCTGTTGCACTTGTCTGGTAGGAATGCATGACCTACATTGACATCAGTATGAAGATGCATACTGCACTCAGTGTACATCTTTGTCTGTTTCCAGATTCAGGAGCAAACAATAATTTCTTACCCATTTGGAAACTGCGTAAACGTTTGGAAGATAAATGTGTGTTCTTATGAACAAATTTCAGTAATAAACTAAAACGCCATTCACTTACGTATGAACCTTGCTTGAATGCATGCAGATAGAAAACCATTTTTAAAGACAAGGAACAGGGTTATTGTGGTGCCATTACCTGGGGAACACTAATAGCCCAAAGCAGTGACCTCAGATTCATCTGAGACTTGTAGCAAATTGAAATTAATTTAAATAAAATTTGAAACAGTGTGTGTGTGTTTATGTGTGTGAGAGAGAGAGCATGTGAGTGTGATTGAGTGTGATGCTCAATTGCGGATCCTGAATGGATTATCGGGAAGTGGTCAGGATGCCTTAATTCTCTGGAATTCATACTTACATAACACCCTCAGTAGAAAGTGTCAAGAATCCAGGTGGCTTTTAGGGAACAAGGGTTACCCACTGAAACTGTGGCTGATGATATCTTACCGCAGGACCAATAGTGAGACACAGGAAAGATAAAACCACTCACACATCTGAATGGTGCCAGTTGGTGGAGAGGACAATCAAGGTGCTGCAGTCATCTTTCTGGTGCCCAGGCAGATCAGGGACACTTCACAATATTCACTGGCCAAAATGGAGAGGATTGTGATGGTCTAAACATTGCACAACTTTACTCTGTGGGAAGGACTGACCCTTAACCTGACGGAAATGTGAAGGATTCCAACTCGGTGTCGCTGGGGCCAGGCTTCATGGTCTACCTGAGGAAACATGGCTGCAGCAGGCAGGATGGTCAGAGAGCAGCAAGTAGCTCATTCATTCAGACAATGGAGAGAGTAACAAGATGGCACCCTTGTCACCATCATCTAATCTCTCTTTTACCTTCTCAAAAACCTTAGTAAGCTCGGTCAAGCAAGATTTCCCCTTTTCAAATCCATGCTGAATATTAATTATTATATTTTTATTTTTAAAATGTTGTCCTAATTTCTCTTTTACTGGGGATTCCATTTTTTCCTACCACGATGTTAAGCTGATTAACCTATAATTCCCTGAGCATGTTCTGACCTCTTTGTTAAATCTAGGAATTACGTCAGCTATTGTCCAGTCCTCTGGCATTACATCTATTTTCTAAAGAATTATTAAATTTGAGTAGTAGCTCTTCCCTAGATTTTTGTAAAATGCACGGATGCAATCCATCCAGACCAGGGATTTATCCTCTTTGAGTTTGATTAGTTCATTTAGTATGTGCCCATTTTTCATTTTCAATACTTATCTCATCATTCAATACCTGTTCTATTTCCCTGGTAAATGCAAAGACAAAATAATTGTTTAATGTCCCTACCATCTCTCTATTGTTATCTGTGGTATTATCCTGTTTATCCCTTAATGGTCCTATTCATATCCTGTTTCCCTTTTTAATTCACGTGCCTGTAGAATATGTTACTGTTTTGTTTTATGTTCCTTAATAATTTAACTTCTTAGTTACTCTTTGCCTTCCTGATAGTTTTTTGTATAACTTCTTTCCTAACCATTCCCTATTCTCTCTTATGATTCACTATATGGAATAAAGGATAGTATATAGGAATATTCCTCCTTTATTCACTTGGTCGCTGTAGTATAAGGGTCTGGCACATACAGGGTTAATGTGGGACTGAGTACAGTACCAGCCTCACAATGAGCTACAAAGTTACATGACTGAGAGCCAGGGGTCAGTGTGGTGTTGAGCAGAGACTTGTAAAGACCTAAACGTGGAGATAGCTCTGAGCCTGTAATCTTTACTGTACATGTGTAGATAGTTCTACGTGTTAAAAAGACTTCCAGTTAACTTACTGAAGACGACGAAGACTTCTTTAAGACAGACTGTTCTGTAACCAACACCCTCCCAACAGCCACGTGAATACAATCCAGCAGAATACCACTGCAAACAATTTTTGCCGTTTAAACTCTATGGGTAGAATTTTCCCTTTGATGGGCGGGCGGGCCTGACCGACTCGGTGACGGGCAGGAAGCTGATTGCAGCAGACGAAACAGGCCCTGTCGCCATTTTCCACGGGCGGCCAATTAAGGCCCGTCCAGCGGGTTAGCGACTCCCGTGGAGAACGGGAAATTAGTCACGGGGGCCAGGCGGCCTCAGGCTGCTGGTTCCAATGGGGAGCCTGTGGCCTGTATAAAGAGTGGCCAGGCAGCCCACTTGAGGCAGTGTACCATGGCCACTCGGGTAGAGAGGGAGAGGCAGCCGTCACAGGACAGGAGCAGGAGGAGGGGGGCAGGCTGCAGGGTAGGCCAGCAGGGGGAGGGCCATTGTGCCCCTCACTTCTCCGATGCCTACCTTGCTGTCCTCCTCCAGGAGGTTTCCAGCCGTCGGGATGAGTTGTATCCAGATGATGGGAGGATGAGGGCCCACCACTTCACCAGGCAGGCGTGGGAGGAGGTTGGTGACACTGTCAGCCCCCACGATGATGTGTGGCACACAGGCACCCAGTGAGGACCATGTCGGCATTGGCCATTTTACTCAGCAGGTAGCCTTAGCCATTGAGCCCCAACACCACCCCACCCCACCCCCCCATGTCTTACTGTCGTTACTACATTGGGCATTTGGCACACGATGAGTGGGCAAACAGATAGTGACCATGCTTACATCAGCCTTGGTGGTTGAGGAGAAGATGGGTTCTCCCTGCAGCATATGTTGGTGTTTGTCACATTTGACTAGTCTGGGGACAACCTGCAGGGGAGGCAGCTAGACACATACTCAGAACTCCAACACATGTCTTATTGATGGTGATGAGATGGTGGAAGGGGAGCCTCAAGGTGTCGTGGCCAAGAGCCATCTGCTGGCCTCGGCGCTGCACCTAGTTGCGCCTCCTTGCCATGGGCGCTATGACCCGTATCTTATTCAAAGTGATGGACGCCGAATGTGTCCAGGCTGGCCGTTGGGGGAGGGGATTGGGAGGAGCCGTACTATCTTCTGGTGACTGATCACCAGTAGTGTGGACAGGAGCCGCTGGGGGCCTCAGATGGGCCACTGTGGTTGGGGTGTGGCGTGCGCATGCAGAGTACATGAGCGATCAGCCCCAATAAATCCTCTTCTCTGTTCTACAGGCAAAAAGTCAACAAAATCAGAGGGAGCACCAGAGAACTGGTGGTGGGCACGCCCTGCTCCAGTGTCTCACCACCTTCGAGGAGCAGGCCATGGAGCTGGGGAGGAGGCAGGAGGCCAGGGCAGCAGGTGTCGATGAGGCTGGGGTCCGGCGTGTAGGTATTTGAGGTCCACAGTCCCATCCACGCTGTCTCCCCACCATCCAAACCACTGATGGTTGCTGCAATCGTTAATGCTGCAACACTGCTCATTCACAGACTGAGACACTCAGACGTGTGGGTCATACACAAAGGTCCCTCGTCCCCTTGAGAATTCACGTCTCCACCACCTTCCAAAGTCACCTTATCCCATTTGTGACCACTATCCCCATGGCCTAACATACCATGGCATCGCTGCTGCGCATCCAAAGACTTATTGCATCTTAGGGAGGTTGGAACCTCCACCGCCCTTTCAGCCAGTGCATCCCACATGACTCTGTCCAAAAGGTCCTCAACACCTCAGCTGCGAATCTCATGGCACTCAACTTAAATAAATGCCACCATGTTACTCATCCCTGTGCCAAGGGGAAATGTTGCCTTCTGTCCACCCGTTCTAAGCCGCTCATAACAGTATGAAGGT
Source organism: Carcharodon carcharias (assembly GCF_017639515.1). Lineage (NCBI taxonomy): Eukaryota > Metazoa > Chordata > Chondrichthyes > Lamniformes > Lamnidae > Carcharodon > Carcharodon carcharias. The sequence continues at coordinate 218,963,478 of NC_054469.1, forward strand.
CAATAATAAGACCTGTAAATCTCCTGTGCTCCACGGCAAATGTTGCAAGCGTTTGCAATGTTTCCTCATCATTCCAACTCTCCAGGCCAGCATGCATCCAGGTCAGGAACCTCTGCATTCTCCGCACTCCAATAGTACATAACATTCCATGTGGCATTCCTTAGGCCATCTGACCAGCCTGTCTGTATGCCCGTGTAATGTTTGGGCCTCCTCTTGAATCTAATCCACCCCACCAATGTTCGTCTCCTTAGGTTCTTGAAGGGTGAGCGACTTATGAGGCTGGGGGGGAAAGGGATGAAAGGTGTTACTGACTGAACACTAACTGATGGACTGTACTTGTTGTTAATTTAAGAATCACCGCCGCATGGCCACCCCCAACACGTCCAGAGCCCCCTCCACACCTGAGGGCCAGGACTTGCAACTTGGGTCACATCATTTCAGCCAGCCAGGCACCAGCGCAGACACACACACCTCAGTGGGGAATTTACCATTGGCTAATGTCCCAGAGGGGCACTTCACAATCGCTGGAGGGGATGGTAGGGACAGAGAGTACCCATGGTGCCAGCAGCCGGGGGGCTGCAGGGGACCAGGCACATGCTGAGTCGGGCAGTGATGATGTGCCTCTGGAGATGTCACCAATGCAGCAGCTGCAGGACAAGCGGCAGGAATTGCGTTTTCATCCGGCAGGGTTGCATGAGGGTATGCTTCAGTTGGTCTCTGCTGTGGAGGAGTCCAGGCAGAGTGAAAGTGAAGGCATGAAACACAGGATAGAGCTTCAGGCTTCCTCCACTGAGAGATTGGCATTTAGAGACTGAGAGAGATCGGGTTCGATCGGATGGAGACTCTTTTGATTGGGTTACACTCTGACCTGCAAGCCTCACAGCGCTAATGGCCACAGGTGATCATTCCCAATGTGGGAGATGTTCTGGGCACCAAGTGTTGCCGCTCGGTGCCCATGCATCTGCAGTGAGCAGGGAGGTCCAATGTGACCTCACGTCAGCACAGCAGCTGCCTGTCGTCGCTGTGAGCTCCTCTCAGGGCGCTCAGATGAGGGCAGCAGCTCCTCCGCCCCTCTGCCAGTCAACATCGCAATCATTGAGGCTGTGATGACTGAGGAGGTGCCAGTTCCAGAACTGGCCACTCCCTCCCAGGCGGGGCCATCACAGGCTCCACAGGCCAGAGGACACCCGCCAAGGTCATCGAGGCCAATAGGACAGCAGAGTCAGCAGCTGTCTCACAAGCCACTCTGAGCGATGGGGCGGCACCAAGACGTAGCACCCACAAACGTAAGCATAAGGCACGTTAGGCACTCCACAGGTTTGTCACTGGTGATTTTGTGTTGGCCTTAGAATAGGGAAAAATATACTTATGCTTGCAATAGAGATGTTTCTGTTATATGTTAGACATAATAAAGTCCACTTTTCTGACCATGGCTGAGGGTGTTTCCTTTGTGCTGCATTTGTATGTTTCACAGACATCCCATGAGTGTTTGAGTGGACAATGATGTTTCTGTACTAAACCCTTAGTTGCAGCTGATGAGGTGGAAGATGTAGCATCTAAGTGCCACGTGTGGAAGCACCAGGCAATGCTGGTCCTGCTGATCCATGTGTGTGGAGTTAGCTGAAGGTTCGTTGGATTAAATTGTCCCGGATGTCCCTGCCTCCTTGGTGTAGTAGCGGGTCGGCGTGCTGCCCCTCATCATCACCCTGTGCTTCCTCATCCTCTGAGCCACTGCTGGATTCATCATGTGCAGCCTCATCCAGTGCATCAAGGTCTTCATCATCAACTGCATCCCCCCTTTCCAGAGCAAGATTGTGCAGAGCGCAGCAGACTACCACTATCAGAGAGAGGCGATCTGGAGGGTACTGGAGTGCACCCACTGAGCGGTCCAGGCATCGGAAGCGGATCTTGAGAAGACTATAATGGCTCTCTCCACCACAGCCCTTGCGGAGGCATGGCTCCTATTGTACCGCTGCTCAGCTTCTGTTCTTGGATGGTGGAGAGGCGTCATGAGCCACCTTCTGAGGGGCTAGCCCTTGTCACCCAGCAGCCATCCATCCAGCCGGGCTGGAGCACTGAAGAGCCCCGGCACCTGGGAGTGTCTGAGGATGTAGGTATCATGGGAGCTGCCTGGGTACCTTGCACAGACTTGTAGAATCAGCATCCTGTGATCACACACTATCTGCACGTTCATGGAGTGGAAGCCCTTCCTGTTGATGAAGGCACCGGGCTCATCTGCCGGCACCTTGATGGCCACATGTGTACAGTCTATAGCACCCTGGACACGGGGGAAGCCAGCAATGGCCGTGAATCCTCTGGCTCGCTGTGCCTGACTTGCCTGGTCGCAGCGGAAGTGGATGAAGGTCAATGCCCGTCTGAACAGGCCGTCTGTAACCTGCTTGACACACCTGTGGACAGCTGATTGGGAGACACCGCAAAGATCACCCACTGAGCCCTGGAAGAGGCATAGAAGTTGAGGGCAACTGTGGGCTTCAGAGCCGCTGGCAAAGGGGTGTCCACCCACACAGTTAGGGGAGATCTCAGGCCCAATCATCTGACAGATATAGTTGACTGTCTCCCTTGAAAGTCTGATTCTACTTCGGCACTGCACCTCAGCCATACTGAGGTAGCTGCTTCGCCGCCTGTATACTCTGGCAGCAGGATAGTGACATGTTCTGCGGCCCCTTCCACCTTGGACAACCTCTTGGCCCTGCGCCCCTTGTGCCTGCGCCTGGCCTCCCAAAGGTGGCTCCCCTAGAGGCTGATTGTCCAGTCCTGGCCTCCTCCTTATTCTATCCCTCCCTTCCTCCTCAGAGGAGCTGCCTCCAGTGGAGATGTCAGAATCCATACCCAGGCTAAATGGAGGGCTCTGGAAAGGTGCAGGCCTCAGAAAGATTACTGTCTGCCGACTGGTTTCAAAGTACATAAAAAGCTCTTGGAAATCGATGTGAACTGCTAACAATCACACAGGCAACTTTTAAACACTTTCTGCAATTAAACCTTTGTGGAAAACATGAACAACCCCTTTGAGTCCACATATCCCGCCAGTGCATGAGTTTTATTAAAAAAAATCTCCTACCCGCCTTCCCATTGAGCCTGTGCATCGAGCCGAAGTTCGTACAGGCCCCTCAAATTCCTCGACCATTGGCAAGTTAAGGGCCTTAACGAGGCCTTTAATCAATGGCAGGCGAGCGTCCCACTGCTGCTGTGTGCGCGCCCGCCGACCGACATATCGCGATGTGGTCAGCGCACAGCATTGTAAGCGCTGACGCGCGGATTCCGCCACTCGCACATCAGCCAGAAAATTCTGCCCTATATCTGAAATCTTGCGGCCAGGTTTGTATGCTATTTTCCCTTGCTGGAACTATAGATGAATCCCAAAAGTGAACCCCCCCCCCACCCAGTGACACCCAGTCAACCATCATATCACTGCTTCCTGCATCATTCACATCTTGTGTAGAAGGCACCAACTCAGATAAATCCACCCAGGAGGATTTGAGGACAATGCATTAGGGGACACACAGTACACAAGAAGCACTGGAATCTGATGCTTAGGCAGTCAGCTCATGTCCTTCCTCAGCTCCGGGGAACTGAATTTTCATAATCATAATACCAGATTTTAAAGGAAGATTCTCTCTGAATACCAATGTTTTATTCTGTAGTTGGGTGCCAATAATGCTACAGGGTGTATCTGTATACACAAACTCATGGATGATAACTTAACAAACAGCAATATACCATGCAGCATGTAACGGCTTCTGGCCCATCTGTGTTATGTGTGTTATAATAATATAAAGGTACCGATCGCTCATAAGAGATCGTGCAAACACATTGTGGGTTCATTTATTAACTTCTGGCACATGTGAATAGATGTACATGGATAGACATCAGCAACAGGACTGTGCCAGCTGTGTTCAGCTCCAGGCTGAAGTAAACCTGAGTCTGGAATACGTGACACAATTCCCTTAATGTGATGGCTTGCTGCTATCCTTTAAAGGCACATTGCAACAATCTGTACCAGAATCTCTAGGGACAGAGGTTCTTGCTCAAGCACTATGATCCTTCGCATTTGATGGGTCACCTGGTCTTTCCTTATGCTTTTTTCATATGAATATTAGGAATGATACTATACTAGCCCCAGCCTCCAATCCCCAGCAGAATCGCTTGCAAAGATTTAATGTACTAGTGGATCAGGTGAAGGTAGCCATTCATTGATCATGGTTTTAATGCTTTCATGTCTTGCCTGAGGTCTAGCATCATGCCTATAGCTGAATTTCCTCTCCCAAATCCTGGAAGACTGCCTGCATCTGTGAGTTTTGGGGATATCTTAGAAACCCTTCCCCTCTCAAAACCCATGGTAATCTGAATCACATGGGCCTTGTATCAAGATAGAAATACTGGTTAACTACCCCTGCTCTCTTTTACTTTGGTAGTAAATAGAGAGTTTAAAGTGCAACTGTTTACAACCTGAAATTTTCTGGGACTTTGGAGACTCACAGTCTATCCACTGTTAACACATCAGGTGCTGCCATTTTCTGCAAATATAAACACCTTGCACCTTCTTCCCAGTGAAACAACCTAGGCCTTCCCTGAATCTTCAACAATCAAACGCCCAGGCCTCCTGCCAAGTGGACTTGAACATGTTATAGGACCCCCTTCATTTTTATCTTAAATTAAAGGCACAGTCCCAAACATAACATTCTTTCAAACCTCAAAAATTGTAACAACCTGTAATCTATTTTGGGGGAGGATTTATCCCTCGTCGGGAGGACTCAGTGGGGACAGGCAGGGGTGGTCGGGAAGCCGACCGCTGCCTGCGGTCAGGGCCCGACCACGGTTTCATGGTGGTTGGCCAATGAAGGCCCGTCCAGTGTGAAATACGAGTGCTGCCCGTTGGGGTGGTGGGGGCGGGGGGGGAGGGGAGGAGAACGAGTGTGAACTTTGTGCATGTGTGCGGGTGCGTACTGGAAAAGTTCCCCGAGGCACAGAGCTGCCTCAGAGAGAGACGACCATTTTTCAGAATAAAAAAAATAAAGCTTTTAAAATTGTTATAAAACATGCCCCGTCGTGTGACTCTGTCACGTGAGCAGAGACATGCTATCGGTTAAGTATTTCAATTCTGATTTCGTTTATATTTTGCTGTTGGAAAACTCATCCCGCCCGTGTGATGTGGCTCCCTAGAAAATGCAAAGGCCGCTTGGCCTTTTCGCCCGAAAGATTTCTCCCAATTAAGGTTTTACCGGCCCTAACAGGGCCTTTTAATTATCGGCAGGCGCACTGCCGAGTGACTCGCATCCGCCAACTGAATTATCGCACCAGTGTACGATGACATCGGGACGCGCGTCATTTTACGCTCGCTCAGGTCAGGCGTTCATCCATCCGCCAAGCTAAAAATTGTCCCCTTGGTGTTTTACGTTTGTAGTGAATCACGGTTTCAGCGCCAGTGACAGTGACTGAATGAAGTGGTGTGATCATCGCCACTACAGGATGTTGTTAATGGCGGCTCAAACCTCAGGTTGGAGAGAGAGCACTTCGTGCTTTATCGATGACGCATGAGGTTGATCAAGTATAAGGGTACGAAACGAGAACCCACAAGCAGGGCTCTATCCTGTTGAGAAATAAAGGAGCCAAATAATTGCAAATGTTAGTTAAGTGTTGAGGAGAATTTTGAAGTTTAAAAATTGTCATAATAATGTGCCATGTGTGATGTTGCATGTTATCCTTTAACTTCATCGCTGGTCAAATTTATACTGAACTTCAATGAAAGGAATTTTGCCAAATGAAGGTACTGACTTTAAATGGCTGCTATTTTGCATTTTTGAATGCAACATTCCATGTGAGGGAGGCAACAAGTCTGCAGAATCGTCAGGTAGACAATGGCAGTCCCCTTGGAGGTGTAAAAACCCCTCTTCTACATCATCAAGCAGAAATGGACCTTTCAAGGAGCTAAGAGCTGAGACATTAATATTCAATCAGCCTTTGGCTATCACAATGGCTGACAGGATACAGGGAATTAATTACAAAGCAAAAACAGAATTACCTGGAAAAACTCAGCAGGTCTGGCAGCATCGGCGGAGAAGAAAAGAGTTGACGTTTCGAGTCCTCATGACCCTTCGACAGTTCTGCTGAGTTTTTCCAGGTAATTCTGTTTTTGTTTTGGATTTCCAGCATCCGCAGTTTTTTTGTTTTTATACAGGGAATTAATTGCCTGACCTGCTGCAAACTATTATTGAACCAAAGAGCTTCTAACAACAGGTGAGAGAGTATCCCGCTGCCAGAAGAGACAGTGACTGTGTAGGTTTAAAGCCAATCACATAACAGCAGCCATCTTTATTGCAGAGAAAGTGTAGAGAAAGCTGCTAAAATCAGACAGTCTGGAGATGAAGCCTGTGAACAGAGCAGTAACACTCTCCCTCTCCCTGCTGTCTATCTCTGTTGCATTTTGGAATACATCACATACATAAAGACTTTCAATCGAAAGGAGCTGTACCTGCTTATATCATACTGGGGTCAACAGACAGAGAAGTTCCAGAGTACACTAAAAAATCCCATAGCCGTGTCAGAGGAAAATCCAGGACTACTGTTATAATAAAACGGCCTCAGCCATGAACAACAACAAAGAAATCATAAACAGGAAACTCTCTATTTTTGCCCTTTATCATTGAATCTTAATTTGGCCAAATGTTATCCTCCTCTATGTACAAAATGTAATTTTTCATCCTTGTATATCTGTGTGTGTGTGTTGCAAAGGTCAGGACATGTGTTTATCTTTTTAATTTTAATTTTTATTTATCTGGGAGGGTTTTTAACTCAATAAAAACTAACTCCTCTATGTTTAAACTCATGAAAGCCTGTCAGACAGAGTTATTTGCAAACAGCATGTAAATGGTTAAGTAGATACATTGAATTGACACCTTCACCTTTATAAATTACAAAGCACCCTGTTATGATCAATCGAGGAGTGGGAAAGAAAGGCTAGTCCTGGCTGTAACAAAGTTTACATTGGTTTCATTTAACATATAAATTGAAGCATTTCATTAATCCTTCGCTATGGATGATGCATTAAAGGCAAAGTGTTATCCACAGAATAACCTTAGAAGTTATTAGCTCAGAGAGGGTAATAAGAAAAAAAGAAGACTAGCATTTATATAGCACCCTTCACAACCATAGGATGTTCCAAAGCACTTTACAGCCAATGAAAAAAGGAAGTGTTGCCCCTGTTGTAATGTAGGAAACATAACAGTGAATTCATAAACAGCAAGCTCCCACAAACAGCAATGTGACAATGAACTGATGATCTGCTTTCTGGTGTTGATTAAGAGATAAGTATAGGCCAGGGCACCAGGGACAATTCCACCGCTCTTATTCAAAATAGTGCCATGCGATATGTTGTAATCACCTGAGAAGACAATTGCATCTCAAAAATGGCACCTCTTACAGTGCAGCACTCTCTCAGTGCCACATTGGCGTGTCAGCCTAGATTTTTGTGCTCAGGTCTTAAGAGGTGAACTTGAAACCACACTGTCTGGTCCAGAGGTATGAATGCCTATTGTGAGCTCAGGTGGGCCACACCTGACCCTGGTTAAGCCTTTCAAGAGAGAGCTGCTGATTAGAATCAATGCTCAGACAAGCAAGGAAGACACTGAAATGCGAGTCAATACTTCAATACAACTTGGGGCAGCATGTTCCCCCCCCGTCAGGGGGGATGTGTGGGAGCGGGCACGGCGGGCATGTTCCTAACCGGCACTCCCAATCGGGGGCACATTGCCATTTTCCATGGAAGTGCTGTGTGTTTCCTGTGCAGCCGGGAGGGGGGGGGGTGGGATTCCCTGAGCCAGGAGTGCGCTCTCTTGCCCATGCACGCGGAAGAGTACACAGTATCCCCCTGAGTGGCTAAGTGCCGCCTCAGGGAGATCGCTGGAAGTTATGAAAACTTTTTGAAGGGTAGAAAAAATTTTCCTGACATGTCCCCTCATGTGACACTGTCACCTGAGCTGGGACACATCTTTTCCTTTTATTTAAACATTTTATAAAAGTTTTAATACCCTCATGAAACCTCATCCCGCCCGTGGATGAGGTTTGGTGTTTTTTTTCTGAAGGCCCCCCTGGCTCTTCATCTGCCCATTAATCATTTAAATGGCTGTTTTTTTTAATAGCCTTAATAGGACTTTGACAGTTCGGCGGCCGCACAGCCAAATCTCGCCAAGCTGAAAATCTAAATGACGCGGGGTGACATCGGGACACACGCCCAACGTTTCCTCCCGTCTCCTCCCGACGTCTCCCCCCGTCATTTTATGCATCGGCGAGCAGGCCCCGCCCCCCCCCCTCCCCACCCCCTACCCCCGGCTCGCCAACCAGAAGACGCAGCCCTTGAAAGATTTTACTCGCTCGAACTATTTGGGCATCAAGCATGGGTTGAAAGAGCGACAAACGTTCCCAAATTGCTGTCAAATCCTGAGCACCTTGGGCATCCATTCAGGATAAGAGAAGGAAAACTGGAGCAAAATAATCGTGAGTAGTTGCAGAAATAGCTACGTTGTCACTTTGGATTCTCATTAAAAATTCATGAAGAAACTTTTCATTTTGCGTTGGTTGTAACGATTCAATCCAGTATACTAAACCCTGGGCCTCTGGGACTTGGTACCATTTATCTCAAAGACTTAATTTGAACTGTCACCTGATCTGCAATACAGCAACTCATTTTCCTCCTGCTTAATGCTCGTCTAATGATACACAAATTAGTAATGCCTCCGGTAAAAAGGCAAAAGTGCTAAAAAAAAAACTACCCATTCCTACCCCCCGACAGGCAATCTATTGAAAACTATAAAGATTTAAAACCAAGTGATTTGCAGGCTGAACAACACTGACCCTCTTTCTTGGAAGCCAGCGCTCTCTTCCCCTTTTTGCTATATCTTAATTATTGCCTGTTAGTTTTCATCTAAAGGGATGTATTGGCCGCAGTGGTCAATGTTCCCACATCTGGTTAAAATACATCACTGCAAATGCTTGTAGTTGACCTACAATAATTAAAAGCGCATTGAAAGAGAGATTCTTTAATTTTTTTAAATGGTTAAACTATAATTCAATTAAAATATGTTAAATGGCTGTAGGAATAATTGATTCTGCTGTGATTTTCTGTCCACCAGTCATGGTTATTTCCAGCGCTCAAACTGACCCCAATTCCTCAGCACTAACAGTAATCACATGGCTTAAGGCTTAAGGCATAGGGAAAAGCTAATTGACAATTTGGCTATAGCTGGAAATAGAGAGCATTCATTTTTTTTATAGAAAAAAATGAAATGTCAGGTAAGAAACTTTCCTTCCCCATATGACCACATCAAAACACAATTTTCCCAGGTTAATTTAGCTATGGCTTTGGTTCATCCTTCTCATACTATTTGATAAGAATTTATATCTCCTGTGACAATCACAAGAGCCTCAGGGCCCCTTCCTCATCTCTCAGGGCTGTTATGGTCCTAACCGACCTGGTTAATATGTTCAAAGAAAGCTCTCATTCCTAGCAAACAGCAGTATGATATTAATCCAATGAACAAGTTACTTTGTTCAACAACAACTACAACGTTTATGTATATAGCACCTTTATTTAATTCGCTAGGTTCTTTACAGGAGCAATTGCAAACCATCACTTGGCACCAAGCCACACAAGAAAACATGAGGACAAATGGGAACAGAAGCAGCCCATTTAGTTCCTCGAGCCTGTTCCACCATTCAATGAGATCGTGTTTGATCTATAATCTAACTCCATATACCGATCCTTGCCTGTTCCTTCATATTTTTGCTTAAGAAAAATCCTATTAATTTCAGATTTAAAATTAACAATTGATTTGAATCAATTGTGTAGAAGGAAGTTCCCAATTTCTACCACACTTCATGTGAGCAAGTGTTTTCTAATTTCCCTCCTGAAAAACCAGGCTGTAATTTTTCACCTGTGTCTCCTAGTCTTAGATTTCCCCACCAGAGGAGTAGGTTCACCGTAATATCTTGGAAACTTTAATCAAATCACATTTTAACCTTCTAAATTCCAAGGAATGCAACCGAGATTGTATGATCACTAGTTGTTATTTAAGTCTTGGAGTTCAGTTCTCATTCTAGCAATTTTACACTGCAGTCTTGCAGGGCCAGTGTATCTTCCCTAAGGTGTGGCGCCCAAAACTGAGCAGAGTACTCCACCTGTAGTCTAACCAGGTCTTTTCATAACTGTGGCATGACTTCTAATCCCAAAAGCTTGATCAAAGGGGTAGGTTTTAAGGAGCATCTTACAAGAGGGAAGCGGAGAGGCAAGAGGTCGAGGGAGGGTATTCCAGCGGTGAAGGCATGACTGCCGATCGTAGGATGATTAAAACTGGGATTGCAAAAAGGCAAGAATTGGAAGAGCATTGATATTTGGAGGGTTGCAGGGCTGCAGGAGAACACAGAGATAGAAGGTCATGGAGGGATTTGAAAACATGGATGAGAATTTTAAAGCCAAGATATTGCTGAACCAGAAGCCAGTTAAATCAGTGAGCACAGGGTTGATAGGTGAATGGGACTTGGTGCAAGCTAGGACACGATCAGCAGAGTTTGGATCAGCTTAAGTTTCTGTAGCTCAAGGGAGGAGGTCATCCAGTCCGGCCAGGAGAGCAATGGGCTGGTCTTGAGTCCAGAAGGAACAAAGACGCGGATGAGGTTTGCAGTGGCAGATAAGGCTGAGGGATCGGCAGACTGTTACGTGGTAGAAATAGGCAAACTTTTTGATGCATCCAATCTTTCGGATCCTGGGTAGCAAATTCGTTACAAAAAACCCAAAAGCAAAATACTACAGATGCTGGAAATTGGAAATAAAAACAGAAAATGCTGGAAATACCCAGCAGGTCTGGCAGCATCGGTGGAGAGAGAAACAGAGTTACTGCTTTGAGTTGACACTGCAAACTGAGCACAGGCCAGGATCCCTGAAATCCTTCTGACTGCAATTTTTCACCAATTTATTTAAAAATCATGTAAAGCAAAAGAGCAAACTGATCAGAACACATAAAATGTTGCAGGTGTTTTTGTTTGGCATGTTAAGCAGTTTGTACTCTCAGTGTTACACAGGTGCAGGCTACGTTTGATGAAGTGGAATTGCTGTTATGATTAACATGCTAAAATCATACTGTTCACGTCTCTCAATCAGCTAACTGCCAAGATTGCAAATTGCTTGCCCAATTTATTCATCGTGTTATGATACCAACTGTCTGAAAGAGGAAAGTAAAGGCAAAACATTTCTAAACAAAATGTAGATGTTATGACCTGAAATAACCAATGGCGATAATAGTAGGAGAGTATAAAATGCTTTCATGTGATTTCCCTTGGCTGATTCTTTTCTTTTAGCAGAGGCATTAGCCTGTTTATAATAATGGCCCAAATTTTTCAGTGGTAATGACAAAGAAACTGTCAATGTTTGCCGTCTTTACTCCTCTGAAACTGACAGCAACTTCTGAAGTCCTCATGCAAATATGAAAGTCCAAAATTTGCTTTTGGTGATTCTGTGCTCCTCCAGAGGGTGCGCTGTTGAGGCACCCTGGACTGCAATTAACTAGAAATCACTGAACTGATGAGAACTTACACTCTTGCACTGTTAGTCTCACTGTAAAAAAGCTTTGAAAAAGTTACATCTCATTGAATGAGTGGCAACTGAGTTTCTAACAGTGTACTAACTTCATAATTACTTGTGAACGCCCTCACTGGCCCGGAAAAGCTGATTTTATATTTGTGGAATGTCAAATAGCATCCCTTGCTTCATCACTTGCCAGCCTAATGTCTTATCTCTGACTTTAGCTGAAAGTCAGTTTTAGCCTTACAATAATGGACATTCAAGGGCCATAACACTCATTTACAAATAACCCAAAATCATAAGGGCAAACAGGTCCCTTTACTTCTGGCATTTTGCTATGTAATATAGTTGGACCTATCTGTTCCATGATGTTGATTTTATTGCAGTAAAGTGCAATCAGCAATGACTGAAGAGTCATGAGAACAACAAGCAGCCCACAAAGGTAAAAAGATGTTCAATATATCAGGCATGTCAAATTTGCATGAAAACTTTATTTTTCTCTATAGTCATTGCCAGTTCTTAATTGCAGTGCACATGACAACCTTTCAACATACCTAAAAGAAACATTGAGGGAAGTCACGTATAACAAATAGAAAAGTCAGTGATGCAGTAATTAATTTCAGATGCTAATGTTATGTGTTTTTGTTCCTGGATAAGCTTAACTTGCAATGTAATATGTTTGCTCATCACACATTTTCATTACATATTTTCCATTTCAGGAGTTTTGCTGAAGTAAATCTTGATAAAAATAAATACCTATAAATAATGATTGAGAATGAATTGCTCTAGTCACTGTGTCTAGTGTTGTTGTAAAGCTATTCAAAAGGAGTGTGTCTAGAATTTCTCTATGCATAGTCAGCAGAGTAATTCTTCCTGTACATAAAAATAATTTTGATTTCCTCAGTCATGCCATTAAATACAAATACTATAACTATGCTGTAGTGTTAAATTTATTTTTTGCTTTACTGTATGCATTTTATAACCAATTTTTTCAACAGTTTCCATTTACCAGGAATTTACCTTTGCTTATCTAAGGGTATTCCCTTTATTGATTATACAAGATCATTTCAAGTCTGTGACCGGAATCATCTGTACCCATTCGCATCCAGCGTGTTCGGTGGCATGAGCGGACAATATGGTAAGAAGACCAAAAATCGGTTTCACATTATTTTGAAACCAGTTTGTGATTTTTTGCTTACTCCATCGATGGAGGGCCATGTTCCCCACCATCAAATGTTGGGGACCTCATTGTGATACACCTGAGTATCATTATAAAGACAGCCAACTAGAATCGGCTCCTCAAGCTGGATTGTCCACCCACGTCGGTGGGAAAACATGTCTTGACAACTGTGACGTGCAGAAGTTGGGACTTACCGCCAGGGCCGTGCCCACATCGCGGACATCCAAGGAGCAGAAGTTGCTGGGGCCCAACAGTAACTACACACTGGAGGAATGTCCATGGCATGCTGAACGGATTCTCATGGACATGGCTCTACTGTGAAGCAGCTCACAGAGGTTGGAAAGTCACTGTTGATGTTCACAACAGATGATGGTCGGGGAGTGGGTCGTGAGAGAGGAAGGTCTAGGATTGACTGGGAGAGGAAGAGATGCCAAGGGGGTGAGGTTGGGAAGAGAATGAAGGTGTCAGAGAGGAGGTTGGGAGGTGGGGGGGAGGGGAGTACAGGAGGAGGAAGAGATAATGGGGGGAGATGACGGCAACTGGGGTGGGTGAAAGGGGAGGTGGAAGGTGTAAGGGAAGGTGTTTGGAGGGGGGCAGGAGTGCGGAGATGGGAGGGAGTCAGCGGGTGGAAGGAATATGAAGAAGGGAGGGGTAGGGGTGGAGGAAGCAGTCGGGAGGGGGTGAAGGGCTAACGGTGGTGGAGGAAGGAAGGGTGTCTGTGTGTGACAGGAAGGGGGAAGGGACTAAACGGGAGGGGCGTGGAGTCTGGCATGGTGGGGTGCCGGGGTGGGGGAAGGGATTCTGGGGGACAAGGGATTCCAGGCGGAAGGGCTCCAGGGGTCTGGGGTGGGTGGTGGGGTAGGGCTCCGGGGGGGGGTGGGTATCCGGAGGGAGGACGGGATCCGAAGGGGGGAAGTGTCCAGAGGCAGAAAGGGGCCCGTAATGGGGTGTCCAGGTGAATGTGCAAGGGAGGAGTCTGTCTCATGTTCATGACTGCCTTTTAGGGAGCAAACTGATGGTGGGCATGGAACAAGGGGATGGTGAGAATGACCAAGGGCAGAGTGAGGAGGTCGGGTGTGAAGGTAAAGGTTCACCAGTCCTGGGAGAAGGGATGACGAGGGTGGTTGCTGGTGACTCTGAGGCAGACACAGACACAGACACTGGGCGTGGGAAGCAGGAGGTGAATGTGGATGAGGGTGGGATTTTCAGCAAGGAAGGGAACGTACACGTTCACCTGGACATCCCTGAAAGAAAAGGATTTTGGCTGGTAGGTAACGGAGGGGAGTTGAAAGGTGATGTCAGTGGGTCAACTGTGATGGGGGAAATGAAATTGTTGATTGAGAGGGGTAAAGGACAGGGGACCGATGGTAAAATTAATTAACACCACGCAGTCCAAAGCGAAAGTGTAATGACAGTCGTGGTGGGTGAGATCAGGTCAACTCAGGTGGACAACTGAAAGTGAATCCCAGCAGGCAGCATTGAAAATACTCAGGACATTGAGGTGTGTGTGAAACAGGAAGGATGCGTGTGCTTGTTAAAGTGCTTGCACGAGGCTGCAAAAGGCCCTGCCACACACACCTCTCCCTCCAGACTCTCTGGTGGGCCGGCTGCTCCCTCTACAGTGACAGAGGATGAGGTTGAGGGGCTCACAGGCAAAGAGGACTCGGAGGGAGTTGGCAGTCTCTGAGATTCCTGAGTGGATGATCCAGGGGTGTCCAGCTGCCACTCCTCTTCCCTTCAGGTGCCTGAGGGCCCCAGACAGACTCATTGAGGGGAAGGAGCACCTGGAGGGATATCGAGGTGCCCCATTTCCCTCTTGTGTCACCAGTGCAGGAACTCACCCATGGCTCCCGCAATGGAGTGCACATCTCCTCGCCTCATTCTGCTGGACCAGGGTCTACGTGGCATCCACCATCCTCCCCATGGAGACCTCCGTACACACACATGCAGGCACCACTTCATCAGAGAGCAGGCGGATGCACTCCTCCAACTCGCGAGCCTCTCTGGTGAGGGCTTCCAACAGCTCTGCGTGATTTTTATTTGTTCATGGGATGTGGGAGTCATTGGCTAGGCCAGCATTTATTCCCCATCCCTGATTGCCCTTCTTCAGAGAGTATTAAGAGTCAACCACATCGCTGTTGGTCTGGAGTCTCATGTAGGCCAAGCCAGGTAAGGATGTCAGATTTACTTCCCTTAAGGGCATTAGTGAACCAGATGGGCTTTTACAATGATCGGCAATGGTTTCATGGGCACACTTTTAATTCCAGATTTTTTGTTGGATTCAATTTTCACCATCTGCCATGGTGGAATTTGAACTCAGGTCCCCAGAGGATTATCCTGGGTCTCTGGAATTCCAGTCCAGTAACAATACCACTATGCCACCACCTTCCCAGCCTCTGCTGGCTCTCCAGGATGGGTTGGAAGGCCTAACCCAGAGGTCCATCATTTGACTCGGACCCCACAGGTGCCTCTTCCCCAGCAGTCCTCCGAGTACCGGGGAGCTCGGCTGAACCTGCCTCCTCCTGCTGTGGATATGTGTCCGTGTGGTGACCACAGATTGTGAACCTGAGCCTGCTCTAGATCTAGATCCCACCGAGGTGTGTGTCTCTGCGCTGGTGGAGGGTGTGGGTAAGCGCTGTGACGGGTCTTCCAGGCTGCTTATTTCCAGCTCTTCAATGGAGGAGGTGTCTTCTTGACTGGAGGAGAGGACCTTGATGAAACTCAGGGGCTGGTTGGCTGATGGTGTCGGTCGCTTGCAGAGCTCCCTGTGAACCAAAGTAGAGATAATTAGTGCATGGCAGCAGAGTCAATAGCAGGGGAGAGATAGCACTCACAGTTGCATTGAAAGAGGGATGATGTAGCACACGATCCTCACAAGGGTGTTCACCACCAACCTCACCGGTCGGTCCATATCCTCACCAGTCAGCACAATGGCACAATCCTCAAAGTGAGTGAGGGGCCTAATGTGGGTCACTCCACCCCTCCAGCCTGGGACACCTCCCTGCTGTTGTGAGCAGGTTTCTCCTGTATGGAAACAGATAGAGAGAGTGTGAGCAGGACACATGACACTGCGTGTAATGTTTGTGTGGTAAGTAGAGCCATGGGTGGGATGAGGAGACGAGCTCGAGAGGATAGGAGCCTGATGGAGATGTGAGGGTGTGTGTGAGAGATAGTGGCGTTGCCCCGTGAGGCGTGAGGTCCCAGCGGATGTGTGATGGGTTGTGAGTTGAGAGGGATGAGAAGAGTCAGTTACCCTGGCGGAACGGATGAGGTCATTCATCCTGTTGCGGCACTGGGTGGCTGTCTCCTTTTGCAGGGCATTAGCACTGACCACTGCTGCCGCCCTCTCCCCATGCTGGATTGGTGATGTTGCTGCCCCACCAGAGCAGGATAGAGAACATCATGGCGGGTCTCCAGGGTGTCCAAAGGCACTCGAGGGATGTGTCACTAAACCAGGGGGGTTGCGGGGGGGTTGGGGTGGGGAGCGGAAGATGCAGTATTCCTGCCTTTCGGGGCCATTCTCTTCTGTGCAGCAGCCCTGAGCTGGGAGCACTGAGCGGTGTGTGTGTGTGTGTGTGTGTGTGTGTGTGTGTGTGGCTGGACTTTAAATATGGCGTCCACCGTGATGAAGCGGCGAGGTGATGGTGCAGTGAGCGAATGAGAACCCGCCCACCATGGAAACGGTGTCTCCTGGGAATGGACAGTTAATGCAGCCGGTTTGAGACAATATGGCACTTGCTGCCAGACTTAATGCAAACCTAGGATGATATTGTCCTGTATTTTTCACTTATGTTCCAAATTAAAGCAATATGTAAATAGAAATCTTGATTCCTGCTCATTAAATCTGTCATTTTTCACTTATTGTCATTAAATATTACTGAGAAAAGTGAAAAAATGTTGACGACTTCTTTCTTAATATTTAGCCCGAGGTTCATTTGGCAAATTGGAATAGTTCCACATGAGTGCGTTCCCCTGTATTTTTTTTACAGGAAATAGATAAGCAGAAATTGTTTAATGGAAACAGTTACTGAGTCACAGGCTGGGATTTTTCACTCCCACTTGCAGCAGGGTGGGGGAGGAATATATCATGAGATTTTTTTTTTAAAAAATCAGTTCACCGCTGTTGTAGAAGCAGTCTGGGCTTGTCCGCTCCAGCCATCAATGGTGGGCCATGTTTCCTGCCAGGGCACTTCAGGAACATCATTTTAATACAGTTTCATCTCATTCTAAGGGCTGCTCACTGGAATCAACCCCCCCCACCCCCCCCTCCCCACCACACCCCCCCCACCCCCTCACCCCTACAAGGCAGGCAGCACCACCTCGCTTTCAGGTGGGGTGTCAGGAACAAGAGACTATACTGACCTGACCAGTGGTCAGGTTGGGGGGTGGCTTTTAAAGTGCCGCACGCTCCTTAGGCCTCCACTGCGGAAGGCGGGAAGCTGGTCTGAAGAATGGGGAAGGTTGGAGTCAGACGCATGACCTGCGGGGGGGGGGTGGGTGGGGTTGGGGGGTGGTGGGGGGGTTTGTGGTGGGTGGGGGGGCGGGGGAGGGGGCGGTTTGATGGTGGTGGGGTTGGTGGCAGTGGGGAAGTGTCCTCAGTGCCAGGATGGGGAGAGAGTCAGTTAGAACATGACGTGACATCACGTGCATTGGTCCCAGGGGTTTCTAGCATCATACCAGGCCGCAGATGGGACACTCAGTCAGGGGAAGCACCTGCAGCCTATAGATGGGGAAAAGGTAGTGTAAGGGCATTCGAGAGCGTCGGGAGGGGTGGGGTAAATGTCAGACTGTGCAAGTGGCCCCAAGGTGGGGACGAGTGACGTCCACAAGAAGCACAGGCACATCTACTTTGCCATGTTCCGGGGGTTAACAAAGGAATATCCACCAAAAATCATGATGAGGTCAAGGAATACCAGGGAAGGAGTCGGAAATTCTGGGAGGGAGGGAAACGTGAACATTAAGCTCCACCAGAATGATGGGAGGGATTCCCACACTCCCAGAGGGAGGCTCCAAGCTGGCCTGGCAGTGAGTCCTCACCACCACCACCACCTCCCAACTTGCAGCGAGGACGCAGAACAAAATTCAAATGAGGAGACACTGGGCCGGTGAGGGTCTCAGGGCCGACTGGAGGGTAACTCTTTCGAGTATAAACACGTTTCCATCTGTTTATTCAGATGAAGTTACATTGTTTCATAATTTGCCATTGTGAGATTTGAACTCTTGATCTTGGGGTTACAAACCCAGAACCATAACCACTTGGCTATTTAGGCCAAGCCTTGGATACATTATAACTCTTTCAAGTACAAACCTGTTTCCATCTGTTTCAGATGAAGATACATTGTTTCATAGTTTGCCATTGTGAGATTTGAACTCTTGATCTTGGGGTTGCAAACCCAGAACCATAACCACTTGGCTATTTAGGCCAAGCCTTGGATACATTATAACTCTTTCAAGTACAAACCTGTTTCCATCTGTTTCAGATGAAGATACATTGTTTCATAGTTTGCCATTGTGAGATTTGAACTCTTGATCTTGGGGTTACAAGCCCAGTACCATAACCACTTGGCTATTTAGGCCAAGCCTTGGATACATTATAACTCTTTCAAGTACAAACCTGTTTCCATCTGTTTCAGATGAAGTTACATTGTTTCATAGTTTGCCACTGTGAGATTTGAACTCTTGATCTTGGGGTTGCAAGCCCAGTACCATAACCACTTGGCTATTTAGGCCAAGCCCGACTGGAGGGTAGGTGCATGCACTGGAGGGGCTGATTAAAGGGGCTCCAAACTGAACTGTTCATTCCCAAACGAGGAGAGAGGCACATGTTAGGAGCCTTTCAATGACAATGCAGGGAATCAGGAAAGTGAATCTATGATGTGCATTCATGCGAGACTAATCCCGCATAACGGCACTAATCAATCTCCTTGTATTAACCTCTTGTCCACAGCATGGAGATTCCCCAGTTGGTAATGCGCTGCACAGCAATTGAGCAACTGCGTGTTAGAATCGACAATCAGGGCACTGGCAGGTTCATCAAAGAGAAGCTTCAGGCCCTCCTCAAATATTCTCAGTTCCTGACTAGCCATTTTCCCTCACGTTTATTCCAAAGAGTGTAATATTAGAGTGCAGTGAATGAGGATCCCAGCTCCTGGGCTGAAAGCAGCTCATCCAAACGCCTGGCCAAAGCAATCTCATAGGAGTCAGTCATGTAAAGGGAGGGGGGGTGGTGCTGGGGTGGGGGGGGATGGTGCACTTTGAAACACACCCTGCGCTGGTCTGGATTTTTGGGGCGATTAGTTTCCAACACTTGAACAAAGCCCTTGAATCCATATTCGGTGATGAGTCATTACCAGAAATAGGGCCTTTGCAGGCTGAACCTGTGGACAGGAGACTATCAGAAAGATGGAGTCTGGAGTTTTTGCTGCTGCTTAATCGCGTTCAGGCAGGAGAGAAGAAGGAGATTGTGATGGAGGCACCAGGTTCGTCAAAGGGACGAGCAAAACCCTCAAGAGCAAGAGCCTGCAGGGCCCATAGAGACGTCGAGTGTTGGCATCTCACAAGCCAGAACTCGCACGTCTTCTCCGAATGCCATTTAAGCGAGAGTCAGTGTTGTGACACCTCCATATGTCCAGGGGCTTGGTGACTCACATATGCCACATTCTCCAGGAATTGGTGCCACGGGGACTGGGAGGGGATCCATTGCCACTGGCTGTGAAAGTCACTGCCGCACTGAACCCCTACGTGAGTGGCTCCTTCCGGGCTCCACTGGGGGCCTCAGCAGGATCTCTCAAACGTTCATTCACAAGTGCATACACGAGGTGACAGATGCCCTTTTTGCCACAATTGCGTCAACTTTGACAGGAACCAAGCAATCCAGGACGCTAGAGCACTGGGCTTTGCAGCAATTTGGGGATTCCCACAGGTGCAGGGTGCCATCAACTGCATTCATGTGGCTATAAAAGCTCCCTGGCAACAGGCACTGCAACATATAAACACGAAAGGATACCACTCTCTCAATGTACAGCTGGTCTGTGCCTACCAGAAACTGATCAGGCAGGTTTGCACTAGATACCCAGGACATGTCGACAACTCGTAGATCTTGAGTAGATCACGGATCCCGGACATCTTTGAGGGACCACACAGGGTCCAGGATTAGCTCCTTGGTGCCAAGGCGTACCCGCCAAGGAAGTGGCTGATGAAATCAGTGCGGTAACCACAGAGCGAGAAAGCGCAACATCGTTCATGCTGCTACCCGGGCATTGGTGGAGAAGACCATAGGCCAAGATGCGATTCCGATGCCTGGACAGATCTGGCGGAACACACCAGCACAGACCCCAGAGGGCATCATGGAGCGTCATGGCTTGCTGCCCACTGCACAACCTGGCACTGCAAAGACAGATGCCAGCATGGAGGAGCTGGAGTCTCCTCCGATGAGGAGATCATCAAAAGGGATGAGGGTGTTGAGTTTGAGGAAGCCGAGTCTGCAGGGGAAGAGGCCACAGCACAGGCCAGACAAGGTAGGTGTGCACCTGAGGATCTCATATCCATCAGATTCCATAAGGCGGACAGGTTGCAGAGGGTACTCTCTTGGACAAGCCCCCTCCATCATGGGCCAACACGAACACCAGCTATTCCTGTCATTTCAAACATGCACTTCAACATGAGAATGAATAGTTACACATCAGGCCCACATTGTCCTGATCCTATGAAGGATGAAGAAGCCTCGGGAGCATGTGTCCTTGCTGAGATGAGGTGCTATAACTGGATGGAGTTGTACCGGCATCAGACATCAGAAGGTGCTGCCCCTTTAAGTGTCTCTCCAGCAGCCCAGTCGCAGCAGTAGGCTACAAGAGGCAGGAGCTGTTTCACTATCGTCAGTGGTCTCGTGGCCGTTTGCCTTCAATCTGACAAAGCTCCTCAAGGAGACCCATTTCTAGCAACAGAACAATGCATTCTGTGTCACCTCAGCGGTGAAACCTATAGGTGACACCTTGGGCCAAGGCAGCCGAGGGTGTTCTGTGGGTGTGCATCTATTCTCAGGTGACTCAATCCCCTGTGTCACCTTCTTGTCCACCACACTAACATCCGGCACTCTGAGTTAGGAATGCTTGCCCGCTTTTATCCTCGCCTAACTATGCATGTGGACCACCTGAGGATGATGGCGTTCAAACACTGGCTTGCCAGATGTTAAAATGCCTCCTCTTTAAGACACGCAATGTGCCCTCGTGGCCAGCCCTGGCCCTTGCAAACTCCAAAATGCTCAGACACCATGAAGCCCTCAAGTGTTGTTCTTAATAATGAACAGACTTCAGCTTCAGTGCATCCTTGCTCCTATCCCATTGCTCCCCTCAGCATTGTCTAAAGCTATGATGTGCACTTCCAGAGCATGCTCAAAGGCTCTATTGACTGCCAAAGACCACTAATTTGCAATTAGCGTCACACATCTCAGCAATTGTTTAGGTGATGGGATGCTCAGCGCTGTGTCCCAACATTGTGAAGAGAGACTTGTAGCCGTAATACAGACAAGTACAGGCTGAGAAACAATCGAGGTTGTAGGTCGAGATGAGAGGGGCAGAGCTGCCAGGGCATATGATAAGGATGCTTGGAATATGTGGGTGGTAAGGGGAGCCATGGGTGGGATGAGGACCAATCTCCAGAGGGAATGAACCCATGTGGAGATGTTTTATTTTTATTCATTCATGGGATGTGGGCTTCACTGGCTAGGCCAGCATTTATTGCCCATCTCTAATTGCCCTTGAGAAGGTGGTAGTAAGCTGTAAGGGTGTGTGTGAGAATGAGTGGTGATGCCCCTTGAGCTGGCTGTGAATGAGATGCCAGTGAATGTGTGATGGGCTTGTGAGTGGGTGAGTTGAAAGTGATGAGGTGGTTGCCATACCCTAGCAGCACGGATGGGATCATTCACCCTCATTCTGCACTGGGTGCCTGACCTCTTCTGTGCAGAGTTGGCACTGATCACCTCCGCCACTGCCTCCCAAGCCAGATTGGTGAGATTGCTGGACTTCCTGCAGCCAGGGCGGTGGTAGAGGACATTGTGGCGGGCCTCAACTGCATCCAAAAGGCGTTCCAGTGACGTCTCACCAAATTTGGGGGCTGGCATCTCCTTGGCTTTCGGTGACATGCCTTCAGTGCAGCAGTCCTGGGTTGCAGGCATTGAGAACGCTGTGCTCAGCTGCACTTTAGATATGGCGCCCGGAGTGAGGAAGTGGTGAGCTCATAGCGGGGTGGGCAAATCAGAGGCTGTCTGCCAGCGCCCTGGCATGTTTCCCGAGCGTGCATATTCAATGAGGCGGGAAACAGGCAATAAAGCAGGAAAATCCATCACTGAGGCCTGCAGAAAAACACTGATTTTCACTCACCTCACTTAGTGCACTGAGGAGAAAGTTCCGCCTATAGAAGATGAAAGTTAAGCTTCGGAAAAATCAAAGAAAATAATTTGGTTCATCTTCAAATGACTTCATTGCTTAAAAAAAAACGTGTAGTTGTTACTATCATTTAGTCAGCTTGCTAATCGGTCCAAAATTGCTGCAGAGTTTTAGTCAAAGAAATGCTGTACTTCATAGGATCAGAAGGAGGCCATTTAGCCTTTAACTGAGCCTGTTCCACCATTCAAGGAGACCATGGCCAACCTGTGACATATGGCCTGAATCTTCGGCTCAGCAAGCGGGGCTGGGGCCCACTCGCCAAGGTGTAAAATGGCGTGTAGTGATGTCGGGCATGCTTCCTAACATCACCACGCATCATTTAGATGTTCAGTTTGGCGGGCGCGCAGCTGACTTGGCTGCGGGCTGGCTGAACTGTTAAAGGCCCATTAAGGCCATTTAGATATCAGTTAAACTAATAAACTGAGCCGCCCGTCCAACCTTAAGATTGTCGGGCAGGCGAAGAGCACAGGTGCCCTTTGCATTTTTCATAAAACCTCATCCACGGGCAGGATGAGGTTTCATGAAGTGTTTATACATTGAATAAAAACTTTTATAAAAATTAATTGACATGTCCCAGCTCATGTGGCACTGTCGCATGAGGGGACGTGTCTTAAAATTGTTTTCTTTTCTTTATTAAAATTTTGGGAACTTAAACTAATTTCCCTGAGGCAGCTCTGTGCACGTCACGCTGGGCGAGCCTTAATTGGCCTGCCCACTTAAAATGGCAGCGCGGACCCAACTGGGGGCGCCGATCGGGTCCACGCCCACCCCCGTCCCCACATAACCCCCCTGACGGGGGGAAAATTCTCCCCATAGATCTAAAATCAATTGCCAATTGCCTAAATGAGTTCCAAATTTCTACCACCCTTTGTGTGTTGAAACGTTTTCTAATTTCACTCCTGAAAGGTCTAACCCTACGTTTTACACAATGGTCCCTCATTCTAGAGGTCTGATTTTAACTCTGTTTAAGCAAATGGGTTTTGAGTGAGCTATAATCTCACCCCTCATCACCCCAACCAGAGGAAATAGTTTCTCTTCTTCCACCCCATCTGTATTGTTTAATGTCCTGAAAACTGCAGTCAAATCCACCCTTAAATTTACAAATTCCTGGAAATACATTTAGTTTGTGTAATCTCGCCTCGTAATTTAACCTTTGAAGTCCAAGTGTCATCTGGTAAAACTATGCCAAATTCCCTCCATGGCCAAATATCCCTCCTAAGTTATGGTACTAACCAAGGCTTTGTATAACCAAAGCATGACTTTTATCCCCTTGTATTATAGCACTTTAAAAGTACAGGCCAGTTTCCCTGTAGTTGTGCTGTTTCACTAGTGCAGCCGCCTATGTTCAACAATTGGAATTATTGCTTGAATAATCAGCAATTTCTTTGAAACTATGTATACTGCTGTATTGTGGAGAGAATGTGTAGACAGCCTTAAATCAAACCTAGTCCCACAGTCTTTTTCTTATCCTGAGAGTTTTCTTATAAACATAAGGAAACTGAGACTGTTTGGACAATTTTGTGCTTTTTGGTCATACTCCATGAATTAAAGTGTTCTTTATTATTATATAGAATTATATATTCAATGTATACACTGCTGATTTAAAAATGCTGGAATGTTGTTAACTACGTAATTAAATGTCATTCCTCTGTGGTGATGCTGCATAGCATCACACCTGACAATGTAAAGTCTTATTTCACCAGGATGTCACAGCTGAAGGGCATTTCGGTCTAGAAATTAAATTGGGCAAGAATCAGGGTCTGATCTGGGTGTTGAATGTGACTGAATAATTCAGGGACAGGGCGACCAGAAATCAGTCCTCCGTTGTTTATTATTTATTCTTTATCGGTGAACTGCCTGCAGCAGTCGCAATCCTACAGATAGCTAGCCCATCACAGGAGACACAAAGATGGTTACAAGTATGAAGAGAGTCTACGAGATAGGGGTGGGAGGTGAAGAGCAGAGGGGTGCAGGGAGGCAATCAGGAGATTGGTGGATCATAGCTAGCAACAGACCACAGTGACAATCAGGTGAAGCAGGAGTTCTTCGTCTAACTTCAAGATAAGGTAAGTAAAAAAAGAACAAAACCATACTCTTAGGAGGCAGTTGCCAGTGGACTCTTTAAGGACTTGTTGGTAGACTGCATGCAGGCCTCATTTTCCTAGCATCGACAGGTGCATTCAGGAAGCTCCATTTTGCATCAGGAGCTTCCAACAGGTTTGATGCTGCCCACTGGCATGTGCCAGATGCCATAGCACTTGTGTCAGGTGTGGGCCCCAGATACTTCTTGTGATGCTCAAAATATGCATGCAAACATGCCCTGCCATGTTTAACTGTTTTGAGTCTGCTTTATACCTGAGAAATAGCCTCATCAGATTTCTAGGTTTTAGAAGTTTACTTTGAGTTTTATGAAAAAATGAACTTGTCTTTCTTTACAGAGTTATGTGTTTCCAGCATCTTCCAGAGTTATTTCAGGATTCAGCACTTGTTGTTCTTCAATGTTTTTTTTTACTGGCCAAACAACATTCTCCTGATAGGGCGAGTGGAAAGGGGCAAAATGTAACTCCTGAGTTGCAGGAATGGAAGATAAAAAACTAAAGTTTTAAAGACAAAAAGAAGAGAGGTGAAGAAATTATTGCTTGTAATATCACAGAGAAGTTCAACAATATTGGACGGCATTCCTTTGTTCGTGATTTTATTGGGGGCATTTATTCTGAAACAAAGCTAGTGGAGCATTAAGCACCATTTCCATAGAAACCAAAAGCCTAGAAAGTGGAAAAAATGTTTTTTTTTTAATCTTGCAGTGATGTCTCTTAGATTCCTCTGTGCAATTCTTTCCTTTGGTTTCTATTTCATATTGGGAGGGATGTCACGTTTTGAAATTCGTTCATTCATGTGAGTCAGGCTCCCAGGCAGGTCCTTGGCTCCCTGTCTGCTGATGCTTCAACCTGAGCTGTTTTCTTAACAGCTTTTGTCAATGATGGTTTGCCATTGCCTTCCCCTCTCAGTGGCAGGGTGAGGTGGCAGGTCCCAAGTCTATTTCAGAATAGAACCCACATTGTTGCTGTTATTCTGGACCACACACTAGCCATCTAAACTAACCAGACACCCAGCACAGTGAAAGTCCTTCTTAAATACCCAATATTACCTCTTAATTGATTTACTGCCCAACTTGAGCGCATTAATGTTCACATACTATTTCTGGGCCCCAGGCTGTCACATCAGAAAATGTGTGATACCCAAGAGCTGTGTCACCCTCCCAGCACTGCTGTTCCATTGCAAAACTTCCATCAACGTAATACTTTATTCACAATGACAGCGACTTATAGGATCATATAGGCAGAAACCATTGAACTACTATGTATCCAGGTTCCACTTATCTACACATTTAATAAAATGTTTTCTATCAGGTGAAAAATCCCTCACAATTCAGATATTGTATTTGAAAGTGTTGCACGTGATGATCCTATAAGGGACCATTAACACTTAAAGAAAAGTCCGAACACCTTGTTTTAAACAATAAAACGAGCTATCATATTTTTAAGCAAAGAAATACAAACCTTATTGTATATAAAAGACTTAAGCAAAACAAGCACTATTAACTTAAACATATGATTTATAACTACAAATGTTATACACTTAGTTTTGTTTCTGACTCACACCAAGAATTCTTTTATACTTTATCTTATCTTAAACTTATTTACTTCTGTTGGGGCCACCAGGAAGTATGCCACAGTTCTCTCTTAAGTTCAGGTGTTTTAGTACTTTAATGGATTTGTCTGGGCTGTCAGCCAAGGATACATAATGAGGCTTGGCTGAAACCCCACAAATCCATTAGCCAGCTGAAACACCTTAGCCCCAGTGAAAACATTGCTTGTAACAGCAGAGGCTCCCTAGTCTATGCTGTCAATTTCAAAATGCTTATTAACACAAGATAAAAAGGTTTTAAATGCTTGCAGTTTCTGCTATTGATACTTTAAAGGGTCTGGATGACATACTTTTCTTGGGCTGTGGTAAAAAGGAGTCTGTATTTAAGGAAGTGAAGTGTTAACAATGAATGACAGTTTTTTAGAGCTTTAGTTACATATCCTACTGTCACTATAGGGTTCATTGCTTCCATAGAGTGTATAGTGGGTGAATGGACATGGCAGTGCCATAGATTGTTATCAGGGCTTGAGGATCAGAGGAATTGATTGAATGGAGGGGACATACCTTGGCATGTGGGGCATGAGGAGGACCTTTTGAACTTACCTTTTAAAAGGTTCCCTCATGCAGATTATAGTTCACAACACCTAGTGGAGCATTAAGCACCATTTCCACAGAGACCAAAAGCCTAGAAAGTGGAAAAAATGTTTTTTTTTTAAATCTTGCAATGAAGTCTCTTAGATTCCTCTGTGCAATTCTTTCCTTTGGTTTCTATTTCATATTGGGAGGGATGTCACATTGTAAAATTCATTCATTCGTGTGAGTCAGGCTCCCAGGCTCTCTGTCTGCTGATGCTTCAACCTGAGCTGTTTTCTTAACAGCTTTTGTCAATGATGGTTTGCCATTGCCTTCCCCTCTCAGTGGCAGGGTAAGGTGGCAGGTCCCATGTCTATTTCAGAATAGAACCCACATTGTTGCTGTTATTCTGAACCACACACCAGCCATCTAAGCTAACCAGACACCCAGCACAGTGAAAGTCCTTCTTAAATACCCAAGGGGAAGAAGGGTATTCCAGGGTGTATGTGGAGGGACATATTGACCTGTGCAAGTGGGCTCAAGATTGTGAGGGCTGCGGAGGCAGTCTCTAGAGGAGATGAGGCCAGATGGACATGTGAGGGTGTGTGTGGGAGAATGGGTGGTGATGTCCCTTGAGCTGGCAGTGAGTGAGATGCCAGTGAATATGTGATGGGCTTGTGAGTGTGAGTATGGTTGCCTTACCCTGGCTGCACGGATGAGATCATTCATCCTTTATCTGCATTAGATGGCCAACCTCTTCTGTGCAACATTGGCACTGTTAATGTTGTGGTAATGGAGCTGCCCCTCCTGTGGCCAGAGCGGGGGTAGAGGACATCAAGGCGGGCTTCCACAGCATCCAAAAGGCACCCAAGGGCTGCTGTCTTCATGCCTTTCGGGGCCATGTCTTCTTTGCTACAGTCCTGGGCTGGAAGCACTGAGTGCAGCTGGGCTTTAAATGTGGTGCCTGGTGTGATGAAGCAGCGAGGTGATGGTGTAGCAGGCGAATCAGAGCCCGCCCACCATCGGAATGGCGTGTATCCCGGGATAATACAGCAGGTTTAGGACAATGTGGCGTGAAAACCTGCCATTGCAGCCGGCAGGTAAAAACTGCAAACCTGGGGGACGATTCACCCATTGTCCTGGGAGCACAACAATAATAATATTGTTCGTACTTGGTGAATCATACTCTATACCTGCAGCAATTAGACATGAAGAGTGAAACCATAAGATTGAAAGTAACACGGAGAGATGCTGAGATATCTCCTTATTGTGTGTCACTGCTTCTTCCCAGCATGTTCTCCCTTCAATTGCAGATGACATAGACATAGCAGCATATGCTCATCTTAAAGATAATGTCTACAGTTACAGCAAAAATACTGTTAATATTTTACATCAGACATGCATATTCCAGACTTGATCCCCAGATCTAGGAGATTTCTTCCTTGTAATATTTGGGAGCAATGAGCTGAACCACATCTAGTTCCCATGGTAACAGCCCCTTTCTCCCTATAGTGTCCACGATATGTGCCAGTTCTCACTCGAATGTTAAATGCAAACTTCTGCTTGGGCAAGCAAAATATACCATGTGTAGAATAAGATCTACTAAAGATTTATAATGCTTTTTCATGTTGCGTGAGTTTGTCATTCTTGTGACTATATTTAAACTCGTGCCATTCATCCTTTAAAGTACCTTTGAAATCACTACCATCATTTCAATTCCATCAAACTATTCACTGAGCACTGTGGAGATAAAGGATCTCTGGGATGGTGGATGTTGATATATGGGTGTTCTCATTTGCATTGAGAAATCTGTCTTTACCTAATGGCCTCAATTGAAAACAGACATGTAAAATTGTAGGTAACTCACACTTGCCTTCACCTTTGGGTGGCAGCAGCATTGCACAAGTACTCAACTCATCAATAGTATCATATTTAGTAATATGGCATTGAATCGCCTGATAGAGACAGAACACTTACATGAGGGAAACATTGATATATATATATATATATATATATATACACAGCCTTACTAAAGTTGTGCAGAGTTGTATTGTGTGGTGTTGTGGTGTTGCTGTGGTGGCATTGTGTTGTGTTGGTGTTGTGGTGATGTTGTGATGGTTGTTGTGTTGTGCTTATTGTGTTGTGGTGGTGTTGATTTGGTGTTTTGGTTGTGTTGTGGTGCTTTTGTGATGGTGTTGTGTGCTATGGTCTGGTGTTGCGTTGTGTGATGTGTTGTGGTTGTTGTATTATGTTGCGGAGTTGTGGTGGTGTTGTGGTGTTGTTATGTAGTTTTGTGTGGTGGTGTTATGTGTTGTAGTGGTTGTTTTTGTGTGCTGTGGTGTTGTGTGATTTTGTGTGGTGGTGTTATTGTGTTGTTGTGTTGTGTGACTGAGAGATATCAACCTTTCTTGCCAATTAACAAAGATAATGTCAGTCACAAAATGACAATTGTTTGCTAACCTAAGATCCTATTTAGGAGTATTAAATTTAAACACTGAGTTTGCAAATAACCAGCTAAGATAAATAACAGAGCTTATATTGCAATAATTAAGCATTAACTGTTTGCTGATTAGCAATTACAGATAGAGTCAGTGTTTGAGATTGATATACATTGCTGAGATTAATTTAAAATTAGTCTCCCTACATAGTGGCATGATATAGTCAGTCTATTAGATACTTTTAAAGTCTACACACTTGTAGTTAGCAATTGGGGGGATTTTAACTTTTTGACTTGTTGGAAAGGATGGGGCTCAGTAACATATGGGAAACCCGCATGTTGGCCGGAATTGTCCCAGATTTGCACAAAGTGCGGTAGTGGGTGGGAAAAAATTTGTTTTACCCGCCGGCTACAATGACAGGTTTTTGCGCCATATCATCTCTTTCCTGGACTTGAACTCAAGTTCTGTCGAAGGGTCATGAGGACTCGAAACGTCAACTCTTTTCTTCTCCGCCGATGCTGCCAGACCTGCTGAGTTTTTCCAGGTAATTCTGTTTTTGTTTTGGATTTCCAGCATCCGCAGTTTTTTTGTTTTTATGTTTTCATCTCATTCCCACCTCATTAACTATGCAGCCACAGGAAACATGCCATCTCACTAGTGGGTGGCCTCCGATTGGCCCATCATGCTGTTATCTCGCTGCATCCTCACGCAGGGCGCCGTATTTAAACTGCAGCCACACGCACACTTCTCAATGCTTGCAGCCAGCACTGCTCCAATGAAGACAGGGCCTGAAAAGCCAAAAAGAGTGCATTTCCCCAAATCACTGACACATTCCTGGGACACGTCCTGGATGCTGTGAAGGCCCGCTGCGATGTACTGTACCCCTCTCTGGCCACAAGAGGCTCATCATCTCACTACTCCGGCTTGGGAGGTGGTGGCAGAGGTGGTCAGTGCCAACGCTGCACACAAGAGGTTGGCCATCCAGTGCAGAAAACAGATGAATGATCTCATCTGTGCTGCCAGGGTAAGACAACCATCTCATCACTCAAAACCCACACACTTGAGCCCATCACACATTCACTGGGATCTCACTCTCTGCCAGCTCGAGGGACATCACCACTCACTCTCTCACACAAACCCACACATCACCATCTGGCCTCATCTCCTCTGGAGACTGCCTCCTCAGCCCTCACCATCTTGAGGACACTTGCACAGAACAACATGTGTCCCCCACACACACCCAGGGATACCTTCCTTCCCCAATACAGCCCTCGTCCTGCAGCCTCTTCCCTTGCCTGAGGCGGCTTCTCCGCATTCCCCAAACAAGCCCTAGCCCTGCAGCCATTGAAAAGCCACCCCGCCTTATGGCTGGTCTGGTAGGTGGAGACCTGCCCATGAACCCCCTAAAAGTGATGTGGTACTGCCTACGAAACCTGACACTGATGAATGGGCAGAGATTAGTAGCTTGTCCTTCATCCTGCCTTCTTTAAAATCGCAAGTGGGCAGGATGGAGGGGGGTTGAGGTCAGGATTCAGGTTTTTAATGCTTTAACTTTCCAGCCAGCCCTATGCTGCCTGCTTTGAGGGTTTAAATTCCCCCACAAAGGCTCTAAGGCCTAACCAACCTCGTTGTCAGGAGTTGACAATCATGAAACCTTTGCCTCACCTTCCACTGGGAGGATAGTGTTAAAGTTTCTGAGGTGTCAGATGATGAACATCCATTGGTGGAGCTGCTATCCATTCCTCCTGGATCTTCTGCCCCCCCCCACCTAAATTCACTGTCCATGTTAATAACTGTACCTGGACAAGCTGGCTGAAATCCCATCTCACTTGATCTCAGGAGAACACAAACATTCAAAGGGCACATTTTGATTTGGCAGAGATAGCCATATAGTCTTTTAACTTCTATAAGCTTCCAGCCTGTTGAAAATGCGCAGTCTTATTTCACAGAGAGAACCTTCTACATATTCTAGACAAAGACCTCTTACAAAGTTTAACTCAAAGATGACTACAAGGGAAGCTACAACATTGGCATCCACCCGGCTATTTGGAAAATTGCCTAGGTATGTCCTGTACACAAAAGGCAGGACAAATCCAACCCAGCCAATTACCGCCCCATCAGTCTACTCTTCATCATCAGTAAAGTAATGGAAGGGACCATCAGCAGTGCTATCAAGCGGCACTTGCTTAGCAATAACCTGCTCACTGATGCTCAGTTTGGGTTGTGCCAGGGCCACTCAGCTCCTGACCTCATTACAGCCTTGGATCAAACATGAACTAAAGAGCTGAACTCCTGAGGTGAGGTGAGAGTGACTGCCCTTGACATCAAGGCAGCATTTGACTGAGTGTGGCATCAAGGACCCCTAGCAAAACTGCAGTCAAAGGGAATCAGGGAGAAAACTCTCCTCGCTGGTTGGAGTCATACCTAGCACTAATGAAGATGGTTGTGGTTGTTGGAGGTCAATCATCTCAGCTCCAAGACATCACTGCAGGAGTTCTTCAGAGTAGTGTCCTAGGCCCAGCCATCTTCAGCTGCTTCATCAATGACCTTCCTTCCATCATAAGGTTAGAAGTGGGGATTTTTGCTGATGATTGTACAATGTTCAGCACCATTTGTGATCCCTCAGATACTGAAGCAGTCCATGTCCATATGCAGCAAGTCCTGAACAATAACCAGGCTTGGGCTGACAAGTGGTAAGTAACATTCATGCCACACAAGTATCAGGCAATGACCATCTCCAACAAGAGAGAATCCAACCATTGCCTCTCTTGATGTTCAATGGCATTGCTATCACTGAATCCCCCACTATCTACATACTGGGGGTTACCATTGGCCAGAAACTGAACTGGGCTAGCTATATAAATACTGTGGCTACAAAAGCAGGTCAGAGGCTAGGAATTGTGTGAGGAGTAACTCACCTCTTGACTCCCCAAAGACTGTCCACCATCTACAAGGCACAAGTCAGGAGTGTGATGAAATACTCCCCACTTGCCTGGATGAGTGCAGCTCCCATAACACTCAGGAAGCTGGACACAGTTCAGGACAAAGCAGCCCCGCTTGATTGACACCACATTCACAAAAATTCACTCCCTCCACCACCAATGCACAGTAGCCACAGTATGTACCATCTACAAGGTGAACTGCAGGAATTCACCAAAGCTCCTTAGACAGTACCTTTCCAAACCCATGACCACTATCACCTAGATGGATAAGGGCAGCAGATACATGGGAACACCACTAACTGGAAGTTCCCCTTGAAGTCACTCACCATCCCGACTTAGAAATATATCACCATTCCTTCACTGTCGCTGGGTCAAAATCCTGGAACTCCCTTCCTAACAGCACTGAGGGTGTACCTACACCACATGGACTGCAGCGGTTCAAGAAGGCAGCTCACCACCACCTTCTCAAGTGCAACTAGGGATGGGCAATAAATGCTGGCCCAGCCTGTGAAGCCCACATCCCAGGAATGAATAATAAAATAAAGGAACAAGAGCCTGAGAACATAAGAACATGAGAAATAGGAGGGGGGCTGACCTTCATCCCTTCATGCCTGCTCCACCATTCAACAAGATCATGGCAGATCTCCGACCAACCTATCCCTGTATTCTTTAGTATCCAAAACTGTATCAACTTCTGATTGAATGTGCAATCGATAAACCAAGAAATAAATGTTAAGGATCGTGGCTTCAGAGCTGAATTTGAACATTGCACTTTAACACCCAAAACACGATCATACAGATTGTTCATTTCCAAGAAGCTTTTTCAATTATGTTGATCAATCTTAGTGGCAGATGTTTGATATCAATAGTTTTATACAGGGTGTGTTGATACTCCTGATCACCTTCAAATTAATGAAGACACACTATGCTATTCATTTCCCGCCTAGTCCTTCAGCCCCTTACATATAATTACTCAGGATGTATGGCATTGTCACAAGGCTTTGCCCCTTTATTTTTGAAAATATGATTTTTTTCAACTTACAACTGACTGGAAATTTTGCAATTTGAACTGAGACAGAACAAGTTGCTTAAAAATGCAAGGTCACATTCCAAGTTGAAGGTGAGAAACAAACAAGTCGCCCTTAAGCGAGTGTGAAGAGAGAGACATTTCCGATAATCCAGACACCCATCAAAACTCATAACTGTCTAAGGAAACAACATTAAAAATGCAGAGCACTGGATATTGAAAGAATGAGTCCCACAGACAGACACACTCTAAACCTCTTGGAAATACACAATAGGTGAAGCATTTCAAGGCAAGGCTGCCCACTCACTTTGGAGAGATTGCAAGTGACACAGGTGGTATCAAGAAAGGCATTAACAGAGGAAACAGACTGAAGGCTGTTCTCTCTCCCTCTCTCTCTTTTGGAATAAGCATGGCACCTGGTTCAAGAAGCCAATTGTACAAGAAGCCTAATTGCAAACTGAGATCTCGTAATATTTGCAACATTTTCTACATGTGACCACATCCAAGAAACCAGCTAACCTAAATCAGCTGCAGTGTTCAAAATCTACACCTCAAGGAGCAGCAAAGGACACAAAGACCATTTATTCTTTTACCATTTTTTGTAACTGAACTCTAACTCTCCTGATTTCTGATACTTGTGTGCATGTGTGTGTGTGTGGTGTGTGTGTGTGTGTGTGTGTGTGTGTTTGTGTGTACGTGTGCTGTGTATGTGTGATGCGTGTGTGTGGTGTGTGTTTGCTGTGTATGTGTTTTGTGTGTGTGTGTGTCTGTGTGGTGTGTGTGCCGTATATGTCTGTGTGATGTATGTGTGTGTGTGTGCGTGTGTGTGGTGTGTGTATGTGTGCGTGTGTGTGTGTATGTGTGCTGTATATGTGTGGTGTGTGTGTATGTGTGCTGTGTATGTCTGTGTGGTATGTGTGGTGTGTATGTCTTTGTGGTTTGTATGCCTGTGTGGTGTGTGTGGTGTGTATATCTGTGTGGTGTGTGTGTGTGTGTGTGGTGTGTATGCTTGTGTGGTGTGTGTGTGGTGTTTATGTCTCTGTGGTCTGTATGTCTGTGTGGTGTGTGTGTGTGTGCGTGTGTGTGGTGTGTGTATGTGTGCTGTGTATGTGTGCTGTGTGTGTATGTCTGTGTGGTGTGTGTGTGCATGTGTGTAGTGCGTGTGTGTGTGTCTGTGTGGTGTGTGTGTATGTCTGTGTTGGTATGTCTGTGTGGTGTGTGTGTGTCTGTGTGGTGTGTATGTCTGTGTGGTGTGTGTGTGCATATTGTTTTTTATTCATTCCTGGGATGTGGACTTCACTGGCTAGGCCAGAATTTATTGCCCATTGCTAGTTGCCCTTGAGAAGGTGGTGGCGAGTATGTTTATGTTTGTGTGTTTGTGGGCCCAAATGATTTCCAAATGCTTGATGTGTTTTTATTATTTTTCTTGGGCTTAGTGCTTAATAAATTTGCTCTTTCTTTGATTCAAGAAAACCTTGCTTGATTGGCTCCTTTTTGCTCACAGCTTAAATGGTTAAATACATTTGGATTTGGAAAAGGCATATCCTTGTGAAATAGAAACCTAATCCTTTGTTGTGACCAGCTGAGGAATTTGAATACAGGGGAGCAAATTCCACCCTTTCACCTGGTTGTAACAGGCTCAGAAACGGGATATTCAGCCCAACCATGTCATGTTGAAACTATATTCCACTCAAGCCTGCTCACATCTTTTCTCATCTAAAGCTACCATCATTCCCTTGTTAACAGAAACCCTGATCAAGTTGAATATCTTTATGTCCCTCTTCATATGCAATACTCAGGCCTGTGGTCCTAGTGGTTTGTCTCCCGTCACTGGTTTGTGTTAGCCTCGTGGTTTAACTGACATTGGCACTTTCTTTTCCTGACTTTCAGCCTGATTACAGACTTAATTTTTAGGTCATATTTAAGAAAATTTTCAGATCCTTTCTCCTATAATAAGTGAGAATGGAACCATGACAAGGGAAAACTTAATGGGCTGGAGAACAGAGTAAAAATGTTGGAGGATGAAGGAGACGAAGCCTGTATGCAGCAGAATGTCTTTGGTCAGGTCAATTTCAGCGCTGTGGTCAGGATGGAAAACCGATTGGAGAGATTCAAGTACGGACTGGTGGGAAAGATTGGCACAGATCTGGGTAGCAACACAGTCAACAATTTTTGTCAGGAAAAGGAGGTTGGGGATGTTAGTTTGAAAAGACAAGAGGTTTCGAGGTGTGCTGCATCACAGGGTAGTTAAGAAAGTAACCTAAGTTAAGGCTGTACCTGAGGGGAAGAAAGCATTCACAATGGCAGCTAGCATGTGGGCTAGGAATGAAAAGTGGGTGACCAGCAGTTTAATGGGAATTGGCAGGATTAAGGGAGCTGGAGGTGAATCTCAGAGAACTTGAGTATTTCAAATTCCAACTGTTCAGATATAGCTCAAAACTGAATTCACCGTCAAAATCTTTAAAGGGGATTCAGCAGTTGTTATAATTGTGCCAACCGGCACATATTAGCCAAAGAACAAATCTCAAGTGAACAAATTAGGGTCAATATTAAGAATATGTGGTCCAGACAAGAAAATTCACGCAACAGAAGTGTAGATTGGACAATTGCAGGCACATGAACCATCATTTTTCCATCTATTCAATGGGGAGCTAGTATTTTCTTGATATACCCTCCAGACAGGGGGGAGTAATGGGAGGTGGGGTGGGAGGGGGAGAGGCTCCTTGTTCAAAGTTTACTTTGCAAAATTTCCCCTCGAATCTAAATTTTGAAAAGACTCTTTCAGCGCATAGTGTGTGCAATTGCCATTTTTTTTCTTTGTTGAATTACTTAAAGTTTTCAGCTGTGACTCAGTGGATAACACTCTCAACTCTGAGTCAGAAGATTGTCCAAGACTTGAGGACAAGAGTGAAGTCTGACATTAATGAAGGAATGCTGCACAGTTGGAGGTGCTGTCTGCCAGTCGAGATGTTAAACCAAGGCTCTATCTCTCTCAGGTGGACATAAAAGTTCCCAAGGCACTATTTTAAAGAAGAGCAGGAGGGGTCTCCTGATGTCCTGGCCAATATGTATCCCTCAATCAGCATCACAAAAACAGATAATCTGGTCATTATCACATTGCTGTTTATGGGAGCTTGCTGTGTGCAACTGATGTGTTTTTCCTACATTACAATGGGGACTATATTCCAAAAGTACTTCATTGGCTGTAAAGCACTTTGTGATGTCCTGTGGTTGTGAAGGACACTACAAAAATAACAACTTTTCTTTTCTTTATTTATTTTAAATTTATGATGCAATAATGTAGAGAGGAATACCATA
This sequence comes from Carcharodon carcharias, assembly GCF_017639515.1. Lineage (NCBI taxonomy): Eukaryota > Metazoa > Chordata > Chondrichthyes > Lamniformes > Lamnidae > Carcharodon > Carcharodon carcharias. The sequence continues at coordinate 218,999,637 of NC_054469.1, forward strand.
CAAGCGTTTTAAGCTAATATTACAAGCAATAATTTGCAGGTATGTGATGGACAGTAATATTATAATGAGATGAATGAGAGTACATTACTTATTTTGCATTAAATCCTACATTTGTATCAATTGCCATGCCAGGTCACTTTAAACAAGGTCCAGTATTACAATATATCCCCTCTCTAACCATGCAGTCAACTGCTTAAGATGGTTAAATGACATTTAAATATATGCCTTGAATCTGAATAAATGGAAGCTGTCATACACATCTGAGATGGGAAGAATCTTATGTTAAATGACATCTTTTAAAGGATCAGAAAAAAGTGCTAGAAGATCCACAAGCTTTGTATTAGTTACCCTACTCTGTTCTTTCAGCGATCACCCTCCAGTGGTACATTTATTTGTCAGGGGTTTAATTGATTTGGCAGCCATTACATCAGATACAAATTGCTGAGGAATTAATCAGCAGCTTTACTTTTCCAGGTAAAGACTACATCATCTGACCTTTCAAACTGTAAATGTTCAATAAGAAAACGATGAATATCTGAAATGCAAACAGATTTCAGCTGAAGGGATGTCACAAATTGGTCAGCACTTGAAATATGTCAAATTAACAGCATGCAAGCAAGCCATTCAGCCCAACTGATCTGTGCTAACACCTCCTCCCACCTCCAGCCATTTTCATATACCCTGTCAGTATATCCTTCTAGGATAAAGGGAAGTGACTCACATCTGTGCATAAAATCTCATGAACAACCCACCAGAAAATAGGTAACCAATCACTTTATGGGCAGAATTTTGCCCTTGGTGGGCGGGCGGGCCCCACCGGCTCAGTGACAGGCGGACAGCTGATCACCGTCGTCTAAACCGGCCCCGCCGCCATTTTAAGTGGGCGGGCCAATTAAGGCCCACCCAGCGGGCTGCCCAGCGGGAAGTGCTATGTGCTCCCTGTGCGGGGGTGGGGAGGGATTCCCCAACTGTCAGAGTGCGCTCTTTCACACATGCACGCACTGCTCCCTGAGACCAAGCGCTGCCTCAGGGAGATCACTGACTGTATAAAAAACTTTACAAATAGAAAAATTAAAAAATTATTAACATGTCCCCCACATGTGACAATGTCACACGAGATGGGACAGGTTAATAAGAAGCACAGGAAAACTATTAAAGTTTTTAAAAACAGATATAAAACCTCATCCCGCCGGTGGATGGGGTTTCATGTATTGTCAGAAAGCCGCTGGGGCTCCTGGCCTGCCCACCAGCCTTAAGGTTAGACGGGCAGGGCCTTTAATTATCTTAATTATCCTGTCAATGGCCTCAATTGGCCATTGACAGGTCGGCAGGCGGACAGCTGATTGCGCTGTCCCCCCGCCTTCCTAAAGATATAAACGGAACGGGATGACGTTGGGGGTTCCTCCCACATCATTTTCTCATCGGCGAGCGGGCCCCGCCCTCAAATCGCTGACGGGAAAACTTAGGCCTATGTCTCTGCAGTTACGAGCCAGATTGGAAGGACTGTCTCATACTCCCCTCCCCCAACAATTGCACGCTGCCCTTATGTTTTTGTTCACATTTAGATACTGCCTGAGCTCCTCCAATTCCATTTACTTCATCCAACCCCATCACCATGTCCTTCTATTTCTTTCTCCCTCATGTGTTTGTCCAACTTCCCCTTAAATGTATCTATACTATTCACCCCAGCCACTCTCAATGATGAGCTCCACATTCTCGCCGCTCCCTGAGTAAAGGTGTTTTTCCAGAATTCTCTATTAGATGAATTATAGCCTAATCTACATTTATGGGTCCTTTTTTGGTCTTGCCTGCAATTGAAAACATATTTTCTATGTCCATGTTATCAAACACTTTCATAATCTTGAAAACCACTTTTAGGGTAACCCCTCTATCTATCCATCTTTACAGAGAAGAACCATAACCCATTCAGATTCTTCTGAGAGGCTTTCCCTCTCAGTTTTGGTATATTCATCATAAATCTTTACTTCTACTTTCTCTAGTCCTTCTATATCATTTTTTAATTTTTAAAATAATTCATTCACGGGATGTGGGCTTTACTGGCTGGGCCAGCATATATTGCGCATCTCTAGTTGCCCTTGAGAAGGTGGTGGTGAGCTGCCTTCTTGAACCGCAGCAGTCCGTGTGGTGTAGGTACACCCACAGTGCTGTTAGGGAGGGAGTTCCAGGATTTTGACCCAGCAACAGTGAAGGAACGGTGAAACATTTCCAAGTCAGGATGGTGAGAAATTTGGAGACTAACTTGCAGGTGGTGGTGTTCCCATGTATCTGCTGCCATTGTCCTTCTAGATGGTAATGGTTGTGGGTATGGAAGGTGCTATCAAAGGAGCCTTGATGAGTTTCTGCAGTGCAACTTGCAGATGTACACACTGTTGCTACTGTGCATCAGTGCTGGAGGGAATGAATGTTTGTGGATGGGTCAGTCAAGTGATCTGCTTTGTTCTGGATGGTGTCGAGCTTCTTGAGTGTTGTGGGAGCTGCACTCACCCAGGCAAGTGGGGAGTATTCCATCACACTCCTGACTTGTGCCTTGTAGATGGTGGATAGGCTTTGGGGAGTCAGGAGGTGAGTTACTCATCGCAGGATTCCAAGCCTCTGACCTACTCTTGTAGCAACAGTATTTATATGGCTGGTCCAGTTCTGTTTCTGGCCAATGGTAACCCCAGGATGTTGATAGTAGAGGATTCAGTGATGGTAATGCCATTGAATGTCAAGGGGCGATGGTTAGATTCTCTCTTGCTGGAGATGGTCATTGCCTGGCACTTGAGTGGCGTGAATATGGAGGCCAGGATTTTCTATTCAGGATCAGGAGCCCCACATCAGAATCAAATCAGCCAACATGATTTTCACAGGGTTGGCCAATTAATGGCTAGGAGGCCACTCACCATCCAATCAAGGATGGTGGGTGGGCTCTCGAAGCTTGAGGGCTAATAGGAGGCTAGCCAGCACTGAAGGAACTGCAGAATGCCATTGAAAGTAGGGAAGAGAGGCATCCATCTTGAGGCTCCCTCTCACCACTTTCCACAAAACAGAAGGAAAATAAGTGGCTCCAGCTGCTAGGTCACTGTTGCGAAAGAGAATCTCCTCCATAGGATGACCTATAGCCGCAGTTGTGGCCAGGTAGGTATGGTGGCTGCTGAGCGAGCCTCAAAGTGGCCCTGCAATGCTGGTACCCCTACCACTGCCATGGGCGGCTGCTTCCAGGTGTCTTCTGCACTCCAGACACCTGTGGAAGGGTGAGATGGGCATGTACAGGATTACTGGAAAACTCCAGTTGGCCACTGATCAGTCACCATAATTGGCCTGTTAATTGACTTTAAAATCTGTCTGCCATTGAAGCAGGTAGCAAATCTGCACCCAGTCTGGCATCCAGATAAATGGCCGAGAATCACAGCCATGGCAGGGAATAAATGGCACGTTGTTCAGTGTCAGGAAATCCTGCATCTGCCCCCTTCCGTTCCCACCATGTATCGGCATCAAAATGCAGCCCAGGAACTCTTCACAGTGCTATATAAGTATAGTTGAATGAGGTTTCTACAGAGGTTTGATATAACCTCTCTGCTTTTGAAGTGTATTCTTCCAGGAATTATACCTAATGCTTTGTTTGCACTTTTAATGGTTTTGTTAACCAGTGTTACTGTGAAATTCTTGGAAAGAAACAATAAGATTCAGTTAGAGGCATTCAGAATCAGAATCATATTGTCGTGAAGAGATTAATGTCTATAATGTTATTGGAAATTATTTTTTAAAATAGAGTTTAGTGGCATCTGTGTCTATGTGTGTGTATGTGTATGTGTCTTAATTGGATTAAAACCAGCTGGTCTAGAAGCTTTGATGTATAGAAAGAAGTAAGTTTGAAATGATAATTAGATAAACATGGGGAAGTGTAGAAACATAGGTGTTAAGGGGGGAATTTGCATTTTTAAATAACCATTCAAATCTTGCACCTAGTTAGAAGACACCAAAGTACTTATTTTTTTAGCTTCCTAATAAATTTGGTGGAATCAAGGGATATTATTGTTAGAAGAGGTAAAATTAAAAACTAGTAATGCAATGGGGAATTTACATTCAAAGGAAAAGCTAGGCATTAGGTATAGGAAGGTGTTTGTGTATGTCAGATAGAGGCATTTTAAGATCCACCAAGTGTGAGAAGCCTCCAGCCTGTAAACCTAAAGTCTGTCTGCAAGGAATCAATTTGCAAAGAGCCTCATTTTGAATTTGTAAAGTCAAATGTGCTTTGCCTGAGGTCTTTTTAAATCTATGAATTTAACTGTTGCCTTAACAGGGGTATAACTGAGAGTCAAATTAATTAGGGGATTTTTGTAGTTATTATAGTAGTAATTTTGTAGACATATGTATGTGTTTACAATCTTTTTGTATTAATAAATGTTTAATTTAGTTTTATAAAAAAAAACCTATTGAGACTCAGTGGTCTTATTACTACTGGATTCAAAGCCTGCATCTCAAAACATACAAATTTCAAAAATGGGTTATAACAGCTGTTTCAAGTTTTCCTCTGGGATTTGAGCAACTCAGCCTTTACCATCAGCTGGGTCATAATATTGTCTCCTTCGAGACTCCCTCTGCTAATACATGTGTGTATGGTAGCCTCAAGTGGACAAAATGCACAATACAATTTTCAATGCACCACATCCCTCCCCTTCTTAATAAATGAGAGGTATAGTGTGTTTCAATGGTTTGCTTCCAAAAGTGTAAACAATAAACTTAAGCATAACGTGAATGTTCAACTTCACCTGTAACACCATTACATATTCTAACTTTTCTATTAACTTAACAATGCATTCAGTTATATCCAATGAGATGAAAGATTTGTTCACCAACTGAAAATAGTTCACTTTGTAACATAATCACTTAAGTATGGTGGACATTTTCTCTCATGAGTAGGATATTGTCTAACCTCAGGTGTGGCCTCATTTAACTCATTGACAGTTTTGTAGCCCAGTAATCAAGAGGACCAGGCTAGTACACTACGGACATGAGTCAAATCAACCTATGACAGCTGGTGGAATTTAAACTTAATGGATAAATCTGAAATTGAAAGCTAATCTCAGTAATGGTAACCATGAAACTATCATCGATTGTCATATAAAAACCATTTGGTTCGCAAATATCCTCAGGGGAGGAAATCTGCCAATCTTACCTGCTCTGGCCTACATGTGACTCCAGATCCACAGCAATGTGGCTGATTCTTATCACTCCAATTGTGACGAAAACAATACAAATCCTCTTCCACGATTTGCTCTCAGCTACGAGCATACGAACATACAAATTAGTAGCAGGGGTAGGCCTTCAGCCCCTCGAGCCTGCTCCACTATTCAATAAGATCATGGCTCATCTGATTGTGGCCTCAACTCCACATTCCCTCCTACCCCTGATAAACTTGGACTCCCTTGTAAGTCATGAATTTATCTACCCCTGCCTTAAAAATTCTTTGGGAGAGTTCCAAAGGCTCACAGCCTTCAGAGAAAAAAAAATTCTTCTCATCTCCATCTTAACTGGGAGACCCGTTATCTTTAAACTGTGTCCCCGAGTTCTAGTCTCTTCCACAAGGGGAAACATCCTTTCAGCATCCACCCTGTCAAGTCCCCTCAGTAAGACATTTGAATAAGATCACCTCTAATTCTTCTAAGCTCTAATTGACACAATCCCAACCTGTCCAACCTTTTGTCATAACATAACTCCACCTATCCCAGCTATCAGTCCAGTGTACCTTCTCTGAACTGCTTCTAATGCATTTATATCCTTTCTTAAAAAAGGATACCAAAACTGTACACAGTGCTCCACGTATGGTCTCACCAATACCCTGTACAACTGCAGCAAAACATCCCAACTTTTATGTTCCATTCCCCTTGAAATACAGCTGGACATACAGCCTGAGCTACAAAACAAAAACAGAAACAGAAATACCTGAAAAAACTCAGCAGGTCTGGCAGCATCGGCGGAGAAGAGTACAGTTGAAGTTTTGAGTCCTCATGACCCTTCAACAGAAGAGAACAGCCTGAGCTACAGTTGTGTGTGTCACTTTTTTCAAAGTAGACACAAATCCTTTTCCCTGGGGAGTTATTGTTTTTGACAACTCCCTGGTGACCGATCACATGCTAAATCTACAACTCATTCCCTCAGTGTGTGTGGAATAACAACACAGTTATGGTGCAACAAGGCTGTTGTAATGGAATACATTCCAAACATTGCACAGGACTTGTGTGTGAGCGATTTTGTTTGTAGATGTTCTTTCAATCACTTCTTTCCTGTTTCATGATTCCATAGCCATCATTCATATTTGTAATGTCTCAACTGGTTCTCTTCCACTTTGATGTCAGCCAGTTTTAGTGAATTTGGCATCATATTTAGCCTGACGTAGTTTAGATGTTAAGACGTCTTAAGAAAAGCCATACAGACTCGAAATGTTAACTCTGTTTTTCTCTCTCAACAGATGCTGCCAGACCTGGTGAAGCTTTTCCAGTATTTTCTGTTTCTATTTCAGATTTCCAGAATCTGTAGCATTTTGCTTTTAACTTCAGTTGTTAAGATGTTGTTCAGCAACCTTTCCTTTTTGTGATTTAGTCCACTCCCACATGGTCTCTTTTGTGAGATGGGCAGCAGAAGTAGTGAGGTCAGGAATGAAGCGGTTACACTGTGATGAGCCCTAGCAGACTCTGGACATCCTACACATTTGTAGGATCGACAGCATTTGCAATGGCTTCAACTTTCCACATGGCCGAAGAATTCGATTTTGCTTTCATTGACCAAGCACTTAGCTTTGTTCAAAGTGAGGTTACATTCTGCACTGAGGGATAGGCTTATTTCAAAATTTCTCAATAATGTCAAGGTCAAGTGGACTCTGCAGCTCCTTCCCTGCCTGCTCTCTGACATGAAACAGTATTTGGTGTCATTGCGCAACTGGGGCACATTAAGGTCTACTTGCAGCTTCATTTAACCCTATTCAGTTTGCCAATATAGTGAAGTAGTCAGCATCTAACTCGAGAATGTCATTGGTATGCATAGGATTCATGTATCTGACTGCAATCGTGTGCAGACCTGCTGCTGTGTACAAACTGATGAGCATGTCACATTCTCCAGATATGGCAGAATACAGCACTCATTCTGGTGTCTTTCAATGAGATGCCATTTCAGAAGTCCCGAGAACATTCAGTTGTTTGTCACTGTTCACAGAATCACACAGTGCAGAAGAGGCCCTTCAGCCCATCGAGTCTGCACCGACACGTGAGAAACACCTGACCCACCTACCTAATCCCATTTACCAGCACTTGGCCCACAGCTTGTTGTCAAGGAGAATTTTCGTATTCTCTGGTTTGAGGAGAACGGGGCCATCCTGAAGTTTGTTGAACATATCGCCACCCATGGCATTGACAGATGCTCTTGTATCTATGAGAGTACATACTTCCGAGCAGCAAATGGTCACTGTCACATGAGGCTGGTTGTGGTGTCAGAAAGGGAGCGCAGAAGTATATTCAGGGTCATCTGTCTCTGCACTGGTTGCATTCTCTCACCCTTTGGCTGTGGTAAACTTATGTGGTACACTTCTGGTGGCATTGATCTTAGTTATTGATCTTACTGATGAGCGACAAATGATAGCAAAGTGGTTGTGTTTTCCACAACTTTTCCACTGTTTACCAATAGCAGGACACTCTGTCCGGTGTGGATACGCACCACCACAGTGGGCAAGTTGCAACTCTGTTCGTGAGGCTGCCCTTGTTGCAGGTGAGTGATGAACGATGTTCACAGCGGTTGAACTTAGACTGTGGTAGTTACTGGTGGCAACCTCAACTTCAGTAGCACTGGACTTGAAAGTGTAGTCATTTTGCTAACTCCAACAGCTCTGACAGCTTTATCTTTCTCAAATGCCTTTCAGTGTAGTTGACTAGAGAGACAACTTTCAGTAATTTGTGATTTGCTATCAAGTTCAACATGTTTAACATCACCAAAGTCCGATTTGGTTGCTAATTGCCTCAATCACATGCGATATTGATCAATTGTCTCATTTGCATCTTGTTTTTGTGTTGGAAGATAATTGTTTCGCGCCCTGAACTTTTCTTGGGCGTGAAATCGAATGGTAATGCACTTTTTGCTCAGGTGTAAGTGCCTCAAAAATATCTTCCAATTCTTCACCTCCATAATTGAAAAAATAAAGCCTGTCTCCTTTTGTCATCTGTACTTGCAAAACCTAACAACCCACCTTTGAAACGTCACCGTCAGTTTTGCCAACATGGGAATATAGATGGGCAGAGTTTTCATCGTCCGCTGGTGTCGGGCATGTTTGGTGAAGTGAGCGGGCAATATGGTGAGAAGGCCAAAAATCATGAGCTCGTGACACCAGTTGGCGACTGTCCACTCAGCTCATTAAGGCAGGCCGCATTTCCCACCATCGGATGTCAGGAATATCATTATAAATCTGTCTGCATATCGTTATGAGGCCAGCCTGCTGGAATCATCCCCACCCTGCTGGATTGTCCGCCCACGTTGGCACGATGACGTGTTTCACAACAGCATGTAACAGGCATGCACTTGGCGGGCTGCACTTTAAGGGGAGCTTGGGGGTGAGGACACAGTAACGATGCACAGCTCTAACAAGGGTCGCTTGCTGGACTTCAGGCTTCAGGTACTTTGTGAGGGGGGGGAGGGGCGGTTGCAAGGGCTGCTTGACGGTTGAGATGACTTTTGGGGGTGGGGGTGGTGGCAAGTTGGTGGTGGCAGTTGCAGGTGGTGCATAAGCACCTGTGGGGTGGGTGGGAGGGAAGCGGCCATGCATTAGGGAAACCTTGAATCAAGTGCCCATTCCTCTGCAGCTGAGACAGTCCAGACACAGCCACATTGACATGATTGGAGTCAGGCCTCTAGCTTATCTGCCCCCACAAGCAGTGTAGAGGCATGAAAGAGCCACTAAATGCCCCAGAGCTTTTCGATTCTCGGGCTCAGACATCAAACTAACAAGCCTTTTAGCGGACTGCAGAAGAGTTGGATGACTGGGCATGTTGTATAATCTCCTTGCTAAAGCTGACCATGGAGCAGTCACTGCTGGAGGCATTCACAGCCCCTCGCAATGTCACCATTCCAGATTAGACCAGTCTCCCCCATGGTTCAAGCTAACAGTGCAGACTTGCAGTGCAGGTTAGGAGAATGCCTGTGCCTGTGCCTGTGCCTGAGCTGAGAGCACAAGATGCAGTCCAGTGGACAAAGCTGCTGCCAAATGGTCAGGTGGAGTGGGGCAGAGGAGGGTGGGGTTTCAGGCAGTCATGCAGCTCACTAAACTCTGACCATCCAAGTGGTGGCCAGCACTCTCCGAGATGCGTTAAAGGACCTTCCAACTTAACCAAGAGAGGCTCTTAGAGCACCCAAGCTAACCCATGCGTCCCTCTCTCTCATCATGCAGGAGGAGTACATCATGAGCGTGGAGCCTAGTGAGCTAGCTGTATGCCTCGTGAAATACAGAGAGCAAAGACGACAGAGAAGTGAGCAACAGAGACACCTGGCTGGGCAGAGGGGGGAAAAGCACCCTCAGGAACAAAGGGCTGCTGGGGATCCCACATGCAGCGGTGAAGAGCCACAGTGGGCTGTCACTGGTCACCTAGCTAGACCCAGGGTCTATAGACGCCGCCTTCCATTCCTGCCAATGACCGAGAATCAGTACAGCCAAAGACTGCACATTCCATGGAACTGATCAGTCACGTGTGCCACCTGCTGCAGGATTCGGTGCCACAGGAACATGGAGAGCATCCACAGCCTGTGGCCATGTCAGTGACCGCGGCGCTCAATTTTAACAGCAGTCGCTCCTTTCAGGGGTCCACAGCTGACCTCCATGAGATATCACTAGCCCCCATCACCAAATGATTCCATGGGGTTACAGACGCTATCTTCGCGAAGGGACACAACTTTGTGCGTTTTGTCCCGGGACCAAGCAAGCCAGGATGCATGAACGATTGGATTTGCCCAGATCTCGGGCTTCCCACAGGTGCAAGGTATGATCGACTGCACTCACAGATCTCCATCGTAACACATGGTCAACTATGTCAATTGCAAGGGATTCCATTGGCTGAACGTGCAACTGGCGTACAACCACCATAACCACATCCTGCGGGTGTGAGCCCGGTTTCCAGCGAGTGTGCACGACGCCTACATCCTCAGTCAGTCACAGATCCCTGGCATCTTCCAGGGTCCACAGAAGCTGCAGGGATGGCTCCTCAGGGACAAGGGCTACCCACAGAGGCCGTGGCTGATGACACCCATACGGCGGCCTCAGACTACAGCAGAGCGACGGTATAATAAGGTTCATGCATTCCACCTTAGTGGACAAACAATTAAGATGCTGAAGATGAGGTTCTGGTACCTGAACCAGTCTGGTGGAGCCCTGCAATACAGTCCGCGGAGGGTGTCACACAACGTCATCATCTGCTGCACCCTTTACAACCTGGCGCTGCAACAGGGAGAGGAGCTGGCTGAGGAGAAGCTGGAGGAGCTGGAGGTCACCTCCAATAAGGACGACGTTGATGGGGTGGAGGTGAGGAGGTCCTCGAAAGCAACAATGATGGCGACAAGGCCCTCGCACTGGCCAGACAAGCATGCTCGGGAGGCCCTCATGGCTGCCAGATTTGTGGCGGATGATGACGACATGCAGTGAGGAGACATTATAGATCCTCACATTGCACGTGTGAACGTTTGGCTCCAATCTGGCTTACGGCAGCTCGACTACCCTCTGTGAGAACACTCCTGTTGTGGAGATGCAGTGGAGGCCCTAACAGTCTCTTGATTCCAGTAGGATGATGACAACATGCAGTGAGCACACTCCATAGATCTTCACATGGCCTCTGAGAATGTCTGACTCCTGTCTGGCTGAGGGCAGCTCACTCACGCTCTGTGATCAGGGTCATATCATAGAGACGCAGCCATGAAACTTCAAATGCACCTGATCCTTTGTCAGCCTCCAGCACCTGAGCCCTTCAGGAGCACAGCATCACTGGTCACAGATGCTGACAAGTTTGAAGCCAGCCCCACCTTAAAGGAGCTGAGAGCATACAGAGAGAATGACGGAACTCTGTGACCCTGCCCACGACACTCTGACAGCAATGACAAGCACCATCGAGGTGCAGGCATCAATAGTGTGGCCAAGGAGTTTGAGGTTGGACCACCAGTTTGGTCTGAAGGGTGCACAAAGCACAAGGAAGAGGCCCTGGACGGAGACACCTGCCTTTATTTTGTGCAAGAACCAAGGTTTCACATCTGAGTGACACGATCACTGCTCATCAGAACATGGAGCGATAGGCAGGGAGACATTGTTGAGGGCTTATTTACAATTATAAACTGTATGCATGAGTGATTAATACCCGTGCCCAGCTTGTGTAACTACATCTTCTTAGCCTTCCTAACACTACCGCTGTGTCTATGTGCTCCCCGGACATCCACAGTGGAGGTGGAGGCAGCCTGCTGACTGTGACGCCCTGTCAGTGATGACCTTGGTGGGCATCCTCTGGAGGGCCGGGACCTGGAGGGCCTCAGTCTGCTCTCGGGGCCCTGCTGTGGGGCATTGGCATCCCCCCTTGGCCTATGGAGCTGAAGCTGCTGGGATCCCAGGAAAAGGGGATTTGGATGGCCAGAAACTTCCAGGGTCACCTGGATGGATGGACCCAGGGTATGCACCTCCTGATCCTCCTCCTACCAATGGGTGCCTGAGGGTCCCTGGCTGGCTCCTTGAGGAGAAGGGGAAGCTGGATCGAGATCAAGCTGCCCTGCAGCCTTCTTGCATCGACACAGTTGGAGGCCAACTATGGCATCAGCGATGGAATTCAGCCCTTGCAGCAATGCAAGAGCGACATCCTGGACCAAGGTTTCCATGGCAGCTGCCACCCTCTCAGTGTTGACCTCAGTGCATTGCAATGCCGGCGCTATCACCTCAGCCTGAAGGTGGACAGACTCCTCCATCGTGCCTTACAATCTGAGGAGTGCAGTGGACATCTCTCCCTGATGTTCCCGACCTTGCCTTTGTACGTCCAGCAACTGAGGTACGGCCGAGTCCAGAGGCTCGTCACCTGACTCAGACTCAACAAATTTCTGGCCTTCAGCCGTCCTCCGAGTGCTGGGAACCTGGGAAGTCTCTGCCACCGCCTGCTGTGGATCAGCAAGTGTGATGTGCTCACCAGATTGTGATCCCGAGTCTACTCTGAAGCTAGGTCCCTCTCAGGTGTGTGTTTCTGTGCTGGTGGAGGGTGTGGGTGAGCAATGTGACAAGACTTCAATGACGGTGTCATCAGATTCTTCTTCCACAGTTTCTTTGGGTCTTGATTGCAGGCTCTGGGTCGTTGGCGCCGTTGGCTGTGTCTATGAAAGCAAAGGGAGATAATTAGTGCATGGCAGTAGCCTGTGAAACAGCTCACATCACTTGCAGCACGGTTGTCTGATGGATGTTATACTGCTGGATCCTCACTTGGTAGAGCAGCGCCAACCTCAGTATCAGTACAGGAATGGACCAGATCCTCACCGGCCAGCTGAAAGGCTCTGTGTTCAAAATCCGTGAGAACCTTGATTTCAGGCATTCTTCTACCCGTCTGCGGCCTCTCCCTCTTGTGTGCCAGTTTGTCCAGCATGAATAGAGGTAGAGAGAGTGTAAGCAGGATGCATGCCAAGCCAGATGATAAGTATGCCTGGCATGTGTAGGTAGTGAGAGGTCCCATGGACAGGATGAGGACAATGAAGGTGAGTGTGAGAGTGTGAATGGTGATATCGCTTGAACTGGCAGTGAGTGACAGCCCTGTGGATGTGCGAGTTTGCGAGTGTGTAAGTTGAGAGCGATCAGAAGGGTAACATACCCTGGCAGATTGGAGGAGATCATTCATCCTCTTGCAGTACTGGGTGGCTGCCCTCTTTTGAAGGGCGTTGGCACTGACCACCTCTGCCACCGCATCCCAAGCCGGATTAGTGAGATTGCTGCCCATCCGGCAGCCAGAGTGGGGTTAGAGAACATCACGGTGGGCCTCCATGACATCCAAAATGCACTCGAGGGATGTTTCATTAAACCTGGGGGCTGCAGTCTTCTTGCCTTTGGGATCCATGTCTTCCATACAGCAGCCCTGGGCTGGAAACACTGAGAGGCGGTGCGTGCAGCTACAGTTTAAATATGGCACTCAGCGTGGCAAAGCTGCGAATGAGAGCTCGCCCAGCACCGAAATGACACGTTTCCTGGGAATGCATAATTAATGCAGTGGGATTGAGACAATATCGTCAGAAGCCACCATTGCAGCCGGCAGAGAAAACCTCATTTTTTCCCACCTGCTACTGCACTTGGTGCAAATCTGAGATGATCCCGCCTAATGTCTCTGAATGCGCTTCAGAATGTAATAGACTGTGCACGGACTAGGCCATCTTGATCAGCCATGAACTGACGTTGCCATGAAGTGACCCAATCTCCCAACTCATCAAAATTGATATCATGTCAGTCTATGACAGCTGGAAGATGTGAGTGCTTGTGCCCACTTGAACTCAAATTCACTATAAGATGCAAAGTGAACAGCCACCAATAGCTAACATGATTTGATTTACTGGATTCTGTAACAGTGAAAAATACTTATTGAGTCTTTCATTAAGTAGAGTAAATGCTTTTCAATGCTGGTTCATCTATCAGGGGACTAAACAATAACATTCTGATGGCCCTGTTCAAAGCATTTTCTAATTAATTGAATTTTTTTAAGATCTTTGTACCTGAGAACTCCACGATGAAAGGGTGACAAAAACTGGCTTTCATGGTGCTCCATGGCAATGTCCTTTTCAGTAATCAATTAGTAACCTTTTAGCATGCTACAGTGCTGGTAGAATGCTGAAAGATGGTTTTACCTTAGTGGCAGGATAAACTCATCGATCAAACGCCCTGGGATCAGCAAACAAATTAAACAGGAATGACCAAGCAAATGGACATATTTTTAGGAGGATTCCTATTCGATAAGGAACTTCACAAGTGGTCATTCTCATTATCAGTCCATTAGCAAGCTGTGCATCCTTCAAAAGCAAGACCACTGTCATCATTGATTATGTGTCAAGTTCTTCAGCTTTTGCCTTCACTAAATGCTTCTCAAAGGTGCATTTCAGAAATCAGGTTTTATATACATGATTTATGGCAGTCCCCCTGCAGTAGACCTTTGAGGTCTGCTGCTTACTTAGATCTCTGCTGATTCCTCGATTGCCCATGAGCACAACACAGTCAACACTGATCATTCAGGCACATCAACCTTCTGTAGTCATAGCAGGTAACTTTTTCTCCTGCTCCCACATCGCTCATGAACTTCATTCAGTTCACCGAAAAAAAAAAATGATTTGTTCAGATTGTCCAGAAGGTACAGAGGTGACACACAATGGAGGATAGTCTTGTTTTTATAAAACAAAAGTACAATGTTAAAATGATGGAGGAGCTGAAAGGCCACTGTTACTGATCAGATTTCCTTATTGACCTGTACTCTCTCCTTATCCCTCTATAAGTTGGAACAATTTGCTTTCATGAAGCATTCTACTTAGTGTTCTTGCCATGAGCTGACAAAATGCATTCAACTCTGCCAGAGAGAAAAAAAAATGAGTGACAGACAGCCTAGGGATTTGAATGGCTGATTATTTGGAAGGCAGCCAATGCTGCAACAACTCGGTTACAGGGTTACCTGCAAATTGCTCATCACTGAATACAGAAGTACATGGCTACAGGAGCTCTGTAAACTGTTGAATAGCTTTTATTAATTAGAGTAACAGTAAGGCTAATTTGGACCCAGCGATACATTTTGACTAACTGTGTATACATGACTAGATTTCATCAGCTTTAGCTTTGCTTTTAGAAGCTCAAATATCCGCTTGCAAGAGGATTGCATTAGTGCAAATGTCATGGGCTAGAAATTGTTAGACATACCTCCTGCTTCCTGCTTCTGGACTGCTAAGCATACTAAATTTAGCAGCAGGACACCCTATGCCCAATCTGCATCACTACTAAATTTGAAGGTTTTTTTTTTAAGTCTCCCATAATGGATATGGACATGCTACCCATCAGCAGTTCATGTCAAGCAAGGCACAAAGACCAATTTCCTTTGGTCTTCAGGCTTTGGTTTCAGACATGTGGCCACACTAGGAATGGGAGCAGACTAATAACTCACCCAGTGAGCTTGTACTCTGCATACTCAGTTCCCCTCATCGGGGCCTGTGGGAGTTAGGTTACACAGGCCACTTGAACCCAAAGGATTTTCAACCATGTCTGTGCTAGGCTAATTCAACTCTGCCATAGCAGTGGTAGGATTTAGTACTGGTTTTGTGACTGGGCAGGATTACCATTCATATACTTTCAGTCATTCCTGCTGCAAATTGTTGGCACTGAGTGTAGAGAATATCAAGCTTTACTACAAATTGCTCCACTCAGTTGCTGGAATAGCTTACTAATAGTCTGTCTCAACTCGCACTTGAAATATAACTTCTTGATTGAGGTGCTAGAGGGAGGCTGTGTTTGTGGAGCTGTGCATCTGCTACTGCTGAAGAGAAGGGAATCTCTAGGGAAAAAAGTGTGTTAAAATACCCAAAAATTGCTAACAATTCTGCTTAAACATACAAGACCTTCATCTTCTTCTGTTTAATATAAAAACATCCTACACATCTCCTGACCTAGAAAAAAAATAAATAACTTGTATAGCACCTTCCATGACCTCAGCACTTCACAACTAATCAAGAACTTTTGAAGTGTAATCAATTATGCAATGTAGGAAACACAGAAGCTAATTTGCGTATAGAAGATAATGGCCAGATAATTTGTTTTTAGTGATGTTTGTTGAGGGATAATGGGGAGAACTCCCCTGTTCCTGCTTAAAATAATATCATGCGGCCTTGGACATCCACTTAAGTGAGTACCTAGGTACTTGGTTTAACATCTCAATTGGTGTTGGCTCTTCCAACAATGCAGCATTAATATGTCAACCTGGCTTAGAGGCTACAAGTCCCTGGAGGGGGTCTTGAACCCACAGTCTTCAGGCTACAAAGCAAGAGGGTTACTCAATGAGCTACAGGTGGCACTTTGAATGCAATAGTTCATGATTTATCCCGGTCGTGGCTTATGAAGTTATGGCACACAAGCAATATTTGCCTTATCTCTTGGGTGATGATGCAGAATACACCATTCTTCTGTCACTCAATAGTCATTAACACCAAGTTACAAGGTTACAACCTATTGAAAGGATTGTCATTTAATTATTAGAATTTTTAACATAACCATATTACCCAACTTTCACTTAGAGACAAATCTTCGGCATTGCTTATATTGATGTTGGGAGATTGAATCTATATTCAAAAGCACTACTTTATTAGAAAATTTGTGATGCCAACTTATTTATGAAAATGTACATTGTGTCTTGCATATTGATAATCACAAGTTTTGCATTTAAATGCCTTTTAAAACTCTCAGAATGTACTCGGGTAATCAATCATTCCAACCCACTGACATCAGACCAAAATTTGATGATTAGTAAATTGCTTTTGACTTCTCTAGATTTGCTAAATTGCTGTTGAAACAGGAGGAAAAACATGACTCAAATTGATAATTATAGCAATTACAGAATTCTGTTTCAAATCAAGCAATTCAAAAGGTGCAATTAAATATTGCCATTACATCAATGCTTTGAAACTTGTAAGCGGTTTTATCAGCATGTAAGCCAAGGCAGTTTGTACACCTGTAGTACATTCAACAGGAAGAGGAGAGACATGATAAATCATGTATTATTTATCACAATTAACTCATTAGAAACATAGTGCAGTACAACACTATGTTCCTTGCATGCTAAGTTCCATTCATTATCAGCTTACAGTATTTCTGTAATGCCTTCTATATCATTTACAAATGAGAAATTTAAGCTCTAATTTTGACTGGGACAAGGGGCAGCTTTCAGGCTGTTCCCAGTTATTGCCCAAGCCCAGCATCAATAAAATGCCAGGTGAGGGCAGGAGTGTGTGAGCGCAGCCAAATACCCCCAGGACCTTTCACTGATAAGGTTGAGTCCAGCAGGGGCTGGGGTGCTCTTGGTGATGTAGGGAAAGCCCAGCCGAGAGGTGGCCCTAGAGGAGCACTCCTGCTTCTCCTTACCAGCAAACAACCCTTTAAACAATAAAATTCACCAACCTTTTCATCCCTTACTGATCCTGCTGCACCTTAGTTCTGGGTTTCCATGGCAAGGTCAGGATTCAGCTGAGAACTATTTAAAATATTATTGTCAGAGTCTAAATTTTCAATCTCAATGATGCCCTCACCTGTCTAGGACAAGGTGTTGTGTTTTATAATGATAAAAAGGCATTAATCACTCATAAAGGATTGTATAAGCATGTTATGGGTTCACTTTGTTAAACAAGGCACATAAGAACATATATACATGGATGGAAAGCATGAAGACATCAGCAGCAGAGCTGTGTGTGCCGTGTTCTCTGCTCACAGGCCAGAGTGAAATTGAGGCTGGATCACATGACACACTTCCCTTCTAGTGATGGCATGCAGCTATTCCGTAAAGGTATATTACAATATAAGGGACTCTTTCACTCTGGCCAAAACAGGTCCATTAAATAAAGTGTGGCATGTAGTTGTCCATGGATTGGGTGAGTAACACACTGGTGCCAACCCCAGCTTACCCAGTTTTTATTAGGCACATGCAATGGAATTTAGGCTTTAGTCCTTGCTACTTAATGTTTTTGCAACAGAGCAACAGAAGGATGAAGGTCTTCCTATGAGGCAAGGTCATCATTCCAAGAACACTCAGCAGCAGTCTCCCACAGGGCAGTATCCTGGCACTGACACTTTTTAACATAGGTGATATGCCCACCACATCATCGCAAAAATGTATTTACACCAATGATATTGCTTTGACAACTCAGGCAAAATCTTTTCAGGATATGGAAACCACACTAAACTCTGACCTGTCAAAATGGCTCAATATTTCTACAAGTGGGGAACAGCAATCAAAGCCAACCAAGTCCATTGTCTCTGCATCCCACCTTGAAAATTGCAAGGCGCACAATACCCTAAATGTCACCTTCTGTGGAGAAAAGGTGTGGCATGACCTGACTCCCACCTATCTTGGAGTTACCCTTGACCGCTCACTAACTTCCAATCACCACCTCTGAAAGACTGCTGAAAAGACCAAGACAGAGTGAACATCATCCGCAAGCTCACCGGCACATGCTGGGGTGCAAAAAACCACCATCCTCCGCACCTCTGTCATAGCTCTGGTCTTCTCGACAGGTAAGTGCTTTCGAGCCTCAATTCATCATGCCAAGCTCATTGACACACAACTTCATGGGATAATGAGGATAATCTCTGGATCTCTGAGATCAACCCCAGTTCAGTGTTTGCCAATGCTGTCAAATATCATCCCTCCCTCCATTAAACAGGACGCAGCAACACACAGAGAAATAACTCGTATCAGCAGCAACTTGGACCTCCATATCCTTGGAGACCTTCAAGACCACCCCCCCCACCCACCCCCCGTCTGCCACATGGCTATATGACACCCCCTCGGGACACAAGTCGAACATCTCCAACTCCATAACACTGATGAAACCTGGAGGAAAGCTTGGGCAGAAAACACCCTCCCAAATAAACACGCTGGGCAGAATTTTCCTTTCTGCAGACTAAGTCCAGTAGCAGGCGGGAATGTCACTGTGATCGGCGGGGCAGCTGAGCCTGTGTGATCTTGTGCTTTTTGGCTCATTAGTTTTGCATCGGCAAGGAACTCGTCGAATCTCATGGGAAGGGCAGGCAAGGATTCATCTGCCCCACCTTTACCTCATGGGGCCAAAGGCACTGGCGCCATATTTAAACGGCACCCGGACAGTCATTCACTCACAGCAGACCAGGTGTTGTTGTAGAGAGGAAAGCAATGGCCTGAAGAGAAGCAAACGCTCTGCCTCATGATTCAGTGAGTCCTCCCTGGGGAATCTCCTCCAGACCGTCCAGGAAAGGCAGGAGGTGCCCATTTCCCCGGGATGGGAGTAGGAGGTCATCCCTCCTGACCACGTCGGCCTGGGAGGAGGTGACTGGAGAGGTTAGCGCCCTTGGCACTCTGAAAAGGACCGCCCTGCTGTGCCACAAACACATGAATGATCTTCCCCATTATGCCAGGGTGAGTGAAACCGCCACTCAATCCAAAATCACACTCTCATAAGGGCATCAGGCAGTCTAAGGGTTAGAGCCACAGGGATATGTCACACACGACCAGCAACTGGGACATCAGCACTGAGTGTGTTACAACCACTTTAAGCTCACCATCTCACGTAAGTTTCTGCACAAACAACATCTTAATCCCTGAATGGGGAGGGCTCGGCAGACACAACAGGCATGCATGCTTCCTAACTACTCCTTCATCCATGGTGCTCACAGTCAATCCATCTGACTTTATGCAGGACAAAGTCTCACATAACAGAAGAGAGAGAACAAAGAACAGCGGGGAAAGCCCAGAGTCGTGGATCCTTTCAAGGCTGGACTGTTTGGCGAGGATATGGATTGTTTTGGCATGAAAGATGAGATCGGCCACCCCCCACAACAAGCCAGTGAGGCTGTATCCAGTGTACACGGAATACATGTGGACCATGACTGTGAGTGATCTTTAATGCACGAGCCTGCCTATTCAATCATGAATCCTCTCTTTTCTCCATGCCAGGTGCCAGTAAAGAAATGGGGAGGGCTTCCTCGAGAAGAAGACAGAGCCCCAGGCCAACACTGAGGAGGAAGCAGATGTGTCCTCAGATGACCACCTCTCACTGTGCTCACCTGCATCCTCCACCAGCTCAAATACACGCACCTCAGTGAGATCTCATTCTAGGGTATGCTCATGTTCACAATCTGGTGATCACCTCACAGACACAGGTCCACAACAGGCAGAGGTAGTGACAGCTGAGTTCTCTGACACCTGGAGGACAGCTGGAGACCAGGCCCCATGCTGAGTCCAAGTTCAATGAAGAATCTCTGGAATCAGCCCTAAGAGAAATATTGGAGATGCAGAGACAGGCAGGGGAACATCAGGCAGAATCGTCAGGAGCTGTCAACAGACAGCAATGAAGGGTGGAGGAGCCCGTCCACGCTCTGTCTGATGTGGTTCCAACATGCGAGCACATCAAAGTCTCCATGGGGAGGGTGGCGGCTGCCTTGGAGACCCAGGCCCAGCTGTTTCTGTCGGATTTGTGTTTAGACCTGTGCATCATCACTTTAGCCATGGGTGTGTTCCAGCTGTGGCTAGGTGAGAAGGGACAGGGCACCCCAACTTCTCTCCTGGTGCCCTTTCTCCTCAAGGAATTGGGAGGGGCTATTGGGCACCCAAAGCAAGGAGCAACACCAGCCAGGCAACCCAGGGGCATCCACTCAGGACACTCTAAGGGTGCCCTGCCGCTCCAACTCCCCTCTGTCAGTGATCCCATCAACTCCAGCAAGTCAGGCCAAGGAGGTTGCACCTGCACCAGAGCAGGAGGCCTTTAGTGGGCTGGGCCTCCAGGCCTCAGGCCACCAGATGACACCTGCCAAAGTCATCTCAGGCAACAGGGCATTGGAGTCAATAGGCTGCCTCCATCTCAGCTGTGGATGTCGGGGCTGCACCTAGACATAGTGGCAGAGTAAGAAAAATTAAGGAGTTTTAATTGAACACCGGTACAAGTGATCGCTCATGGTTTTGACTTTTCACTTCTGTAAACTAATGTCGCATTAAATCCTTCACCAAGTCTCACCGATTTAATTGACGTTCAATGTGATTAAATGTCCCGCCGTCATTTCAGGGTCAAAAATGTATCCCTCCCCCTCTCCACCCCCCAATGAGCCTCCATCTGTATTCTCAGTTGCAATAACCCTCATACAACAGTGAGAAGCCATTATCTCCACATCTGCTACATCAGGAAAGGCACATCGCATGTGAGAATGATGACTGGCCAATACATTTGTCAACATTAAATTTGAGGCAGACATTATCTGGGCTCTGGAGAATTGCCCATCAAGGTTGATGATTACCCTGCTGCTGTCACACTGATGTCTGTTGTTTGTATATGGCACAAGTAGTCATCACGATGAACAGTGTAATCATTTCTCTAATGCGCAGTTAACAATGGCGCTTAATTTATGAGAGTAAGTTAATGAGAAAAGTAGTAACGGTGTTCAAACCCCATGGGCTTCCATGCCTTTCTGCAGGTAGATCTCATCTTTGTGTTTAAGGCTGAATGTCACTCCATGCTTAGTTACCACTCTCCCCATGCATGACACTGAACTGGGAAGTAAAGATCAATCAGGGACTTTACAAATCACTGCAAGAGGGGTATGAGTGTGTCACGTCAGAGGTGTGTGCTCATCTTGATGAAGCTGTCTCCTTACCTGTGACGAGCTCACATTGGACCTAGACAGCTGACGAGTGGTGATTTCCATGATCCTTGCGTAATGGCACAGCTTGATATGGAATTTATTGCATCACTGTGCACTCATTGACTTAGGTTATATAGGAAGGATTGGTCTTTGTCAGCTGGACAACGTCAGAGACTGTCATGCTCTAAAAGTGATGCTTTTGCAAATCTCCTGAGTCCTCAGCAGGGTCTGTGAAGGGAAGAAGTTGTCATTGGCTGCTGTGTCAATGCTGACTGGGCTACATTTCTCCCGAATGCCAAGGTGATCTGGGACAGAAACCTGGCAGGCTTTTGATGATTCAAGAGTGCTGAGAGTTTGTAAATAATCAAACCATGGTCCTGGTGAGGCAGCCTCTGTGAGAACAATGTGAACAAAACTCACAGCTTTGGGTGCAAGATGTAGAGTTAAAGGTCACTGCGTCCTGATGTACGAAGGACGATTGAGGGTTGGTAGCAAGATGATGCCTCTGCATTATACATTCATGGGAACTGACAATGGCAGAAATGGAGTTCTCTGGATGCTGCTCCCTCTTGAGATATCCAAGGGCAAACCATTGAAGAATGCTATGTGTATTTGGACCACCTTACTAAGCTGGTGTCACACTGACACCAGTACATCCATGCGTAAATTGGCTTTTCAGCTGTTTGAAAGTGGCCATGCACACTGACTTGGTGACACTATGCTTGAAAGGACTGCACTATGTGGAGTTGCTTAAGGACATGTGCTAAGGGAGCTGCCAGTCACATTCCACAGTGGCCACATGTTACCAAGGCAACTATGCCTTCCAAAGATGACCCCATTATTCGGGCATAAAGTGACTAATGCTACTTGCATGATCATTGTGAAATTTCTGACCATTCCTGAGATGTTCAAGCTGAGAATGAAGTTTTTGGTGCATTCCATGCATCAAAGGCTAAAGGAAACTAATTGTGAAAATTTGTCATCATCTTATTTCTCTTTAAATCTTGTAGCTCTGAGGTTATCATGGACATGTCTGCCTCGTTGTGTCCATGCAATGGCATCCTCATGTGACTTGTCTGAATCTTCACCCTCTTCCAGACCATACTTTTCAACTTCCTCCTCATCTGAAGAGATATCCAGCTCATAATGTCTCCCTCAAGCAACACCTGACTGGTCCAAACATCAGACACGCATCTTCAGGAGACCAATAGTTTGCTGTATTAACCACCTTCTGGTAGAATGTGCTACATTGTGTCTCTCCTCAGATGCACTCTATGAACAACAAACATGTATCATTAGCTATGTCTTCTGGGCTACCCTTTATCACTGAGGCCACAACCCTCTGGGTGCTGAGCTACCTCAAAGATCTGTGGGACCTACGAGTGACTCAAGATGGAAGAGTCATGAGAGCTCACCGGTTACCTAGAACAAACTCTGCTTTCCTTGATCACAAATTAGCTACATGTTCAGAGAGTGAAATACTTTTCTATTTATGAATCTCACAGGCTACTGCCAGGAACCTCTCAAGATCACACGTGTACAGCTGACGGCACCCTGCACTCGCAGGAAACATGAGATCACAGCGAATCCCACACCTCTGGTAGCCTCGCTAGCTTCATGCATGCGGAACTGAACGCAATGGTGAGCTTTATTGAAAACAGCATTGGTTACCTCCATTTTGCATTTGCGTGTCGCCAACTGTGAGATTCCGTAAAGGTACCTGGTGGAGCCCTGGAAGGAACCGCTGACAAAAAATTCAGTGCAGCGGTAACCTTCAGAGTAACCAGCATTGGATGCCCTCCAAGTCCTTGTGGCATGAGTTCCTCACAAAGAAGGTGGAAAATGTGAGCTAACACATCCCTAGACAAGCAAGGCACCTATGGAACTGTCTTTTGCTCACCTTCATAGAAGGGTCTTCTACAGACCCTCAGTAGTGCCAAATGTCTTTGTGAATCTGTGTCCTCCTCAGCAACATCTGGGACATCCAGGGGCCCTGCTGTCTCTTGCTCCTCAGGCCAATGGTCTTTCCGGAGCTGTATCAAAAGGCAACGGGTCCTTTTCCTTAGTCTAATCATAGCTCTCAACAAGGCAGCATTGCCTGCAGCCTGCATTCCTCAATCCTCCTGGTAAATATGAACGGATACAACTGAGCAATCATTGCTACTTCCCCTTGAATGGTTTCCCTCCATCTCCAAGCGAGGAATCCAGTCTCAAGACTTTGACCTGCCCTCAGTCTAGACATGGCACCTCAGACCACCTCTCTTGGTAAGGCTCAAAGACCCGTGTGCTATAACCCTCAGTCAGGCTATTGCCAGCTTGCCTTCAGTAGCCTTGACAATAACTGTTAACACCCAATCTTGTAGTTATGTTATGACTGTAAGCCTTGTAAACCATGACCAGTACACTGGGAGAATTGAGGGCCGAAGGGTTCATTTAGCTTCTGTGCAGCAGCTATGGCCCTTTTCACATGCCTCTGTGATAATCAGATGACCACTAAGATCAACTCCAGCACAACTTAATGGATTGTCATCTGAATGCACACCATTAGTGAAGAAGCACAGCTTGCTCATTGTGCATTTGATCCTCAAGTCCAGTACTCAGCTGACCCATGCTCTCCACGGTTTGATCAGGAAATTTATAGGGTGCCCCTTCAATCAGCCCAGAATAGTTGTGCTGAACTCCTCCCATTCACTCTGAGGCCCCTCCCATATCGATTTTTTAAGTTTGTTTTTCCAACTGCATCATTGACCACTGAAAGCGAACCAAGTGTTCATCACATTCGTGAGTGAGACCAGCTTCTAACCTCCCCTATCACCAACCAATTTCCTCCTTTCTCCCTCCATAGTCACTGCTTCTTAATTCCCATTCCTCCTGTAACTATCCAGCCTCCCCGTTTCACTTGACACCATCATTGTACATGTGAACATTCCTGCGCTTCCCCCGAAACCTTTAATGTTGATGTCCCCATGCCCTTTGCCAATCTGACCCCTCCCCTTCCTGAGGCCACACGTACCATTACTTTCCAAGACACCACATAAAACCCTCCAATACCCCGCCATAACTTTTCAGCTACTGACATACAGAATACAGATGCCTCCCCTGAATGTTACTGAATGTGCCCTCTGTCCCACAATACCATGACTCGAACTCCCAGGACCAAATGCCTTAGCCGACTGACCACACCCGACACACCATTCTGTGCATGGACATCAGTGCTCGGAGAGATCTTGTCCCACCCAAGATTGGGATTGAGACATGCTTGCCATGCAGAGCCCTTTAACATGGCGCCTACAATCCCAGGATAGACTCTGAAATATGCCCCCGACAGCATGGGCTCAGTCCCTGATCAGCTTCTGAGCCTTCACCGGACAGTCTTTTAACTTTTGCCCTCGGACAGTCTTTCGCTCTTCTCCTCTGTTCCTTGACCACCTATAGTCCCGTCTCTGTCTCATCCACCCCCCACCCCCCTCTCGTTCTCTCCCTAACTCAGTCCTGCCTCCGTCTTACCCCTCACCTCTGGTCGTTCCTCCTGTGCCCAGCCTTAGAGCAGCTTGTGCTATGGACACCCAATATTTAGCAGTGATGGTACTGAAGGAAGATAAAAGCAGCATCTACTGACCTCCAAGTCATGGATGATGTGAACTGTGCAAGGTACGAGCCACTTATATACAGTCACAAAGCAGAATGTTCCAATTAGCGGCTGTCGAGGCACTTAATTTGGAGGGGCAACTTGATTCCGTGAATTGGCCTTTTAATAAGAACTTGTGAGATGCAAATTAATGCAAATGTGGTTCCTGACATTGCTCAGTGGTAAACTCAACCTGCTGCCTTGAAAGTCAGGAGAACAAAATTCCAAGTTATTTTTTTCGTCGACGGGAATCTGATTTTTAAAATTCACACCCAAATTTAATAGCCCTGCCCGCCACGATTCCTGCTGGTAGGAACGGAAAATTCCGCTCATTGTCTCTGACCCGACATCTCGACAGCCAGGCTTCAATCTCCCCTGGAGTACGTGGACAACCCTCAATAAAATATGGACTGGGCATGGCTGATGTGACCACCTAATGTGTAGGTGGCACCTCAAGATCTCTCCTGGCTGCGGCTGCAGAAACCCTGACCAAACCAATGGAACATGTAACAACATCTTGACCCCGACCCAAGTTTGCGGGCAATATCCTGGGGTTACACTTGCTCTCCAGCAGGGCATTGGACTGGTTAGGGAACTAGATGTAAAAACTGTGACAACAGCTTCTGCTCTGAAAGCCGTACAAATTAAGAAGAATGTTATTGCTTATTTTATGTTTTTAATTTTTTTAAAAATCCTAAACCTAAATTTTAACAGGTTAAAGTTATCCCCCCCATGCACATTAATGCTTTATCTGATGTGTCATTATGAACCTCTGATGAGCATATTTATTGGTCAGTCACCCTTTTCTAATCTTTAAAACTGCATCAGGAGTTTGGCAGCTCTTCCAATCATCAAACTTTTATTGTGAAGACAATTTTAAGATCCACCTTTAGTCCCTTTCCTATAAACCTAGAACAGATGGTGGGAAACAAAAGGAAGAATATAGAAGGCAAGTGATTTATTAAAATACTGTTATTTCCTTTACAGAAATGAATTATGTCTAAAAGGTAGATTTATAAAATAAGTAAAGCTTGGGTTAAGCAAATAAGAACAAAACAATGAAAAAGAGAATGACAGGACAATGCAATGAATGATATCATGCATTATTTTCTATCAAAAGAAGTGTTTGCTTTCATAATTTAAGATTAATGGCTGGCTGTGTGAAGTCATAGTTTCTAGGAGAAAAACAAGGAATGCAAAGGATGGGCATGTCCAGAGAAAGCGAGGGATACAATCACAACATTCCCTGGAGATGTTAAGGGTAGAAAGTTAAAACCATTTAAAAAAGGCCAACTGGAATTTATAAATGGGAGCATAGAGTATAAGGGGAAAGAAGCAAATGCATAAGACAAGCAGCGAGAGGACTACATGCCCATAGATTTGCATTATAGATAGAACATAAAGCCTTGGAGCGCGTACGGCATGGCTTGATCAGGATAATCCCATGAGTGAGTGACTGTAGTTCTGGGGAGATATTGGAGACAACTATTTCCAAAGAGAACAGAAGCCTAAGGGGAGGTTTATTCTTTTTTCAATTGATTATTGCTGAAAAAAGAGACATGGTGTCAAAGCTTTTCATCTTTCACTCATCAGGACAGATTTGCAAGACTGTTAAGTTTCAAAGGAAGCAACGATTTATACTGTATGAGAAAATGGCGCTGGTTGGTTGGCAAATCAGCTCTGATTGTTTGAGGTGTTGCCATGAAAAATGCACCATGGAACTATTACCCACATGCCTTTGTTTACTTCAAAAAAATGTAATGCCTGGATACTTCCAACCAATCAGCATCTTTTTCTCCTGTAGTATAAATTATTGCTCCCTTTGAAATGTATTCTTGCGTCTGTCCTGATGAGTGCAAGATGAAAATCTTTGACAGTCTTGTCTTTTTTCAGCTATAGTCAAGTTCTGCGCTACCAAGTGATTACGTTCCTTTTGACTGTAAAATGCTTTGAGAGAATCCACAAGGAAAGCCTAATGTCTCTGACTGGGGAATCAGTGACCAGGCGGCTGTCAATTTAAAGTGACTAAGAAAGTGAGTTGATAGTTTAGGAGAAATGTCTCCACACAAGTGATTGCTGTCACATGAAATGGTTTGCCACAGAGAATGGTTTTGACAGAGACCATTGCATCTTTAAAGGGAAAATTAGATAAAGATTTGACACAGGGGTCAGTGCATGAAAGAGAGTGGCGAAGTGTGATTAGTTTTGGATTGCTTTAGCATTGAGATAGCATAGACATAACAGGTGCTCCTTTTCCATGGTAAACTGAGATTCTACCACGTCAGCACTTTTCTAGTGGTAGATTGCTCTGCTGTGAGGTGGGCTAACTTGGCAAGGGATTCCATTTTCATTAAACTGGTAGAACATCTTTCAAAAATTATACTCGCAAATTGCAAAATAACAACACTAAGCTTTTGAACTTGGGGATTTAATTAACTGTTAGGTTAAAAAAGAAATCAAGGTTGAGTCAAATATTTACATAAAAATGAAATTTTAAAATTACCTCAAAGAAAAAAGGTGATGTTGTTCGATTACTGATTAGGAAAACATGTTATTTGTGTTTTCTTAGTAATAACACACCGCCCACCCTCCCCAAGTGGGGCAGTGTTCAGTGTTTGTCTGAAACAAATGCATATTCTATATCTGAACAGTAGAAAGATTTGTCATATAAGAGCTAATGTGGATTGCATGCCTACATGTTATTACTCATTCTACATTGCTCCTTTTACATCTTAATATATTCTATATCTGTTCTGGGAAAACTTTATTCAGACCTTATAAGAAATAAAATGGCATTGAATACAACAAACCTTTGAAGAATAAAAACTGAAAATGCTGGAAATACCCAGCAAGTCAAGCAGCATCTAGGGAAAGAGAAACAGAGTCAATGGGCTGGGCTTTCACACTCAAAGCTCAGCCAGTCCGCCTCGGACAAAGTGCCCACAAGGGGGGAGTGGGGGGGGGGGGGGGGGGGGGGGGGGGGGGGAGGGGTGGTGGTGGTTGCTGCTAGTGGTGGATGTCAGCTGGAGTTAGGCCAGCTGATCCGGGAAAGGTTTGGAGGCAGCCACATGGGCTGCTGGGTGCGTTGACTGACGGTTTGAAAGGCTTTGCCTTGGTACTGTGGGACTTCATCCCAGATAAAATACAAATAGAAAGACCCTCCAGACCTCACCACTCACACCTGCTCACACCCCACACACTCCCCTTGCCCCATCAATGTCACTTCATGCTCCCCTGCCCATCCTATATGGCCGCTCATGCCTCCCATGCCAAGATATGCCCCCAAAACAATCCCTATGGATTTCATGTCTCCATGCTAAATGATGGCATGTTCGTCCCCATTTACCTATTATGCACTGTATGGAACCAATGAACCCCATAGTGGATGTTGGATGTGTAAAAATAAAGCTTTAAAAAACAGTCATTCATTGATAACTTTTCACTTTCTTAAAAAAAGACTCCTTTCTACAACAGGCCATAAAATTTGTCAATCATCAACATCCTTTAAGGAATCAATGGCAGAAACTGCAAGCACTTGAAATTTCTGTATCGATTGTAAATTAGCAATGTGAAATTGACAGCATAAATTAGAGAGCTGGAGCTGACAATCAAGCAATGTCTTCCCTGTGGAACTCAGGTATTTCAGCAGACTAATGGATTTCTGTGCTGTCTGCCAAGAATACATAATGAGGCATGGGGTTTTTGGTTGTGCTAAAAAGTTAGTTGGGAATATCTTTTATGTAGTTTAGTGTATTAGTTGCCTAATAGTGACATTTAGTTGATGTTGATTTTAGTTTGTTATGGTAAAAGTCAAAATATGTAATCTTGTCATGTGATCCTTTGAGTAGATCATTGAGAAATTTATATTTCTTTACAAAAGTTATCAGTCTCACCAGGGATTGTAACATTTCCGATTACTGTTCTATCATTTCTATAAAACTGAAATTATCTCATGAGATACTGGTATGTAACCACTCAGTTCATTTGTATGAAATTCCTGTTTCTGCTATTGTAGCAGTGTTTTCCATCTATTTACAGTACATGGGTCGACAGGTCTGTTTCAGACTTTAAAATTTCAGGCCAGAAATAGAGAGAATAGGTGGATCAGTTGCAAACAATTAAAATTTAGGGTACAGTGTGGTGTAATTGGGATCAGTAGCAGGATGCTATGAGGAATTATTGGGATTTAGTAGCAGGATACCATGAGCGATTATTGGGAACAGTAGTCGGATAATAGACAGATTATTTGGCTCAGTGGCTGCATATCATTGGGTTTAGTAACAGGATTCTGTCAGGATTCCATCTCATTTGTCACTCCAGCCATATTCCAGTAACTGGGCATACCCAGTCCTCCATCAAGGGAAAGTTCCTTTGCTATCACAGGAATTCCATCTTTACTTGGGATTCATGGAAATCTCATGCTGGGTTAGAGCTGGCATGCTTCCATTGAAGCCGTTGTAAGGATATGAGGAAGCCAAGGCAGGTGGATGGGGTTAGGATATGGGTCAACCATATCTCATTGAATTGTAGAAGAGGCTCAAGGGGCTGAACGGCCTCCTCCTATTCCTGTGTTCCTATGTGGTGGGAATACATTCCCCCTCGGCACACTGTCATGGAAGAACGGATTGCATATAATTTCTGGAACTTTCTGTTTATTTTAGTTCAGTGATGGAATGTGAGATATATCTTACCGATTTATAAACGGATCCAGACTATCTGTGTGTTTTTGCTATCTAGAATTTGTATTACTCCACCATAATACTTAGAAGACTCAATTTAAAATATTGCATTCTGGTAATCAAATCTTACTCTAGATGGCATGATTTCAGAAATTGGATCTTGATGGGCATGCATCCTTCTGTCTCAATCAAATTTCAAGTTATGAAGTTTGTGAAATTAGTTGATTTTACTTCTACTCTGATTATTTATTTTGCAGTGAGTGGGAGGGGAAAGAGGATAATTTTCTTCAATCAGTCTTTTAGAATGTTGAATTGCATGGTGTGGGTTCACTTTGATATTAGTAACTTTATTAATTACTGAAGTGCCTCATAAATATGAAACAAAAAGGTTAGGGAGATAATTGTGCTTCATAATAAAAATGAACAGGTGCACACATGATTCAGGTTGCCTTCGGGTTGTGTATGGTTGCCAGTGAAATGCTATTTTTTTTTAATTTTTATCTCTTTATTGTTTGGTGCCTAGAGGATCAACATTCAACAGATGGGAAGCCAAAAGGAACATGAGGAAAACACAGTAACACTGAGCAATCGACTGCAGTGTGTAGTGTTTTAGGATTAATTTATCATGACCAAGTTGTCAACTTTCGAACTAAATGCTGTCACAAGCAGCTGCTTAGAAGGTATCGGTTTTTCCCAGCTACTCCCATTGGTGCGGACTGTGATCTCTATGCTGTGGTTGGCGCATATTAGCTTGTTGATTTAAATTCCATTATAAGTGCAACAATAAGCCCAGTAGCAAGATTTTATAATAAGGGAAAGGGATATTTCGCTGTTTATCTGAGTTTACTGGCATTTTTAAAATAGAAAATATAAGATACTGGCTGTGATTGTAAGGCAGTAATCTTTCAAAGGGATTCAGATTATGTTATCAACGGTATAAATAAAATACTAGTGGTTTATAACTGTCATTTGAATCCGAGATAAAAATGAAATTACGGTTTTAATACCACTTCGGGGTACATTTTGCAGTTTTTGACACTGCAAGTAAGCAGTATAGACAATGTGGTTCAGCAGTATGTTCAGGAATGGTATCTGCAAGTATGTTGTAAATGCCTGTAATTTGAGCATTTTCAAACTGATTAATATACTTAAGACTTCTGTTATGACCAGGATTGGAGGAGTGCGCAGTTTATCTAGCCCCACTACTCTGCAGGTCATACCATTAGTTTAAAAGATTAAATCACTCACCCAAAATGGCCAATTATTTAGCTTTATTACTGTTAGACCCAGGATTAAAGAGACTTTAACCAGATGTCTTTCAATAAAGTCAAAATTATTGAGTTATTATTAAAAAAAACGTTTTATCAAAACAAGTTGCAGGAACTGGCTAGCACACAATTGTACCCTGGAAGTATAACTATCTATCCCTTTTAAAAATACCCCAGCATGTGCACATGCACACACGTGTGTGTGCACACACACACACACACACACACACACACACACACAATTAATCAAAGGACAAATAGATAGGACCTCTCTGCAGAGACGGACTTTAGAGGATAGGCTGTATAAAATAAAGGTTAAAGTTCACAGGATCTCAGTGCTATGGACCTGGAGCTCCCTCGTGTGAAGACGGGCCCCTGTTCTGGGTAGATGTCTGGAGGTTCTCATCAAAGGAGCTTTGACATGGCGGAGAATATAGCTGGGTCAATCTCTCTTGTCTCACCCTCTCAGGTTTCTGAAAAACAGATGAGCTCCAATGAGCTGAGGATTCTTTGCTGGATACTGACAGCTACTTTATTTCAGGCAAGGCAAGATGATCTGGGCAACTTTTACTTTCTCAGTTCAGTCCCAACTGAACTCAAAAATACAAGTCCAAAGCTTAAACCTCATCCCTGTCAAGAGATCCCAAGTAACTCACTAGCTTTCTGCCTTTAAACCAGCTCCCCGCCCATTCCCGCCATCAATTAAAGTAATTGAAATGCATACAAGCACACAGCTCTTCCCCCCTCAGGTACCATGTTGATCAGGTGATTTCTTAGAAGAGGTCTGCTTGTTGACAGTTCCAAGATCAACTTATGACCCTTTTAATTAAAAAAAAAACTCCAGGCCAGCACCCAAAGGTGCAAATAATGCAATGTCCCTCCAAATTTTAAAAGGAAAATCCAGTTCATGAAGATATGGTTTTCCCATCACCTTTTCGGTGATAAATATACAAAGAAAGAGATGCTTATGCTCTACCTGTTATGACGGTTGCTTTATTCAGTTTGACATCATTTTTTGCCAACTGTATGGTGCAGTGTGTCAGGCCAATGATTCGTGGTTGGTCTGGGATGATGTCCAGACTAAAAGATTAAAAATAGCATCTATTTCAAGGTTATTGGGAGCTCATCAGCACCCAGTTGCTGGGAAGTAACAAAAACAACCTATAGCACAGAGTTTTAAACACTTCCACCGCTGTGCAACATGTTTGGAAAACTCCTCCACAAAGCCGCAGTTAGTTTAGACCTGGCTTTTAAAGACATGTAAACTGGAATATATTGGCCCGAGTTTGGAATGGTAATGGTGTCTGAATGATATTTGTGGCATGAAAGGGATACCAATTAAATTGTGAATTACTGCAAGTTGCTCCCCGATTTGCACCATTCCGGCATTAACTTCACTAAAAGGGTTTCTCGCACTTTTCCTCACTATAATTTCCATGATTTGCAGATTTGTGTATTAACAACATAATTCCCTTTTTGACAATGTGATCATTTTTAATGACTGTCAGTCAATTGCTCCAGCCCAGATTATGACACTTATAAGCGTGGAGGCTCATTCTTTCAGATTGTGAATTGTTGTTGAAGGTTTTGATTTGGTCTCTAGTTCACTCTCCTTCTCCATCATTTCTCTGTTTATTTCTCAATTTAATCTTACTGGCGAAGGAGCTGCTCTCTCGTTTCTATTATTTCACCAAGGTCCCGGATGCCCCATGTTACAGCTGCGCCACTATGTCTCGTAATTTTAATATCTAAACAGGTACGCAAAGTCTAACTGACCCAGCAGGCCACGAGATGTTACACTCCAGCAAAAGCTGGGCCTTGTTCTTCTTAAGGGAACTGCAAATTCTAAACATGATTGAGTGAGCTACAGCTTTTAGAGATTGTATGAGGGGAAGCCATTCAGCTTTAAAATTCATTTATTGATCTCAGATGATAAATTTCTTTTTCTGCATTTTCTCTTCTTTCCTCAGCTGAAAGTATCAATTCTTCCCAGGAATACAATGTCATTGCCACCAGACAAATCTGGGGGCGATTTTCCTTGCCTCCATTAGACGCTAAAGAGCCTCCCAGGGGCCAAGGTGGAATCTTAAGCTGAATAGTTGCTTTTGCATGCATTTAGTACAAGACACCACCTTGGTGAAGAAGGTTAAGCTAGTGCTAGGAATGGCTGTCCGGAGGATCGTTAAGCAGCTGATTTCTCCTAAATTGTCTGCCGATGCTCCGGAAGGAAGTTGCAAGGCATCCTGGTAGCTAGTCTTTAATCTAACGCCTCCTCCTAACAGTGGTCAGTTGATAGGGAGTAAACTGGTTGATGCAGATGCTACAAGTGAAATGTGCTTCTTAAAGGTTTATCACTTTTTACCTTTCACTGGCTGCTGCAGCTTTGAAGAAGGCTTTTGAAACACATCAGGAGATTTTTTTTCGAACCTTCTGCTATGACTTCATCAGCTCTATCAACGTTTATCCTAGAAATTCTCCGGGGACTTCATGACAAAGGGTGAGTGCTGTGCCTTTACCTTTATTGGAGACTTTACAGGGGTCAGGAGTAGAAAGGGAATGATTGGCCATCAGCATCTTGCTAGGGGTCCCCCCTCGGTCTGGTTAAGGAATGGGAAGGGGACATGAGGACAGTCAGGGCAGAACCAGCCCAGGAGACAAGGGCAGGGAGGTGAGTGGGACTCCTTCCCCTCACAGGTTCAGGACATCTTTCTTACTCTGGACCTTTAATGTCATGTCCAAGAACCTGTGTGCCCTCTTGCTCAGTCCCTGAGCCATCTTGAAACCTGCTGTGTGTCACTTCAATGGAGGGGGGTGTGATGAGCCCACGTACAATGCTCCATGAAAATTTGTCTATTCAGCCCTTAAGTGTTAAACCTGCAGTTGTTTCAGTTTTAATACCTCCAGGCAAATTCAAATGATAGAAATTAACAATCAAAATTGCCTGCTAAAGCCAGACTTTCAGACAGGTGTGGCTTATTAGCAGAGAGCACACTTAGGCCTCAGCTTTGCACACCTTGTGGTCCGGAAGCGACTACGATTACTGCTTTCGGTCGCAAATAGAATCCATCATCATATCTGCTTCCACTTCCTCACCCTGGGCCTCTCTGGGCTCCTCATCAGATCCATCACCTGAGTCATCCTCTGTGGCCTGTGGAGCTGCCTCGCAATCCTCAACGTCCAGTGGATCCTCTCTTGCCAGACCAGATCGTGAAGAGCGCAGCACACGATAACTATGAGTGCCACATGCTCTGGAAAATATTGAGGTGCACCCCCCCCCCCCCCCCCCCCCCCCCAACCCCCCCACTATCAGTCCAAGCATCTGAACCTCATCTTCAGCAGCCCAATGGCCCTCTCAATCAGTGCCCTTGTGGAGGCATGATTCCTATTGTACCCCTCTTCCGCCACTGATGTTGGGTGCCAGAGTGGCATCATGGGCCACCTTTTCAAGGGATAGCCTTTGTTTCCCAGCAGCCAACCATCCAGCCAAGCTGGAGCCATGGACAACCTTGGCACCTGGTAGTGTCACAGGATAGAGGCATCATGGGAGCTACCAGGGTACCTCTCACAGTCTTGCAGAATCTGTGCCCTGTGATCACACACTATCTGCATGTTCACAGAGTGGAATCCTTTCCTGTTAACGAAGGCACTGGGCTCACTCACTGGCGCCTTGATGCTCATATGAGTGCAGTCGATTGCACCCTGGATGCGGGGGAACCGAGCAATTGCTGTGAAGCCATGGGCTCGCTCAGCCTAGCTGGCCTCGTCCATATGGAAATGAATGAATGCCATGGCCCATCTGAAGAGAGCATCAGCAACCAACTTGATGCAACTGTGGACAGCTGATTGGGACACACCACACAGATCTCCTGCTGACCTCTGGAAAGAACCAGTTGCGAAAAATTGGGGGGCTACTGTGTCCTTTACAGCTACTGGCATAGGGTGGCCACCCACACAGTTGGAGGTGATCTCCAGCCCAATCATCTGGCATTTGGAAGTCATGGTGTCCCTAGAGAGGCAGAGCCTCCTTCAGCACTGGGCCTCAGGCATGTTGAGGTAGCTGGAGCGCTGCCGATAGAATCTGGCTGCAGGATAGTGGTGTTTTCTGCAGTCCCTTCCACCTTGCACTTCTGGCTGGCCCTGCACCCCCTGTTCCTGTGCCTCTCCTCCCACAGATCTCTCCCTGGGACGCTATCCTTCTCTCCATCCTGCCCCTCTCTTGCTTTTCAGAGGAGGTCCCACCAGCGGAGTAAACAATCCCATCTGCAGAAATGTAGAAGGCACTGTCTCGAGAGTTGGAAAAATCATGGAGACCTCACAAAAAACTTCCCAAGGGAAAAAGTTTAGCAGAAACCACAGGAAAAGATATGAAGTCTCAGCAATAAAGCAGCAGCAAACTCTCACCTGAACTCTGAACAACTCACACTGCCAATGCTCCGGTCCCCTTATATCCCACCCCAGGATGAGAAATACCTCATGATAAGGATGAGGCAGCCTGGATTTCTAAAGGGGAAATCGTGTTTAACTAACTTGTTGGAGTTTTTTGAAGAGGTAACAGAAAAGGCCGATGAGGGTAATGCTGTTGATGTGGTGCACACAGACTGTCAAAAGGCATTTGATACAGTGCCTCAAAACAGACTTGTGAGAAAAGTTATTGCTCATGGAATAAAAGGGGCAGTGGCAACGTGGATACAAAATTGGCTGAAAAATAGGAAGCAGAAAGTAATGGTCAGTGGATGTTTCTCGGGCTGGAGGAATGTTTGTAGTGGAGTTCTCCAGGGGTTGATATTGGGATCCTTGCTTTTCCTGATATATATTAATGATCTAGATGTTGGTGTGCAGGGGACAATTTAAAAGTTTGCAGATGACACGAAGCTTGGGAATGTTGTGAACCGCGAGGACGATGATGTGGAACTTCAAGAGGACATAGACAAATTGGTTGAGTGGGCAGATAGGTGGCAGATCAAGTTCAATGCGGAGAAGTGTGAGTTGATGCATTTTGGTAGGAAGAACATGGACAGACAATATTAAATAAGGGGCAGAGTTTTGAAGGGGGTGCAGGAGCAGAAAGACCACCTTATCTACCTGTCCCTCTACCTCAACGGACCGGTGGATATGCACACCAAGGTCTTTCTGATCCTCGGCATTTCCCAGGGTACTACCATTCATCGTGTATCCCTGCGCCTTGTTTGTCCTGCCCAAGTGCATCACCTCACACTTATCCGGATTAAATTCCATTTGCCACTGATCAGCTCATCTGACCAGCCCATCTATATCCTCTAGCTGACTGCTGTATCTTATCTAGCTGTACCTTATCTAGCTGACTACTGTAAATTAAAGCAGTTTCTTTAAAAACATGGAAGACCTATAACTCAAGAGCAATAGAATGTATATGTGCATAGATCATTGAAGGTGGCAGGACAGGTGGAGGGAGCAGTTCACAAAGCATATAGTAACCTGGGCTTAATTAATAGGGGCAAAGAGTACAAGAGTAAGGAGGTTATGCTGAATTTATATAAAACCCTCATTAGGCCTCAGCTGGAGTACTGTGTACAGTTCTGGGTGACACATTATAGGAAGGATGTGAACACATTGGAGAGAGTGCAAAAGAGATCTACAAGAATGTTCCCAGGATGAGAAACTTCAGGTATGAGGATAGATTGGAGAAGTTGGGACTGTTTTCCTTGGAGAGAAGGCTCAGAGGAGACTTGATAGCAGTTTTCAAAATCATGATGGGGCTGAGCAGTGTAGATAGTGGGAAGTTGTTCCTGCTCATAAAAAGATCACGAATGAGAGGGCACAGATTTAAAGTGACTTGCAAAAGAAATAAATGTGACGAGAGAAAAATCTTTTTACACAGCGAGTTTGGGTCTGGAATGCAATGCCTGGAAGTGAGGTGGAGTCAGGTTCAATCGAGGTATTCAAGAGGGCATTTGATGATTATTTGAATAGAAACAAGGTACAGGGATACAAAGAAAAGGCAGGGTAATGGCACTAGGTCATTATGCTCATTTGGAGAGCCCGGTGCAGACACGATGGGCCTAATGGCCCCCTTCTGTCCCGTTAGGATTCTGTGGTTCTGTGAAATGTGGAAAACCGGAATGGTTGCCTGCTCGTGGGATGAGTGCAAAATCACGGGGTCGATGTTAAATTCAGATCAATTCCCTGCTTCATGGGCTTAGTTGCCCATTTAATCGTCAGCAGGCGCACTCCTGACTCCCGCTCGTGCCCGCTGACCCTAATATTGTGCAAGGGCGCAATGAGGTCGGGACACACACCCGACATCTCCTCGCACGACTTCCCATGAGTTCAGGCCGGGAGTGCGCCTACTCAAGCATGGTAAAGTTCTGGCCTTGGTATCTAATTTCCACCCTTTCAACAGAATGACCCCCTTCAAAGCCTAATCCAAGTGGCCATTTTTCCTCAGGGAACCTAAACAACAGGGAATATTTCCCAAGCATCGATCCTGGTGGGAAAAGCCACTCACTGGGAGCCAACATTTCTAAAATTGAGCCGATCAACGCTTGTAAGCTTTGCAGCTAGCTTTCAAAGGCATGCTGGCTGGGATTAATTCCACCTTCAACAGATATTCATACAAATGCACTTGTCATAAGGAATCACTAGATAGAGATCAGAAGCAAAAATCCTCGCTAATTATTGTTTCGCTCCCTAGCACAGGCCCAGCTAATCTGAAGCAAATTATTTCCCTAGTTGAGGTCAGTCAGTTCAACACAAATTGTGATCTCCTGGCTTAATGCTTCAACTCTATCAAACAGCATTAATTTTGAGCTATGTTTACTCTGTGGTTTGTGAAGGACCCAACACTAATTTGCGCAGCCTGAAGCCAAAAGCCAAGGAACAAACAGAATTATCATCTGCTCGTGAATTTCAGAAATCCACACATCCTCCCCACTCCTGTAGAACATCATTATATTTCAGTTGTGCTGCTATTGCTCTTGAGTTATAGGTCTTCCATGTTTTTAAAGAAACTGCTTTACTTTACAGTAGTCAGCTAGATAAGGTACAGCTAGATAAGATACAGCAGTCAGCTAGAGGATATAGATGGGCTGGTCAGATGAGCTGATCAGTGGCAAATGGAATTTAATCCGGATAAGTGTGAGGTGATGCACTTGGGCAGGACAAACAAGGCGCAGGGATACACGATGAATGGTAGGACTCTGGGAAATGCCAAGGATCAGAGAGACCTTGGTGTGCATATCCATCAGTCTGTTGAGATAGAGGGACAGGTAGATAAGGTGGTTAAGAAGGCATATGGGATACTTGTCTTTATTAGCTGAGGCATAGAATATAAGAGCTGGGAGTTTATGCTGGAGCTGCATAAAATGCTGGTTAGGCCACAGCTGGAGTACTGCACGTAGTTCTGGAATTCACATTATAGGAAGGATGTGATTGCACTGCAGAGAGTGCAGAGGAGATTTACCAGAATGTTGCCTGGGCTGGAGAGTTTTAGTTATGAGGAGAGATTGGATAGACTGGGGTTATTTTCCCTGGAGCAGAGGAGATTGAGGAGGGGGGGGGGGTGCGGGGCATGATTGAGGTGTATAAAATTATGAAGGGCATAGATAGGGTTGATAGGAAGGAACTTTTCCCCTTGGTGGAGGGTTCAATAACCAGGGGGCATAGATTTAAGGTCAGGGGCAGGAGGTTTAGAGGGGATGTGAGGAAGAATTTTTTCACCCAGAGGGTGGCGGGAATCTGGAACTCACTGCCTGAAAGGGTGGTAGAGGCAGAAACCCTCAGAACATTTAAGATGTATTTGGATGTGCACTTGTGATGCTATGTCATACAAGGCTATGGCCTAGTGCTGGAAAATGGGATTAGAATAGTTAGGTACTTGTTTGACCGACGCAGATTCTGCGCTGTAGACCTCAATGACTCTATGGGCAGGATTCTCCCCACATCAGGGGGAGAAGTTCGTGAGCGGGCGCATGGAGGCGCACCTCCGACTGGCACCCCTGATCGGGGGTGTGCTGCCAGTTTACGTGGGCAGGCAATTAAGGCTCGCCCAGCGTGATGTCTTCCAGGAAGCACTATGCACTCCCTGTGTGGGCTGGGGATCCCCTCAGCCAGGAGTGCTCTCTTTCGCACCTGCGCCAGCACTCATCTCCCTGAGGCTAAGTGCTGCCTCAGGGAGATTGGCTCCACAGTAAAAAATATTGAAAACAGAGAAAAAATATTCCCTGGCATGTCCCCTCATGTGGCATTGTCACATGAGTTGGGACATGCCCATCACTTTCAGTTTCACTTTTACTAAAAATTCATAAACATACATGAAACTTCATCCTGCCCTTGGATGAGGTTTAATGCTTTTTTCTAATGCTCGCCAGGGCTCCTGGCCTGCCCACCAACCTTAAGGTTGGACGGGCAGGTCCATTAAGTACTTTAATGACTCAGTCAATGACCTCAATTGGCCATTGACAAGTCGGTGGGTGAGCAGTTGATTCTGCTGAGTCCCCACCGACCTGAAAATTGAAATTGGGCGCAGTGATGTCGGGAGTTCCGCTCGATGTCACCCCGCGTCATTTTACGCGTCCTTGAATGGGCCCCGGCCCTGCCCCCCCCTCGCTGACTGGAAAATCCTGGCCTATGACTCTCTAACTTCTACTTAATTGCATTTCTGTGAATAATATTTTTACTGGCGATGACTGGTAATGTGAAGGTTCAGTGCATTGAAAGCCAACAGCAATGGTTAGAATCAAATACCTTGTAGTCATGCAGCCACACATAAACATATTTTCAGAACTAGACAGCTTTCCTCAAGCCCCGTTATGGTTCTCATCTTGGCTGCTGCCATGAAGAGCTGAGTATCTTACAAAGATAACAATTTTATTGAACTTAATTTCAACATTCAGAAAATAACTAGCTTGATGTAAGAGTATTGTCTATAAAGTATTTGTACTGAGTAATATTTTCTGATATTTTAATGCTGTGTTCAATAATTTCTTTCCGAGGACTACAATCATGACATATTATGAAGTTAAACCAAATTGATTAAATTATTCCATTGTGATGTAGGAGAAAGACAAGCTCATGACACAGACTTCAGCAAATCTCTCTTGCTGATATTGCCCCTGATCTTTGTAACTTTTGCTTATTGTGTCATAACTGGGAAAGTTTCCAACCTATAAATCATAAAAATGCAGCTAAAAATAAATGTCCCCGCCATATTTTTTATCACCTAAGTTCAATAATGATTACAAGCTATATTCTATTACTTACTCATGTGATGACCTTAAAGGATTTTATAAGAAATCAGCAGTAATTATAGTTTTTGTAAATGCAGGATTGTAGCTTTAAGAATAATCCTGTGTTGTAAGATCACATGATCTGTGTAAACCAATGAGTTAGCAGCGTAGGGAACCTCGCGGGGAGAGTTCTTCTTTAGTTATAGGGTTTGATGCACACATGTAGCTGCTGCTGCTGTCTTGTAAATAAAGTTCAATGTTTCCACCAAGAAAAGTTGCCTGGAAAATCAACTCCATAACAAAATCATATTGATAAATGCAGCAGGAGTAATTTTGACTCTTGAGTGCTGGTACAAATTGGATGAAATAAATCACTTGCCTGTCACCTCCTCTGATTTTAATTTCCACCGGAGAGAAGGTGGAGCCCCCGCATCACATCTCTCCTGAGACCCAATGTAACTTAGAAACATAGAATACAGAGGGGAGAATTTTCCCCATGTCGGGTGGGCCGAACAGGAGTGGGCATGGGCAGATGCAGACCCGGTGGGTCTGCGCCACCATTTTTCACAGCAGGCCAATTAAGGCTCGCACTGCATCTTTCTCGACTCCTGAGGATAGCAGGAGTGGGCGGGCTGCAGCGGGAGTGCAATGGCGACCAGGCGGCCTGTTTAAATGAAGGCCTGGCAGCCTTTGAAAGGCTGCTCGCAATGGCTGGTAGAAGAGCTCGCCAAAGGGCTCCTGTTGAGCCAGGCCGGAGGGTAGGCCAGTGGAGCATACTAGGCCGGAGGGTAGGTCAGGAGAGCAGGCCAGGCCAGAGGGTAGGGCAGTGGAGCAGGCCAGGCTGGAGGGTAGGGCAGTGAGGCAGACTAGGCCGGAGGATAGGCCAGCAGAGCAGGCCAGGCTGGAGGGTAGGGCCGCAGGGCAGTGTGCCCCTTGGTTCTCTGGTGAGTACCTAGCTGCCCTCCTGGAGGAGGTGGTAATGCGGCGGGAGGTCCTACTTCTAAGGGACGGGAGGCAGAGGTCCCCAATCTGACCAAACGTGCATGGGAGGAGGTGACCGAGAGTATGAGCTCACAGGATGTGGTGCGACGCACATGGGTCCAGCGCCAAAAAAGATTCAACGACCTCCTGCGCTTGAGAAGGGTGCGTACCATGTCGCCCTTTCCCCAACACCACTCCCCACACACACACCCCCCACCCCGCCCACCCCCCACCTCCCAACACCCCCCAGCAGCTCTGAGTGCAGTAACAGCATTGAATCCCTCACAGCATGTACTCCTCGCTGGGTGTGCCAGCAGAGATTGTCCATGCCCAGTTCACCCTGAGAGGATTGAGCTAGGATGTGTTCTGCACCCGC
Organism: Carcharodon carcharias; assembly: GCF_017639515.1. Lineage (NCBI taxonomy): Eukaryota > Metazoa > Chordata > Chondrichthyes > Lamniformes > Lamnidae > Carcharodon > Carcharodon carcharias. The sequence continues at coordinate 219,041,154 of NC_054469.1, forward strand.
AGCAGGTGTGACACTGACCCCAGAGTATAGAATGGGGGGTGAAATTTAAGGGTCAGCACCTAGGCAGAGAGCTGGAACTGTGCAGCATGTCGAAGTCAGGATGCTAACACCCTGGGAGGGGAGCGTCCAGTTGGCGGGGAACCAGTCCATCTTCTGGCGTTTGCGCTCCACGTGCTTGTGCCTCCTTGCTTAGCAAAGTAACACCTTGTGGTGCCACATGTGAAGGAGGCAGCATTTGGGCAATCGGGGCTGGGGGAGTGGTGCGGGGTCAGCCCTGGCTTGTTTGGGTGAGTGTGCAGCAACTGTGGGGTGAGGAAGAGCTGGAGTCCTGCAATGTCCCACTCTGGCTGGGTTGGCAGGGATGCGATGGGAATTCAGGTGCAGGCTGGACTCATCAATGCTCTTCACTCCTTTTCAGGAGAAGATTGTGCACAATTCCACAGAGCGAATGAGAATGAGCCCAGTTAGCCATCTTGACTCCTTTCGAGCAGCAGGCCATGGATCTGGAGAGGAGCCATGTCCCCAGGTCTACCAGTGGCAGTGAGGGTGCGGTGCCACGGGGAGGTATGTTTGGAGAGGACTCAGGTCACCATGTGAGTCCCGGCAGCCAGGGCACTGCTGAATGTTCAGTGATTGAAGTTTGCAACATGGGTAGACCATTGATTATGGAAGGATGAGCGCATAATGATCCAGGGGAGCAGCAAGAAAATTGACATTGTCTCCACTTTCACTAATCAAATGTCCTTGTTCTTCCTTTCAGCATCAGTGGAGCAGGGCTGGGAGGAGGAGCAGCAGAGGCCCCCTCTCACACCTGAGGGCCCTGAAGTCTCACCAGCGTCACGCCATCTCTGCCAGGTAAGCACCAGCGCAGATACTAACACCTCAGTGGGAATTATATCTTTGGCTAGTGTCCCGGGGCACTGAGGTGAGGGCATTTCACACTCGCTTGAGGTGCGGGCGGAGACAGAGAGTGCCCATGGCGCCGGCAGTCAGAGGATTGCTGGGGACCAGGTACTTGCTCGGTTGGTGGCTGATGATGTGCCTCTGGAGTCGTCCGTGAGGCAGCGAATGCCGGAAGTGCAGCAGGGTATGCGGGACGATCTGGCGGAGATACATGAGGCTATGTGTGGCATGGTGCCCTGCTGGACGAGTCCACCTGATACAATGAGCCTCATGGCTGAGCGCCATGCTTCCTCCATGGAGAGAGTGGTGAATCTCGCAGAGAGGCTCCTCCAGGGGAACAATCAGGGCCTCCTGGGGTTGTGCTAGAACCAGCAAGCCCTCAAAGATGGTCAGTGCCAGCATGGGAGATGACTTGAGCACCAAGTATCCCAGCTCGATGCCCATCCATCTGTGGTGAGCAGGGAGGTCCAATGTGACCTCACATCGGTGCAGCAGGTGCCTGGCTTCTCTACGAGCTCCTCTCAGGGCGTTCCAGATGAGGGCAGCAGCTCCTCTGCCCCTCTCCCAGTGACCATATCATCTGGTGAGGCTGTGACGACTGGGGAGATGCCAGCTGTGGAACTGGCCACTCCCTCCCAGGCGGGTCCAGCACAGGCTCCACGAGCCAGAGGACAACCGCCAAGGTCTTCAAGGCCAACAGACAGCACAATGAGCAAATGCCAGTGCCAGCGAAGGGACAGCACCTAGAGGTGGCACCCATAAGCGTAAATTTAATGCACATTAGACATGCCAAGGGCATGGGGGTGACTTTCGGCGGACCGTCCCCTCCCTGATGCTGGGTCCATCGATCGGATTCTGAGTGCCTGTGAACAAGGGACCCCCTGGTCAGCCACTGGAAAACCCGACAGGGTTTCCTGGGTGGCTTTTGGGAGTCCCTGAACCAACATTAAATTCCAGTGGGCTTACGGCTTTAAGTGGCTTTTTACTGAGCCTACCTGACATCCCCCTGCCCACAAGCAGAGTTCCTATGTAGCCCCTTCCCACCACCCCACTAATTTCGGGACAGTTTTCCCGCCTCTGGGAATCCTGCCTGATACTCCCAACTTCCCACAATCATGCCCACTCAGGTGGGCTCCATTAAATTCTACCCAATATCTATTGATAGAGAGCTACTTCCATCACTGACACATAAATGCTGATCATGAGCAATAATTGTTACATTGGAATATTTATAGAACTAGCAACAAGGTATGAAGCCTAATCTCAATCACATTGTTGAAGTCACAAATATTATTTGGGAACAATTTTATCTACACTGTGAGTTAATAGTATTTGATTCTCCTGGCCTTTGAAGACTGCTTGATTTGCTGATAGTGATAATTTGATAATTTAACCCAATGTTCTCTTCTGATGCTGTGATAGCTTTACAGACCCCTTTCACAAGACATTCCTCGGGCCTGATCCCAAGCTTTTGTCTTGATCTTGAGTTGGATGCAATGACCTGAATACCAAGGATTCGCTGTTTGGCATCACCTCACCTATAGTGACCCACCTTGTGCGCAGCGTGCTTTTTTTCATCATTACTCCTGGACTCATCGAATGATACAGGAGGAAGTAATTTGGCTTATTGCACCTGCACTGACTCTCTGAAAGACTTATCCAATTAGTCCCTCTCCCTTCATCTCTCTCAATTTTTTCTGTTCCTGATATTTATTAACTCCCATTGTAGAATCGACTATGGATTCTGCTTCCACCATTGTTTCTGGTAAAGAATTCCCTTTCCCAACATAGGAACATAGGAACAGGAGAAGGCCATTCAGCCCAACGAGACTGCTCTGCCATTCAATACAATCATGGCTGATCGAACACTTCAATGCCTTCTACCCACACTATCCTCATATCCCTTTATGTTATTGTTGATCAGAAATCTATCTATCTCTATCTTAAACACACTCAATGGCTGAGCTCCCACCCCCTAAAAAAAATCATTTGCTTAAAGAGAAATAAATATCCTAACTTTTGTCTTCAATCTTCTGGTTATAATCTGAAATTTATTCCTTCTAGTTATTGGCCATTGAAAATATTTTTTTCTGTATTTACCTTATCAAAGCCCTTCAGAGTTTACCTGAATGACAAAAGGCCCAGTTGCCAGCCCCTCCTCATAACTATAAACTCTTGTCACAGACACCAGCTCTGTGAATCTCTTCAGCATCTACTCCCGGAACTCCACATTTCCTGTTGGTAATAATGTCCCGTCACTTGTAAGAATCTTTCGTGTGCTATCCACTTTATGTTAAATCATCAGTACTTAAGAGAAAACCTACGACCCAATGGGTTTGTTTCTGACATTAATTTGATTATGGTAACATGGACTGCAAACTCACGAGTGCCTGGGATCTTTGTTAACACTGATAACTGGGATGATCTATGTCATGCAAAGGATTTGTAGATTTTTAAAAAATCAATAGATGTCGAGTCAATTAGGGAAATCTTTGACATTTCTTTATACGTCTACAACTCTTTCTGCTCCCTGAAGTAAGCACACTTCTCCACCCAGCCCTTCAATCTTTCAATGTAGTGAGGTTACCTACATAATATGCAACCTGAGAGCATTAAAACTAATCTGAAAAGTACGCTAACAACAAAGTAATATTAACCACAACATTGATGTCATCAGGTCTGACAGGACCTGTGGAGAGAGAAACATTGAATTTCAGGTCAGTGACTTCTCATTGGAACTGAGAATAGTTAGAAATGTAACGGGTTTGGAACAAGTGAAAGGTGGGGGTTGAGGGTGAAAAGAACAAAAGGGAAGGTCAGTGATAGGGCGGAGGGCAGAGCGATTAAGTGACAAAAGGTTTGATGGTGCAGGGCAAAGGGAGTGGGTTAGTTTTCATAACTTATTGGGTGGTAAACAATGAGGACAGATAGCTCACCAGCCATACAGACATCTGATTTTCATTCTCTTGCCCAAATGGTGCAGAAGAAAATTACCCCAAGCGTGCTTTGGATCTTAGAATGGTCACAGCACAGAAAAGAGGCTATTCGGCCCATCATGTCAGTGCTAGGTCCTTGCAACAGCAATCAGTTATCCCACTCCCCTGCAGAGGATATCAAAGAAAAGAAAGGTTTGCATTTCTATAGCAATTTTTTTTACAAACCCAAGGTGTCACAGAGTGCTTCACAGCAAATGAAGTATTTAAGTGTGGTCACTTTCGAAATGGAGGAAATGCAGCAGAATGTTTCCAGAATACTCTTCTGTGCCAGAAGTTACCATGATCAAAGATGGGGCTCGTGCATCTGACTTTCAATCAAAAAGTCACAGGTTCGAGTGCTATAAATGCACAGCAAGATCCCACAAACAGCAATGTAATTAAAAAAACTAGACCATTTATTTTACTTGTTGACTGAGGGCTAAATGTTGGCTATGACAACTCTCTACTCTTCTTTGAACAGCTCTGTTGTATTGCCTGAGAGGATGAACAGGTCACCCAGTTAACGTATCATGTGAAAGACACCACCATCTGATAACATAGCACTCCCTGAGTACGGCACTGAAATGTCAGCCTAGAATTCGCTCTGAAGCCCCTGTATCGGGACTTTAACTTAGAAACATCTGTCTAGGGGCAAGAATAAACTAGCCACTGAGCAGAACTGAATTTCATCTGACAAATAGCTGTTCAAAATATTTAATAAAGAACCCCATAATGAGGGAAAAGAATTAAAATAGGAATGTAAAAAATTCAGATCCTACTTGGACTAGACATTAAGGCAGACATTAGGGCTTGCACCCAATTCACGGATGAGACATAATTTCTGAAATAATGGAGTCATCATATAGCTATATGCCTTCATTCAATTATTAATGTTCCATTTTAAATTTTGCGATAATCAATTTTGCATTTGCAGTAGAGAATCTGTTTATAATGGAAGCCTCACCAATATAAATAAAGTTTGATTTTCAGCTTGCTAAAATCTTAAAGGCAGTTTTTTGGTAGTTGTTTTGTGTGTGCGCTCGTGTCCTGTTTGTCAAAGATTTTGCACATTGAGGCTTGGCTGAGAGCCCAGACATTCATTAGTCTGTTGCAACAGTTGTGCCCTAGGGAACACATTGCTTGTTTGATAGCTCTTTCTCTGTGCTCTATTTTGTCAATTGCACAATGTTTCTTGGCACAAGATAAAGCAATGTCACATGTTTCTAGCTTCTGATGCTTTAAAGGACTGGATAATTGACGCTTTTACAGGACTGTAGTAAAAGTACTTTTCTTAAGAAAGCAGAAAGTTACAAATTAATTACTTTTTGTAAACGCTTTTCCACACATGCTGCTGTTGCTGTAGGGTTAGTTTCTTATGTATAGAGTGCATACTGGGTAAATGGACATGTAAGTGCTATTGGTTGACATGAACAGTATGAGGGGCCATGGGGAGTTTTTGGTGGGCGTGGGTGGGGGGGCGGTGGAGGGGGCGGTGCAGGTAAAGGGTTCTGAGGGGTGAGGGCTAGAGGGCTGTCTATTGTTTCACAGTTTATTACAACTGGGACTAAGCCCCAGAGCATTGAGGTGGGCCTTTTCACCAGCCTACCTCCGCACCTCACAGCTCCTGTGGCTGCCTCCAAATTCTTTCTTGGGGCATCAAGCCCAACTGAAGTTATCACCATCAACCCCCAACCTTCTCCCCCCACAACTTGCAGAATGAAAGTCCCACCTTTGCAGACACTTTCTTCTGAGGTGGGCTGGTCAAGCCAGGAAATTTCCCGACTCCCAAAACTGGTCTTCACTGACACCACTTCACAGTGACAGGTTTGCATTTAATATTCCATCTGCCATTTGACCTGGTTAGACTATTTCCAATTTGCTCTGGATTTATATAAGGGTATATCTCTAAATGGACAGAATGCATACAGTACTGCACTATCTGACAGGCAGGCAACTTTACCTGGGAGGATTCCTCAGCATGGTGAAAGTTTCAATGCATATCTGAAATCAGGATAACTAAGGCAACATATTAATTATTTGAATGACACCAGACCAGCCATTACTTCCAATTTACTTGATCTTCATTCAGCACTGAAAGCCCGACTAAGCTTATTGATGCAAAACAGTTCAATGCTAACAAATAGCATTTATATAGCACCCTTAATGTAGCAAAATGTCCCAATGAGCTTCACTGGAGTAATTATCAAACAAAATTCAACAACGGGCCACATAAAGAGATCTCAAGTAACCAAAGGTTTAGTCAAAGCAACTGGTTTTAAGAAATGCCTTAAAGAAGGAGAGCGAGGTGGAGAGTTGGAAAAATTGAAGGAGGGAACTCCAGAGCTTAGGGCCAGAGCAACTGAGGGCACATCCACCAATGGCAGAGCAATAAAAATCAAGGGATATACAAATATCCTGAATTGGAGGAGTGCAAATGTCTTTGAGGGCTGTAGGGCAGGAGGACATTACAGAGATATAGATGGGTGAAGCAATGGAATTCCAGATGCAATGGACCAGCAGTATAACTCTGGATCAGTTGGTGATGTGATTCCCAACATATAGAAGCAGTAATTGATCCTGCTTGGAGTTTATCCATGATTCAAGTCAGTGAGATGCACCCCAAAACAAAATTTCTTGTTATGCAGGATTTATGACAATCTTAATCGTTTTATAAATCTAATGGTTAACTACAAATAATTGTTTACTGGTGATTTTCCATTTGTTGAATAGGAAATGCGAATAATTTCAATTCCCTCTGGCTGAAAGACTTATATTATACCAATGGTAAACTATCAGGCAATGGAGTTGAAGCAAGAAACAAGTAGCTCACAGTAGTTACCTCAAGCCTCTGCAGGAGCTCAGCATTCCAAATAGTAGAGCCCTTGGACACTTGAACAAGAATCTTAATTTCAGCTGAAGCTGGAATGATATCAGTCTTCCCCCAGAAGATGACTTGAAGGTAAAAGTGAACTGCCTGGGGATGGACTGAAATTCTGGGTATGTGCAGAGATGGGGTATCAGTTCTTTCCTTGTTAATGTTGTGACTTAGCTCAGGGGGCAATATTGGCCCAACTATGGAGATAGTCATTGGCTAGAATACCTTCCTCTCTAAATAAAGGATTTAATCTGAGAGGGAGTCTAACAAAAATAACACTAGCTAATAAAAGTTTTCATGACTGAAAAAAAAAAATCAAGAGCTAAGACATTTCCAAATATTCACAATGAACATGTTTTATGTAGATGTAAAGCAACAACGATAGTTTTACATTTAGATGAAAGCAGATAAACACAGCAGGGCTAGTGGAGTGTACCACCATGATACCGCCTTCGTATTTGGCAATTGAGCATTGACTCGTTGTACGTTCCATGGTCTGTTCAGGGTGACAAGTTCGCACACAGGAAAGTTTATAATTTTCCATTTGCGCATCAAGTGTCTGCATCCCCCATGCTTTGTGCAGATGTCGGTCAGGGTTGTCCACAATCTACACTTTGGTTGTAACCTCTCAGCTTATATTTTGCATTCCATAGATATATTAAAAGCTGCCACAGAAACAGGTCAATGTTACCTTTTGGAACCAAGTTTTAATGAGCTGTTTATATGCATTCTCCTGTAGTGATGTGCATCTTTAATAAGTAGCCCCATCGTATCAAATTAGCTTAAAGAAAAAGAAAGCATATTGAATAAGTGCAACACGGAGTTATGCATTCCAATGAAGCAAACAGAAGAAGTAGAAAATAAAATGATTCCCAGTGGAAAGAGTTTAGGTCATAACTTCTCAGACAATCTTCACCATGACATGATTTCCTTTGCTTTAGCAAATCCAATATCCTGGTGATAGCACTGCGACTACAAAGGCTATTTTTCAAAGTGCTGCAGGAAATCATGATGTTACTAGGTTATCCTCGAAGGTCACATGTCAAATGCAGCATTGACAGTCTGTAGAGTGATGCTGCTGCATCAGCAGAATTCAGTATGGCATCATATATCATTATTTATGAATAATATAATTATTTTCATGGTTTATAGGGAAAAGATCAATACCTGCATTGTGCATAAGTGAATGCTCTGTATGTCAAGTGAAAGTTATTTTGCTCCAGGGCATTTATTTCAGATGACCTCATTTGATACATTTCCCAAGTGCTTTCTATCCAGAATGTAATAAACTTATCTACCTGTCAATCAAATTGTTTTGGCCAGCCTTATTCTCATCATGGGCTAATTACGCATGCAGCTTCTGTTAGAACTCCTGCTCTACAAAGAATGGTTCTGAAACCAATAAAGACATCCACAATTACGATGTATTCTCCCCAGAACAAGAGTCAATGGCTCTCCCCCAGCTCAACCCCCACCTGCAGCACCCCCCATCACCACCCAATCCACAACTCCCCAAAATTGCACAAGTAATGAAGGAAATGCCTTTTCCCCGAAAGAATATTGAAAATGGAATTCAGTCTTCCTTCTGCGAGTATCATGTATGTGTGTGTGTAAGAGGGAGTGCACCAGGGAGTGGCTGAAGACACCATGTACATTGAACTTTGTTTTGAAATGAAACAGCTTTGGGAGCTGCTCTGCTGTAATCCCACCAGACCTAAAGCAAATGTTGGTTTGAAAGATGGAAACCAAAATGCAATTTAGGTTTGGTAGCTCCTAATGTTCTGTCCAAGAACACAGGCTGGCTTGTGAGGTTGCAGATACTGCTTCTCACTTTTAAGGCCATTGTTGGAAGAGGGTGTTAGGGTGGGGTCATAAACTCCCCACACTGAGGTTCAATAACAGTGGGCTCGGTATGTATGCCTGGTGAGATCAGGAAGATCAAGGGGAGGTGCACCTGAGAGTCCAAATGGCAGCCATATGGTTTGGAGCCTGAAGACCGGACTCAAAATATCATTTTCATGTTGCTCTCTCTGTAAGAGGGCAATTAAACTGTGGATGGAATTTTCCCTGTACACTGGCGTCAAGTGTGTTCAATGGCGTGAGCGGACAATATGGCAAGAAGGCCAAAAATCGGCTTCACGATGTCGTGAAACCAGTTTGCGATCGTCCGCTCAGCCCATCGATGGTGAGCCATCTTGCCCACCCTTAGGCATCGGGAACCTCATTTTAGTACGTCCATATATCATTGTAAACACAGCTCGCCAGAATCTCCCCTCCCCCACGCTGGATCATCCGCCCACGTTGGCATGATTACACGACCATGTGTTTCACAACAGCATATACGAGGCATGCACTTGCCGAGCTGCACTTTGAGGTGAACTCGGAGGTGAGGTCACAGTAACGATGCGCAGCACTCGCCAGGGTTGCCTGTTAGACTTAAAGGTTTGAGTGAGTTGAGGGGCGCAAGGGCTACACTGCAGTTGATGGTGCTACATAAGTACGTGCGGGTGTAGGGGCTGTGCATTCGGAAGTGTAAAGTGCCCATTCCTCTGCAGCTGAGACAGTTCAGACGCAGCCACATTGATATGATTGGAGTCAGGCCTCTAGCATATCTGCCCCCTCAAGCAATGCAGAGGAATGAAAGTGCCACCAAATTCTCCAGAGCTTTTTACCCTTTGGGAACGCACCACAAACTAATGAGCATTTTAGTGGACTGCAGAAGAGTTGGACAACCGGGCATGTTGTACAATCTCCTTGCTAAAGCTGACCATGGAGCAGTCACTGGTGGAGGCACTACAGCCCCTTGCAATGTCATCATCCCGGTTTGTCCAGTTTCCCCCATGGTTCAAGCTAACAGTGCAGCCTTGCAGTGCGGGTTAGGAGAATGCCTGTGCCTGAGCTGAGAGCACAGCATGCAGTCCAGTGGGCAAAGCCGCTGCCAATCGGTCAGGTGGAGTGGGACAGAGAAAGGTGAGGCTTCAGGTAGCCATACAGCACAGTAAACTCTGGCCATCCAAGTGGTGGCCAGCACTCTCCGTGATGTGTTAAGGGGCCTTCAGACTTAAACAAAAGAGGATCTTAGAACACCCATGCTAACCCACATGTCTCTCTCTCTCATCCTGCAGGAGTACAACATCAGGAGCATGGAACCTGGTGACCCAGCCAGATGCCTCATGGTGTACAGAGAGTGAAGACGACAGAGAAGAGAGTGATGGAGGCACCTGGCTGGGCAGACGGAGGAGCAGCACCCTCAGGGAAAAGGGCGGCCGGGGCTCCCACACATGTCACTGAAAAACCACAGCGAGCTGTCGCTAGTCAGGCACCTAGCTAGACCCCAGGGTCTGTAGACACCGCCTTTCATTCCTGCAGATGACCAAGAACCAATGTCGCCAAAGACTGCGCATGTCTAGGGAAGTGGTCAGTCACACCTGCCACCTGCTGCACGATTTGGCACCACAGGGACATGGAGGGAATCCACTGCCAGTGGCCATGAAAGTGATCACGGCGCTCAATTCTTACTCTAGTGGTTCCTTTCAGGCGTCCACAGGTGACCTCTGTGAGATATCACAAGCCTCCACTCACAAATGCGTCCATGAGGTAATGGACGCCACCTTTGCGAAGGCACACAACTTTTCGCCCAGGACTGGAAAAGCCAGGCTGCAGGAGTGATTGGATTTGCCCAGATCTCGGGATTCCCACAGATGCAGGGTGTGATTGACTGCACTCATGTGGCACTCAGATCTCCATCGCAACACACGGTGAACTACATCACCCACAAGGGATTCTATTCGCTGAATGTGCAGCGACCACCACAAACGCATCCTGCAGGTCTGCGCATGGTTCCTAGCGAGTGTCCATGACTCCTGCGTTCTCAGTCGGTCACAGGTCCCTGATGTCTTCCAGAGTCCAAAGAGGCTGCAGGCTTAGCTCCTCAGGAACAAAGGCTACCCGCAAGAGGCTGTGGCTGATGACACCCATGTGGCAGCCTCAACTGCAGCAGAGCGACGCTATAATGAGGCTCATGTTGTAACCCGCGCCTTAGTGGAGCAATCCATTGTGTTGCTGAAGATGATGTTTCCGGTGCCTGGACCGGTCTGGTGGAGCCCTGCAACACAGTGCATGGAGGGTGTCACACATCGTCGTCGTCTGCTGTGTCTCGGACAACCTGGTGCTGCAACGGGGAGAGCAGCAGCCTGAGGAGGAGATGGGGGAGCTGGAGGTCTCCCCAGATGCGGAAGGTGTCGACTGAAGTGAGGGTGAGGAGGTCCTCAAAGGTGACGATGATGGCGATGAGACCCTCGCATTGGCCAGACAAGGCAGGCAAGCTTGGGAAGCCCTCATAGCTGCTAGATTTGTGGAGGATGATGATGACATGCAGTGAGGAGATACAATAGATCCTCACATTGCATCTGTGAACTTTTAACTCCAGTCTGGCTTATCGCAGCGTACATACCCTCTGTGAGAATGCTCCTGTCATGCAGATGCAGTGGAGGCCCTAATAGTTGCTCAACTGCAGGAGGATGATGACAACATGCAGCGAGGACACTCCATAGATCTTCACAGAGCCTCTGTGAATGTCTGACTCCTGTCTGACTGAGGGCAGCTCACTTGCTGTCTGTGATCAGGGTCATATCATGGAGATGTAGCCATGAAACTTTAAATGCACCTGATCCTTTGTCTGCCTTCAGCACCTGAGCCCTTCAGGAGCACAGCATCACTGGTCATAGAAGCTGAAGAGATGGGGGGCCAGCCCCACCTTAAAGGTACTGAGAGCACACAGAGAGAATGAGGGAACACAGTGACCCTGCCCATGACATTCTGGCAGCAATGACAAGCACCATTGAGGTACAGGTATCAGTAATGTTTCCAGGGAGTGTGAGGCTGGACCATCACTGTGGTCTGAAGGCTGCACAAAGCAGAGGGAAGAGGCCCTGGAGTAAGAAACCTGCCTTTTCATTGTGCAGAAAGGTTTCACACATCTGAGGGACACGAACATTGCTCATCAGAACAAGGAGCCATAGGCAGGGAGTCATTCTTGGGAGTTTATTTACAACAGTAAACATTATGTACAATTGATTAACACCTGGGCCCAGGCTCTGCAACTACTTCTTAACTTTCCTAACCCTGCCGCTAAGTCTTGGTGTAAGAAGCCACCATTGTGGCCAACAGGTAAAATTTCATTTTACCTACCCGCTACCATACTCATTGCAAATCTGGGACGATCCCATTGTCTGTTTTTTTGTGGAGTTCTAACAGATGTTGATTTGGAATTAGCCCATGATACTATGATTGGGATGGGAGGAGCATGCGAATTATCAGGCCCCACTACTCCGCAGGCCATATCATTAACTTAAATATTTAATTTTCTCACTGAAATGGCCAATTGTTTACCTATACCTCTAGTACCCAGAAGAAAAAAGACTCTGACCCGGCTTCTTTCAAAATTCAGATTGATTAATTTATTTTAAACAAAACTTCTTTTAACAAGTTACAAGCACTGATTAACACACAGTTGCAATTGGGAAGTATAACTATCTATCCCTTCTTAAAGAATTCCCCCAGCACACACATGGACACACACAGGCAAAGGACAGAGACCCTCTGAAGAGATAGGCTTTGGAGCATGGGCATTATAAAATATAGGATAAAGACGAGAGGGTCTAAACGCTATTGACCTGGGGTTTTCTCGTGTGCTGACAGGCTGCTGGTCCTGGTGGATGCCTGGATGTTCTTACCACAGGTCTCAGCCTGTAGGCCCAAATGCTGACTGGTTACACTCAGATAAGGGTTCTCTGGCTGTTGGTTGATAGCCACACACAATTTTATGCAAGATAGAGAGAGGGAGCCAGTCAAGGCAAGTCAAGGTAGCCTTATTTCCTCAGCTTGTTCTCCAATAACTGCCTTCAAAACAAATAGGTTCACAACTTAAGGTTTTTTTCCCTCTCTCCCATGTGGCTGCCTTTTTTTATCTCCCCAGCTTTTCATTAAGTGCTTTGCAGTTCAAACACAAACCAACCCTTCTCAAGTGCCGTATGGATCAGGTGATTTCTTGGAAGAGGCCTGCTTGTTTACATTTCTAAGGTAAACTTATGACCTTTTTTTTAAAAAAAATCTCATCCAGATGTCCAGATCATGCCAAACTCTTCCATTTTATAAAAGGAAACTTCAATTTTGTGAGATATGATTCTAACAGTAAACAAAATAAGGCTGGCCAAAATAATTTGATTGACAGGGAGATTATTACATTTTAGATAGAAAGCACTTGGAAAATGTGTCAAATAAGGCCATGTGAAATAAATGTCCCGGAGCTAAATAACTTTCACTTGACATGCAGAGCATTCACTTATGCACATTGCAGGTATTGATTTTTCCCTCTGTAAACCATCAAAATATTCATATTATTCATAAATTAAGATATACGAGACCATACTGAATTCTGCTGGGGAACCACAATCACTCTGCAGACTGGCAACAAAAAGCTGGATGTGAGACACAAGAGGCTAACCTGATGGCGCCTTTTTAGGCAGTGTCACCTGCACCAGAGTCTACCACGGGCATCCGAGATGGACAACGAGTGGAATCCATCAGAGGTGGTCAATCGTTCCCCTGAGCCTGTGAATCTTGGAGGGTTCTGTGTAGGAGGTCAGGATCTCAGCTCTTACACAAGCTACTCTCCTCAGGGACCTGACACAAACCTACAATTGAGGTATAGTAAACACAGGACTAAATGAGAAATGGATCAAATTCAGTCCATTATATTCCAATGCTCTCAGGGCTGGTTTCCAATCTTAACCTTGACCTCATCCAAAACTCTGCTGGAACATCCTGACTCGCACCTGGTTCCCTTCGCCCATCACTGTTGTGCTCACTAACCTACATTGATTGGGAAAAACTAACCCTCACCTTCCCTCCCTCTCCACCCCACCCTTCACCAACATTGTTCTGGGAACCATTTCCTGGCATTCCCAGGGGCACCCTACCTCCATGCGACTTTCCCACCCTCCATGTCATCCCTGCCTAGCTATGGGCAGGAGTCAGGCCTGGTCTACAGTAATGAAGCCTGAAAGTTAAAATGATGGCACCAGCCTTGGATTGGTGAGTGGGGAGCCAGTCTGCTGCTCATAACAAACTCTGGTACTGAGTTACGATCTGAACGTAAACCCAGCTGAGTACCAAGCGTCTGATAATGACACTGTGTGCCAGAAATGGGAAAATTCCACTTCCACCGATGGCATTTCCCACTTAATGGAAATAGAAGTAATTAGCCCTAGAACATAAAATAAAATAGATTATTTTCCATAAATGTAGATTTTTATTGATCGACATAAGATTGCATTTCACTATTGAAACCCACGTGGTCACAATATCAATCCATTCAGTGCACAGGATTACTTCCACAACACAAATTATACATAGGGCGGAATTTTCTGCCTGTTGGGCGGGTGGAGCTGGAGCAGGCGTGGCCCACCCAGCGTATCTCCCGACTCCCGCGGATAGCGGGGGTATGCGGGCTGCGGCGGGAGTGCACAGGCCGCCAGGTCCAATGGCAGCCCGGGAGTCTGTTTAAAGGAAGGTCTGGCAGCCTCCTGTAGGCTGCTCACAATGGCCACGTCCAGGTCACACCACAGGGGGTCGACTGGGCAGGGCCATCTGGAGGGAAGGGCAGAGGAGCAGGGCCAGGCTGCAGGGTCAGCCCCAACAGCAGGGCCAGGCTGCAGGGTCTGCCTCAAGAGCAGTGCAGGCTGTAGGGTAGGCCAGCGGGGGGTTTTCGGATGACTGCCTTGCTGCCCTCCTCGAGGAGGTGGCCGAACGGGGGGAGGTGTTGGTCCCCCAGGATGGGAGGAGGAGGTCCCCCCATATGACCAAACGTGCCTGGGAGGAGGTGGCGGAGATGGTGAGCTCCCGCGATGTGGTGCGGCACACCCTGGACCCAGTGCTATAAGTGTTTCAACGATTTGAAGCACTCTGGGAAGGGTGAGTACTATGTTGGCATTGGGTATTTCACCCAGCAGGTAGCCTTAGCCTTTGGGTCACCCCCCCCACCCACCCCCCGCCCACCTCCCCCCCCCCCCCCCGCCCCCAAATCTTACTGTGTTGACTACATTGAATCATGTTGGGCATTTCTCGTACACTGGGTGGGCAAGCAGATAGTGCCCATGCTTAGATCAGCCTGAGTGATTCATGAGGAGATGAATTCTCCCCCCCACCATGTGTTGCTCTTAGTCACACATGACTAGTCTGGGGGCAACCTGCAGGAGATGCAGCTAGACATATATTCAGAACTCCAACACATGTCCTATTCATGGTGATGAGATGGTGGAAGGGAAGCCTCAAGGTCTCATGGCCAAGAGCCATCTGCTGCCCTCGACGCTGCACGTGGTTGTGCTTCCTTGCTATGGGAGCAAAGACCATGTATTTCCTAAAGTGATGTATGCAGAATGTGTTCAATGTAGCCATTGGGGTGTTAGGGGCAGGCATACTATCTTTGTGTGATTGATCAGCAGTAGCGGGGAGAGGAGGCACTGGAGGCCTGATATGGGACACTGTTGTTGGGGTGTGGTGTGCGAGTGCAGAGTCCATGTGCGATTAGCCGCAATGAATGGTCTTCTATATTTTTCAGGAGAAGAATGCTCATAATGCATCTGAGCATTTGAGTGCTGGAGGCAGCCAGGCTCACCCAACGATGTTTAGCCGCTTCGAAGAGGAGGCCCTGGATCTTGAGAGGTGCCATGTGCCCAGGTCAACTGGTGTCAGTGAGGCTGGGGTGGAAAGGTCAGGTATTTGAGGCCAACAGTGAGATATGCAATGTCCTCCCAAAATCCATAGCACTGATGATTATTTAATTTGTTATTGTTGCAACATTGCTCGGTCACAGACTGATAGAGTCAGAGGTGTGGAGCATAGAAAAAGGTCCTTCAGCCCTTCGAAGATGCGCGGGTCAAACACATTCCAAAGTCTCCTAATCCCATTTCCCAGCACTATCCCCATGGCCTTGTCTGCCATGGCATCACAACTGCACATCCAAACATTTATTACATGTCAGGAAGGTTTCTGCATCCACCACCCTTTCAGGCAGTGTGTCCCACATTACTGTGTGCAAAAGTTGGTCATCACATCACCTATCAACCTCATGCCCCTTACCTTAAATCAATGCCACCTGGTTACTCATCCCTCTGCCAAGGGGAAAAGTTCCTATCTGTTGACCCTATCTATGCCCCTCATAATGTTATTAAGCTCAGTAATGTCTCCCCTCAATCTCCTCTGCTCCAAGGGAAATAACCCCAGTCTATGCTCTGTCTCCTCATAAGTCAAACTCTCCAGCCCAGCCAGCATCCTGGTCAACGACCTCTACACTCTCTCCACTCCAATCACATCCTCCTGTGAAACGCTGATCACAACTGCACCGAGAATTATAGCTGTGGCCTACGCAGCATTTTCTGCACTTGGAACATTACTTCCCTGTTCCTGTATTCTATGCCTCGGCTAATAAAGTTAAGTATGGCATTTACCTTCTTAAACGCCTTATATACCTGTCCCGCTACCTTAAGGGACTGGTCAACATGCCCAGCAAGGTCTCTCTGATTCTCCTTACTTTCCACGGTCCTACAATTCATCATGTATTCCCGCACCTCGTTTGTCCTGCTCAAGTGCATCACCTTACACTTATCCACATAATTTTCCACTTGGCATTCATTAGCCCATCTGACCAGTCTGTCTATATCCAACTGTAATGTAAGGCTATCCTCCTCACTATTTGCCACCCCACCAATGTTCGTGTTCATTGCTTCTGGAAGGTTGAGCACATAATGAGCCAGGGGGAAAGGGACAAAGAGTGTCACTGTGTGCACACTAACTGATCCACTGTCCTTGTTGTTCGTTTCAGTATCTTCAGAGCATGGCCGGCAGGAGGTACTGCAGATGCCCCCCTCACACCTGAGGGCCCACAAGTCTCACCTGCGTCACACCATTTCTGCAAGGCAGGCACCAGCGCAGATACTAGCACTTTGGTGGACATTGCAACATCAGCTAGTGTCCTGGAGCACAGTGGAGAGGGCACTTCACAATCACTGGAGGAGGTGGCAGAGACAGAGAGTGCTGATGGCACCAGTAGTCGGAGGCCTGCAGGGGACCAGGCACATGCTCAGTCGGTGCCTGATGTTGTACCTCTGGAGTCGTCCACAACACAGCAGCTGCAGGAAATGCAGCCGGGTGTGCGGGAGCATCTGGGAGTGATACATGAGGCTGTGCTTCACTTGATGTCCGTGCTGGGGGAGTCCACGCAGAGCATCACTGATGCAGTGAGCCTCATGGCTGAGCGTCATGCCTCCTCCGTGGAGAGAGTGGTGACTCTCGTGGAGAGGGGCCTCCAGGAGAACAATCAGGTTCTCCTGGGGTTACGCTCGGACCTGCAAACCCTCACAGCACCAATGGCCACAGCTGGTCAGTGCCAATGTGGGAGATGGTCTGGGCTTCAAGCTTCCCAACTTATTGCTCATCCATCGACAGTGAGCAGGGAGGTCCAATGTGACCTCACGTCGGTGGAGCAGCTGCCTGTCATATCCGTGGGCTCCTCTCATGGCACTCCGGATGAGGGCACCAGCTGCTTTGCCCCTCTCCCAGTCACCGCTTCATCGGGTGAGGCTATGATGACTGGGGAGATGCCGGCTATGGAACTGGCAGATCCCTCCCAGGCAAGTCCAGCACAGGCTCCATGGGCTAAGGTCATCGAGGCCAACAGGACAGCAGAGTCAGCAGGCTGGCTCAGATGCCACTCCGAGCAATGGGGCAGCACCAAGACATAGTACCCATAAACAAAAGCATAAGGCACCTTAGACACACCACTGGTGTTTTTGTGTTGGCTTGAGATTAGGTACTTATAATTTTTTTCTGCTTGATTAATGTTTTGTTTTGGACTGTGTATGCCAGACCAGGTAAGTGGGCAAATTTCTTCTCCTGAAGGTCATTAGTGAACTAGATGGGATTTTAATGCAATCCTTTAGTTTCATGATCATTATTCTTGAGGCTAGCATTTTATTTCAGATTTTTTGTATTCATTCACAGGATTTGGGCTTCGCTGGCTGGGCCAGCATTTATTGCCCATCCCTAATTGCCCTTGAGAAGGTGGTGGTGAGCTGCCTTCTTGAACCACTGCAGTCCATGTGGTACACCCACAGTGCTGTTAGGAAGGGAGTTCCAGGATTTTGACCCAGCGACACTGAAAGAACAGCGATATATTTCCAAGTCAGGATGGTGAGTGACTTGGAGGGGAACTTCCAGGTGGTGGTGTTCACATCTAGCTGCTGCCTTTGGCCTTCTAGAGGGTCGTGGTCATCAGTTTGGAAGGTGCTTTCGAAGGAGCCTTGGTGAATTCCTGCAGTGCACCTTGTGATGGTACACACTGTTGCCACTGTGCATCAGTGGTAGAGGGAGTGAATGTTTTCGGATGGGGTGCCAATCAAGCGGGCTGCTTTGTCTGCAATAATTAAGCACCTTAGTACTTTGCTGCGAGAATGAATATCTCCCACCATATTATGGCATGGTCATTTAATTTTCAAATGCTACATTATGTAGGTTTCTGACCTCCTATCCATTAATAAAGGAAGCAGAAGATCATTCCTTTAGGTATAAGGAAACTGAGAGGGAATAGTTGAAGAGAGAGTTTTTAAGAAGGATACGACATGGGACAGGGTTTGGGTGCCCAATCTGGCTGGATTTAGGGTTTGAGGACTGTGAAATGACAGTTGCCTAAACTTCTGGAACTTATCTAAAAGGAGGCCACTGTCAGCTCTCAATTTTGCCATCCATCACCATTATACAAAGTTCACTTTACCATTTGTGAATCTGTAACCCCCTAACTAAGAATAACAAACATCAAACAGTACATTGGGTTAAATAGTAATTTGTTATTTGGAACTGAATTGTTTCAAGTTGCAACTTGTTTGTCTTCCCTTGACAACAACTATCAGTATTATTCAGAGCTGGTGAGCAGGGAGGTTAATCTAATTCGAATCCTCTTATTTTACCCTGCTTTAGGTCATATTGAAAATGAGATCTTTCCATATTGATTTTTGCTGTGTTTCCTCATTAACTTTCTGTCAGTTTCCTAGAATTCTTTCTCTCTCCAAAATATTCACTGGAATGATAAGCAATGTTGAAACTGGAAAGGTTTGTGCCTGGAAGCGGTGAGATATGAGGAATGGAAATCAATGCTAGAAGGTTGTGGGTTCTAATGCAATTCCAGGGACTTGACCAATAAAATCCAGGCTGAAACTTCAGTGCACTACTGGAGGAATACTGCACTGTTGGAGCTGCCATCTTTTGGGTGAGATATTAAAGCGAGACCCCGTCTACCCTCTCAGGTGATGGTGAAAGATCCTATGGCAATATTCCGAAGAGCAAGGGAGTTATCCCCAATATCCTGGCGAACATCACAAAGACAGATTGTCTGGTTATTATCACATTGCTGGTGTGGGATCATACAGGTTTTGTGCAAATTAGCTGGTGCATTTCCTAGACTATAACACTGATCATACTTCAAAAGTACTTGGTTGGCTGTAAAGCATTTTGGGATGGCATGAGATCTGGAAATGTGCTATATAATTGTAAGTCTTTCTTTTTATCTGCCCAACAACCCTGTCACAGTTATAGATTGACACAAGGTGGCAGAGGAATCATAAAGGCTTGGAATTTCCTTAACTAGAAAATTATGTCAATTTTGCTGATATTAACTTACATCAGTGAAATATCCTGAGAGCCCCTTTAACATACACTGGACTATAAAAAAATGATAAAATCAGCAGAGAAATATCCTGAGAATCTCATTAACATACATTGGAATATTAAAAAAAACAGTGTAAGATCAGCAGAAATCAATGTAAACAATCTGTGGCTGATGAAAACATGGAACATGAACCAAGTTTCTGCTTTTATTTATAAACTTTGAAGTTGGAAGTGATCAATCCACCATTACGGACATTAGATAAAAAAAGAATCACAGAAGCTTTCACAATTTTTAATATAACTTAATTTGCCACCATAAAAATATATTAAAAAATGTAGAAGATATAGCATAAATCTCATATAGAAATCACTTGAAAGGTCACAAAAAACTGCAGGAATATGATTTTCTATATGGTTGCACCTAAAGTTTCAGCATAAATTTACACCTGCTAAGAGCAGAAGTAACGCAGAATGTTTACATTCTCTGGGCTCTTACATGAGACAGGTTGGGTGTTAATGAGTGACAGAAGGTGGAAGTTTCACTGAACTGGAGTAAGAGAGAAGAGATTTGAATGTAGTGCAAAATGGGTGTAAGTTGTTTGGTGCATATTCTCTCAATGTGCTGCACCAGAAATTGATACCGCTCTGCAATTTGCTTGATGGAAGTTTTCAGGAAATTCTAGACCAAAATAAACTAACATCCACACAAAAACAAAAATAGCTGGAAAAACTCAACAGGTCTGACAGCACCTGCGAGGAGGAACACAGTTAACGTTTCAAGTCTGTATAACTTTTCATCATTCAAATTTTTAAAATATATTTGTCTTTTCCCACATATTTTTAAACTATTTTTGATCCATAATTTTATCTCCACTTTTTAGCCCATTTTGGTCCCTTCCCCCCACCCCTCCCCTACTAGGGCTATCTGTCACTTGCTCGTCCTGCTTTCTACCCTTAATGTCACCATTAGCACCTTCCTTAGCTAATATCACCATCGTCAACACCCCTTTGTCCTTTTGTCTGTGACATCTTTGGAAATCTCTTCTTTGCCTCTACCTATCACTGGCCCTCTATCCAGCTCTACCTGTCCCACCCCCCCCTCAAACAGCTTATATTTCACCACATTTCTATATTTCTTTGGTTCTGTTGAAGAGTCATACATTAACTGTATTCCTCTCTGCAGATGCTGCCAGACCTGCTGAGTTTTTCCAGCTATTTTTGGTTTTGTTTCAGATTTCCAGTATCTGCAAGTACTTTGCTTTTAACTTCCATACAATCCCTCTTCTTATAAAAAAAAATATCCGATGATGACTGGCACTTGATCCTGGGTGATCACATGTAAGACTTTGGGTTTTTTTTTTGCGAGGAAAGAATTGGGATGATATCAGATAAATGCATTCTTTTCAAAATTGCAGCATAGGTGAAATAGCCTTCTGTAGGCTGTTCGTTCTCAGGGTTAAGTTCTGAATTTTAAGTTGAAGCAGTGATTTTTTCCGTTATTTAATGGAAAATCCTGAATTTCTCAAGCGTGGTAAATAAATGACTTCAGACATTATCTTTCCAGTGCTTCTGCAGCAATTCAGTTGGTTTTATAATAGAGTGAGGGTCTTCATGCAGGACTAATTGGGGAGGAAGGCATATCTGAATTTAAGATTTTCATAAAGGTTTAAAAGAGATCCAAAAACTGACAGAAAAAAATCAGCCAGGCATTGCGGTGAATCCAGTTACAAACGTTGTTCTTGAGCAGAACCTCCCGGGATTCTGCCCAAGGTTTGGAATATAATTTCTTTTCTTTTGTATTTTCCTCTGATGCAAAATGGCAAGTTCAAATGTTTGCAACAAATACATTTCTTCTGCCTTACTACCCCCAAATTTTAATAGAAATATTTCATGATTATAGTAACATTGCTTTTAACTTTCAACGCGTTTGTCTCATAGTTTATTACACCGTTTTTCTTTCAACAGCATGATATTCATGAAAACTAGCTCGCTGAGAAAGTAAATATGCATTATGCATGAGTAATAGTGTTTAGGGAGATACTTTATTTTGCTTCCAATGTTCTATGTGCCCTTTATCATTGCTGCGTCTTTCAGTAAAGAACGCAAAACTTTGGCACTCAAATTTTAAACTGCCTTTGCATTTTCAAAAATCAGGCAACATCTGTGACATTTAAAAAGGAGAACCTCAATTGTCTCTATATAACTGAAAGCAAAACAAAACAAGTGGGTCAGGTTTAGATTAACTTCTTTGTTCACATCGTTGGAATGACATTGATGCTTTAAGGAAAAGGATGATATAAAAACTTGTAACAAGCAAATCACAACTAAATATGTTAATCCAATATGGAGTGTGAATTCTCCAGTTATTGTGTGGATTTGGCAGGGATCTGGGAGCAGGTTGCCTGCCTATTCTCTGTGTCCATAAATGCAATAGGGCACAGGGACACAAGCCAACCATGTTTCATATTTAAAAAACAACAACTGCAAGTGGCAACATGAAGTTTAACAACATTTCTTCTAAGCATTAAGCAATGAAGAGTGTATATATTGGCACAGAGTGCTCTGTATCTAAGCTGGAGTTTTGCACAACAGCAAATGTTGTGTGAAGGATTTATAGTTCAGTAATATACCACAATCCACATAATCCCATGTGTGAATCAATAGGAATAACAGGCAAAATGTTACATGTAAAACAGAAAATCATCAATAATGTCTGTCAAAGTATAGTGAGCATCATAATCCAAAAGGAAAGGAAATTGCTGAATTCACTGTTGGATAAATGTATTTCAGCCTTTTTCATCTCCATCAACTAGAGATGTCCACTGTAACTTGTTCAGGTCCTCTAAAGTATCTAATCATAGAATCATAAAATGATATAACACAGAAAGAGGCCATTTGGCATTAAGGCTTGTGCCAACTCTTTGAGAGCTATCTAATTGGTTCACTCTTATGCTCTTTCCCCACGGCTTTACAATCATATTCCTTCAAGTATTTATCCAATTTGCTTTCGGAATCTGCTTCCACCACATTTTATGGCAGTGTGTTCCAGATCATAACAACTCAATGTATAAAAAAACCTGTTTCTTCTGGCCTCTGATTCTTTTGCCAATCATCTTAAATCTGTCACTTCTGTTAATTGTTAAATGGAGGTTAAATGTGTAGGTGGAGCATGGGTGCGGGGGTGCATTCAGTGGGTAATTACTTGAGCACACCATGCAGAGCAGGGAGTGGGGGGACACGGTGGTGGTGGGTGGTGGTATTGTTGGTGGTGGTGGTGGTGGGTGGTGGTGGTGGTGATGGTGGTGGGTGGTGGGTAATGGGGGTGGTGGGTGGTGGTGGTGGGTGGTGTTGGTGGGTGGTGGGTGGTAGTGGTGGGTTGTGGGTGGTGGGTGGTGGGTGGTGGTGGTGGGTGGTGATGGTGGGTGGTGGGTGTTGGTGGTGGGTTGTGGGTGGTGGTGGTGGGTGGTGTTGGGTGGTGGTGGTGGTGGTGGTGGTGGTGGGTGGTGGTGATGGGTAGTAGGGGTGGTGGGTGGTGGTGGTTGGTAGTGGGTGCTGTGTGGTGGGTGGTGGTGGGTGGTGGGTGCTGGTGGTGGGTGCTGGTGGTGATGGTGGTGGGTGGTAGTGGGTGGTAGGTGGTGGGCGCTGGTGGTGGGTGGTAAGTGGTGGGTGCTGGTGGTGGTGGTGATGGTGGGTGGTGGTGGTGGGTGGTAGGTGGTGGGTGCTGGTGGTGGTGGGTGGTGGTGGATGGTGGTGGTGGGTGGTGGGTGTGGGGATGGTAGGTGGTGGTGGTGGTGGGTGGTGGGTGGTGGTGGGTGGTGGTGGTGGTGGGTGGTGATGGTGATGGTGATGGTGGTGGGTGGTGGTGGGTGGTAGGTGGTGGGTGGTGGTGGTGGTGGTAAGCAGTGGTGGTGGTGGGTGGTGGTGGGTGGTGGTGGTATGTGGTGGTGGTGGTGGTGGTGAGTGGTGGTGGTGGTGGGTGGTGGTGGTGGGTGGTGGTGGTGGGTGGTGGATGGTGGCGGTGGGTGGTGTTGGTGGTGGGTGGTGGTGGTGATGGTGGTGGGTGGTGGGTAGTGGGGGTGGTGGGTGGTGGTGGTGGGTGGTGGGTGGTGTTGGTATGTGGTGGGTTGTGGGTGGTGGTGGGTTGTGGGTGGTGGTGGTGGGTAGTGGGGGTGGTGGGTGGTGGTGGTTGGTGGTGGGTGCTGTGTGGTGGGTGGTGGTGGGTGGTGGTGGTGATGGTGGTGAGTGGTGGTGGGTGGTAGGTGGTGGGTGCTGGTGGTGGGTGGTAGGCGGTGGGTGCTGGTGGTGGTGGTGATGGTGGTGGGTGGTGGTGGGTGGTAGGTGGTGGGTGCTGGTGGTGGTGGTGGTGGTGGTGGGTGGTGGTGGTGGTGATGGTGGTGGGTGGTGGTGGATGGTAGGTGGTGGCTGCTGGTGGTGGGTGGTAGGTGGTGGGTGCTGGTGGTGGTGCTGATGGTGGTGGGTGGAGGTGGGTGGTAGGTGGTGGGTGGTTGTGGTGGTGGGTGGTGGTGGTGGGTGGTGGGTGTTTGTGGTGGGTGGTGGGTGGTGTTGGTGGGTGGTGGGTGGTGGTGGTGGGTTGTGGGTGGTGGTGCTGGGTGGTGCTGGGTGGTGGTGGTGGTGGTGGGTGGTGGTGGTGGGTAGTAGGGGTGGTGGGTGGTGGTGGGTGGTGGGTGGTGGTGGTGGGTTGTGGGTGGTGGGTGGTGGGTGGTGGGTGGTGGTGGTGGGTGGTGATGGTGGGTGGTGGGTGTTGGTGGTGGGTTGTGGGTGGTGGTGGTGGGTGGTGTTGGGTGGTGGTGGTGGTGGTGGTGGGTGGTGGTGATGGGTAGTAGGGGTGGTGGGTGGTGGTGGTTGGTAGTGGGTGCTGTGTGGTGGGTGGTGGTGGGTGGTGGGTGCTGGTGGTGGGTGCTGGTGGTGATGGTGGTGGGTGGTAGTGGGTGGTAGGTGGTGGGCGCTGGTGGTGGGTGGTAAGTGGTGGGTGCTGGTGGTGGGTGCTGGTGGTGATGGTGGTGGGTGGTGGTGGGTGGTAGGTGGTGGGCGCTGGTGGTGAGTGGTAGGTGGTGGGTGCTGGTGGTGGTGGTGATGGTGGGTGGTGGTGGTGGGTGATAGGTGGTGGGTGCTGGTGGTGGTGGGTGGTAGTGGTGGTGAGCGGTGGTGGTTGTGGGTGGTGGTGGATGGTGGTGGTATGTGGTGGTGGTGGTGGTGAGTGGTGGTGGTGGGTGGTGGTGGTGGATGGTGGTGGTGGGTGGTGGATGGTGGCGGTGGGTGGTGTTGGTGGTGGGTGCTGTGTGGTGGGTGGTGGTGGGTGGTGGTGGTGATGGTGGTGGGTGGTGGTGGGTGGTAGGTGGTGGGTGGTGGTGGTGGGTGGTAGGTGGTGGGTGGTGGTGGTGGTAGGTGGTGGTGGTGATGGTGGTGAGTGGTGGTGGGTGGTAGGTGGTGGGTGCTGGTGGTGGGTTGTAGGTGGTGGGTGCTGGTGGTGGTGGGTGGTGGGTGGTGGTGGGTGGTGGTGGTGGTGGGTGGTGATGGTGATGGTGTTGCGTGGTGGTGGGTGGTAGGTGGTGGGTGGTGGTGGTGGTGGTGAGCGGTGGTGGTGGTGGGTGGTGGTGGGTGGTGGTGGTATGTGGTGGTGGTGGGTGGTGGTGGGTGGTGGTGGTATGTGGTGGTGGTGGTGAGTGGTGGTGGTGGGTGGTGGTGGTGGGTGGTGGTGGTGGGTGGTGGATGGTGGCGGTGGGTGGTGTTGTTGGTGGGTGGTGGTGGTGATGGTGGTGGGTGGTGGGTAGTGGGGGTGGTGGGTGGTGGTGGTGGGTGGTGGGTGGTGTTGGTATGTGGTGGGTGGTGGTGGTGGGTTGTGGGTGGTGGTGGTGGGTAGTGGGGGTGGTGGGTGGTGGTGGTTGGTGGTGGGTGGTGGTGGTGGGTGGTAGGTGGTGGGTGGTGGTGGTGGGTGGTAGGTGGTGGGTGCTGGTGGTGGGTGGTAGGTGGTGGGTGCTGGTGGTGGTGGTGATGGTGGTGGGTGGTGGTGGGTGGTAGATGGTGGGTGGTGGTGGTGGTGATGGTGGTGGGTGGTGGTGTGCGGTAGGTGGTGGGTGCTGGTGGTGGGTGGTAGGTGGTGGGTGCTGGTGGTGGTGCTGATGGTGGTGGGTGGTGGTGGGTGGTAGGTGGTGGGTGGTGGTGGTGGGTAGTGTTGGTGGGTGATGGGTGGTGGTGGTGGGTTGTGGGTGGTGGTGCTGGGTGGTGTTGGGTGGTGGTGGTGGTGGGTGGTAGGTGGTGGGCGCTGGTGGTGGGTGGTAGGTGGTGGGTGCTGGTGGTGGTGGTGATGGTGGGTGGTGGTGGTGGGTGGTAGGTGGTGGGTGCTGGTGGTGGTGCGTGGTGCTGGATGGTGGTGGTTGGTTGTGGGTGTGGGGGTGGTAGGTGGTGGTGGTGGTGGGTGGTGGTTGGTGGTGGGTGGTGGTGGTGGTGGGTGGTAGGTGGTGAGTGCTGGTGGTGGGTGGTAGGTGGTGGGTGGTGGTGGTGGGTAGTAGGAGTGGAGGGTGGTGGTGGTTGGTAGTGGGTGCTGTGTGGTGGGTGGTAGTGGGTGGTGGGTGGTGAGTGATGGGTGCTGGTGGTGGGTGCTGGTGGTGATGGTGGTGGGTGGTGGTGGGTGGTAGGTGGTGGCCGCTGGTGGTGGGTGGTAGGTGGTGGGTGCTGGTGGTGGTGGTGATGGTGGGTGGTGGTGGTGGGTGGTAGGTGGTGGGTGCTGGTGGTGGTGGGTGGTGCTGGATGGTGGTGGTGGGTGGTGGGTGTGGGGGTGGTAGGTGGTGGTGGTGGTGGGTGGTGGGTGGTGGTGGATGGTGGTGGTGGTGGGTGGTAGGTGGTGAGTGCTGGTGGTGGGTGGTAGGTGGTGGGTGGTGGTGGTGGGTGGTAGGTGGTGGGTGGTGGTGGTGGGTGGTAGGTGGTGGGTGGTGGTGGTGGTGGTGGGTGGTGGTGGTGATGGTGGTGGGTGGTGGTGGTTGGTGCTGGTGGTGGTGATGGTGGTGGGTGGTGGTGTGTGGTAGGTGGTGGGCGCTGGTGGTGGGTGGTAGGTGGTGGGTGCTGGTGGTGGGTGGTAGGTGGTGGGTGGTGGTGGTGGTGGGTGGTGGTGGTGATGGTGGTGAGTGGTGGTGGGTGGTAGGTGGTGGGTGCTGGTGGTGGGTGGTAGGTGGTGGGTGCTGGTGGTGGTGGTGATGGTGGTGGGTGGTGGGTGGTAGGTGGTGGGTGCTGGTGGTGGTGATGGTGGTGGGTGGTGGTGTGTGGTAGGTGGTGGGTGCTGGTGGTGGGTGGTAGGTGGTGGGTGCTGGTGGTCGGTGGTAGGTGGTGGGTGCTGGTGGTGGGTGGTAGGTGGTTGGTGCTGGTGGTGGTGCTGATGGTGGTGGGTGGTGGTGGGTGGTAGGTGGTGGGTGCTGGTGGTGGTGGGTGGTGGTTGTGGGTGGTGGTGGTGGGTGGTTGTGGTGGTGGTGGGTGGTGTTGGTGGGTGGTGGGTGGTGGTGGTGGGTTGTGTGTGGTGGTGCTGGGTGGTGCTGGGTGGTGGTGGTGGTGGTCGGTGGTGGTGGTGGGTAGTAGGGGTGGTGGGTGGTGGTGGTTGGTAGTGGGTGCTGTGTGGTGGGTGGTGGTGGGTGGTGGGTGGTAGGTGGTGGGTGCTGGTGGTGGGTGGTGGTGGTGGATGGTGGTGTTGGGTGGTAGGTGGTGGGTGCTGCTGGTGGTGGGTGGTGGTGGATGGTGGTGGTGGGTGGTGGGTGTGGGGGTGGTAGGTGGTAGTGGTGGTGGGTGGTGGGTGGTGGTGGATGGTGGTGGTGGTGGGTGGTAGGTGGTGAGTGCTGGTGGTGGGTGGTAGGTGGTGGGTGGTGGTGCTGGGTGGTAGGTGGTGAGTGCTGGTGGTGGGTGGTAGGTGGTGGGTGGTGATGGTGGGTGGTAGGTGGTGGGTGGTGGTGGTGGGTGGTGGATGGTGGCGGTGGGTGGTGTTGTTGGTGGGTGGTGGTGGTGATGGTGGGTGCTGGTGGTGGGTGCTGGTGGTGATGGTGGTGGGTGGTAGTGGGTGGTAGGTGGTGGGCGCTGGTGGTGGGTGGTAAGTGGTGGGTGCTGGTGGTGGGTGCTGGTGGTGATGGTGGTGGGTGGTGGTGGGTGGTAGGTGGTGGGCGCTGGTGGTGAGTGGTAGGTGGTGGGTGCTGGTGGTGGTGGTGATGGTGGGTGGTGGTGGTGGGTGGTAGGTGGTGGGTGCTGGTGGTGGTGGGTGGTAGTGGTGGTGAGCGGTGGTGGTTGTGGGTGGTGGTGGATGGTGGTGGTATGTGGTGGTGGTGGTGGTGAGTGGTGGTGGTGGGTGGTGGTGGTGGATGGTGGTGGTGGGTGGTGGATGGTGGCGGTGGGTGGTGTTGGTGGTGGGTGCTGTGTGGTGGGTGGTGGTGGGTGGTGGTGGTGATGGTGGTGGGTGGTGGTGGGTGGTAGGTGGTGGGTGGTGGTGGTGGTAGGTGGTGGTGGTGATGGTGGTGAGTGGTGGTGGGTGGTAGGTGGTGGGTGCTGGTGGTGGGTTGTAGGTGGTGGGTGCTGGTGGTGGTGGGTGGTGGGTGGTGGTGGGTGGTGGTGGTGGTGGGTGGTGATGGTGATGGTGTTGCGTGGTGGTGGGTGGTAGGTGGTGGGTGGTGGTGGTGGTGGTGAGCGGTGGTGGTGGTGGGTGGTGGTGGGTGGTGGTGGTATGTGGTGGTTGTGGTGAGTGGTGGTGGTGGGTGGTGGTGGTGGGTGGTGGTGGTGGGTGGTGGATGGTGGCGGTGGGTGGTGTTGTTGGTGGGTGGTGGTGGTGATGGTGGTGGGTGGTGGGTAGTGGGGGTGGTGGGTGGTGGTGGTGGGTGGTGTTGGTATGTGGTGGGTGGTGGTGGTGGGTTGTGGGTGGTGGTGGTGGGTAGTGGTGGTGGTGGGTGGTGGTGGTTGGTGGTGGGTGGTGGGTGGTGGGTGGTAGGTGGTGGGTGGTGGTGGTGGGTGGTAGGTGGTGGGTGCTGGTGGTGGGTGGTAGGTGGTGGGTGCTGGTGGTGGTGCTGATGGTGGTGGGTGGAGGTGGGTGGTAGGTGGTGGGTGGTTGTGGTGGTGGGTGGTGGTGGGTGGTGGTGTGCGGTAGGTGGTGGGTGCTGGTGGTGGGTGGTAGGTGGTGGGTGCAGGTGGTGGTACTGATGGAGGTGGGTGGTGGTGGGTGGTAGGTGGTGGGTGGTGGTGGTGGTTGGTGTTGGTGGGTGATGGGTGGTGGTGGTGGTGGTGGGTTGTGGGTGGTGGTGCTGGGTGGTGTTGGGTGGTGGTGGTGGTGGGTGGTAGGTGGTGGGCGCTGGTGGTGGGTGGTAGGTGGTGGGTGCTGGTGGTGGTGGTGATGGTGGGTGGTGGTGGTGGGTGGTAGGTGGTGGGTGCTGGTGGTGGTGGGTGGTGCTGGATGGTGGTGGTTGGTTGTGGGTGTGGGGGTGGTAGGTGGTGGTGGTGGTGGGTGGTGGGTGGTGGTGGGTGGTGGTGGTGGTGGGTGGTAGGTGGTGAGTGCTGGTGGTGGGTGGTAGGTGGTGGGTGGTGGTGGTGGGTAGTAGGAGTGGAGGGTGGTGGTGGTTGGTAGTGGGTGCTGTGTGGTGGGTGGTTGTGGGTGGTGGGTGGTGAGTGATGGGTGCTGGTGGTGGGTGCTGGTGGTGATGGTGGTGGGTGGTGGTGGGTGGTAGGTGGGGGCCGCTGGTGGTGGGTGGTAGGTGGTGGGTGCTGGTGGTGGTGGTGATGGTGGGTGGTGGTGGTGGGTGGTAGGTGGTGGGTGCTGGTGGTGGTGGGTGGTGCTGGATGGTGGTGGTGGGTGGTGGGTGTGGGGGTGGTAGGTGGTGGTGGTGGTGGGTGGTGGGTGGTGGTGGATGGTGGTGGTGGTGGGTGGTAGGTGGTGAGTGCTGGTGGTGGGTGGTAGGTGGTGGGTGGTGGTGGTGGGTGGTAGGTGGTGGGTGGTGGTGGTGGGTGGTAGGTGGTGGGTGGTGGTGGTGGTGGGTGGTGGTGGTGATGGTGGTGGGTGGTGGTGGTTGGTGCTGGTGGTGGTGATGGTGGTGGGTGGTGGTGTGTGGTAGGTGGTGGGCGCTGGTGGTGGGTGGTAGGTGGTGGGTGCTGGTGGTGGGTGGTAGGTGGTGGGTGGTGGTGGTGGGTGGTAGGTGGTGGGTGGTGGTGGTGGTGGGTGGTGGTGGTGATGGTGGTGAGTGGTGGTGGGTGGTAGGTGGTGGGTGCTGGTGGTGGGTGGTAGGTGGTGGGTGCTGGTGGTGGTGGTGATGGTGGTGGGTGGTGGGTGGTAGGTGGTGGGTGCTGGTGGTGGTGATGGTGGTGAGTGGTGGTGTGTGGTAGGTGGTGGGTGCTGGTGGTGGGTGGTAGGTGGTGGGTGCTGGTGGTCGGTGCTAGGTGGTGGGTGCTGGTGGTGGGTGGTAGGTGGTTGGTGCTGGTGGTGGTGCTGATGATGGTGGGTGGTGGTGGGTGGTAGGTGGTGGGTGCTGGTGGTGGTGGGTGGTGGTTGTGGGTGGTGGTGGTGGGTGGTTGTGGTGGTGGTGGGTGGTGTTGGTGGGTGGTGGGTGGTGGTGGTGGGTTGTGTGTGGTGGTGCTGGGTGGTGGTGGTGGTGGTCGGTGGTGGTGGTGGGTAGTAGGGGTGGTGGGTGGTGGTGGTTGGTAGTGGGTGCTGTGTGGTGGGTGGTGGTGGGTGGTGGGTGGTAGGTGGTGGGTGCTGGTGGTGGTGGGTGGTGGTGGATGGTGGTGTTGGGTGGTAGGTGGTGGGTGCTGCTGGTGGTGGGTGGTGGTGGATGGTGGTGGTGGGTGGTGGGTGTGGGGGTGGTAGGTGGTGGTGGTGGTGGGTGGTGGGTGGTGGTGGATGGTGGTGGTGGTGGGTGGTAGGTGGTGAGTGCTGGTGGTGGGTGGTAGGTGGTGGGTGGTGGTGGTGGGTGGTAGGTGGTGAGTGCTGGTGGTGGGTGGTAGATGGTGGGTGGTGGTGGTGGGTGGTAGGTGGTGGGTGGTGGTGGTGGGTGGTGGATGGTGGCGGTGGGTGGTGTTGTTGGTGGGTGGTGGTGGTGATGGTGGGTGCTGGTGGTGGGTGCTAGTGGTGATGGTGGTGGGTGGTAGTGGGTGGTAGGTGGTGGGCGCTGGTGGTGGGTGGTAAGTGGTGGGTGCTGGTGGTGGGTGCTGGTGGTGATGGTGGTGGGTGGTGGTGGGTGGTAGGTGGTGGGCGCTGGTGGTGTGTGGTAGGTGGTGGGTGCTGGTGGTGGTGGTGATGGTGGGTGGTGGTGGTGGGTGGTAGGTGGTGGGTGCTGGTGGTGGTGGGTGGTAGTGGTGGTGAGCGGTGGTGGTTGTGGGTGGTGGTGGATGGTGGTGGTATGTGGTGGTGGTGGTGGTGAGTGGTGGTGGTGGGTGGTGGTGGTGGATGGTGGTGGTGGGTGGTGGATGGTGGCGGTGGGTGGTGTTGGTGGTGGGTGCTGTGTGGTGGGTGGTGGTGGGTGGTGGTGGTGATGGTGGTGGGTGGTGGTGGGTGGTAGGTGGTGGGTGGTGGTGGTGGGTGGTAGGTGGTGGGTGGTGGTGGTGGTAGGTGGTGGTGGTGATGGTGGTGAGTGGTGGTGGGTGGTAGGTGGTGGGTGCTGGTGGTGGGTTGTAGGTGGTGGGTGCTGGTGGTGGTGGGTGGTGGGTGGTGGTGGGTGGTGGTGGTGGTGGGTGGTGATGGTGATGGTGTTGCGTGGTGGTGGGTGGTAGGTGGTGGGTGGTGGTGGTGGTGGTGAGCGGTGGTGGTGGTGGGTGGTGGTGGGTGGTGGTGGTATGTGGTGGTTGTGGTGAGTGGTGGTGGTGGGTGGTGGTGGTGGGTGGTGGTGGTGGGTGGTGGATGGTGGCGGTGGGTGGTGTTGTTGGTGGGTGGTGGTGGTGATGGTGGTGGGTGGTGGGTAGTGGGGGTGGTGGGTGGTGGTGGTGGGTGGTGGGTGGTGTTGGTATGTGGTGGGTGGTGGTGGTGGGTTGTGGGTGGTGGTGGTGGGTAGTGGGGGTGGTGGGTGGTGGTGGTTGGTGGTGGGTGGTGGGTGGTGGGTGGTAGGTGGTGGGTGGTGGTGGTGGGTGGTAGGTGGTGGGTGCTGGTGGTGGGTGGTAGGTGGTGGGTGCTGGTGGTGGTGCTGATGGTGGTGGGTGGAGGTGGGTGGTAGGTGGTGGGTGGTTGTGGTGGTGGGTGGTGGTGGGTGGTGGTGTGCGGTAGGTGGTGGGTGCTGGTGGTGGGTGGTAGGTGGTGGGTGCAGGTGGTGGTACTGATGGTGGTGGGTGGTGGTGGGTGGTAGGTGGTGGGTGGTGGTGGTGGGTGGTGTTGGTGGGTGATGGGTGGTGGTGGTGGTGGTGGGTTGTGGGTGGTGGTGCTGGGTGGTGTTGGGTGGTGGTGGTGGTGGGTGGTAGGTGGTGGGCGCTGGTGGTGGGTGGTAGGTGGTGGGTGCTGGTGGTGGTGGTGATGGTGGGTGGTGGTGGTGGGTGGTAGGTGGTGGGTGCTGGTGGTGGTGGGTGGTGCTGGATGGTGGTGGTTGGTTGTGGGTGTGGGGGTGGTAGGTGGTGGTGGTGGTGGGTGGTGGGTGGTGGTGGGTGGTGGTGGTGGTGGGTGGTAGGTGGTGAGTGCTGGTGGTGGGTGGTAGGTGGTGGGTGGTGGTGGTGGGTAGTAGGAGTGGAGGGTGGTGGTGGTTGGTAGTGGGTGCTGTGTGGTGGGTGGTAGTGGGTGGTGGGTGGTGAGTGATGGGTGCTGGTGGTGGGTGCTGGTGGTGATGGTGGTGGGTGGTGGTGAGTGGTAGGTGGTGGCCGCTGGTGGTGGGTGGTAGGTGGTGGGTGCTGGTGGTGGTGGTGATGGTGGGTGGTGGTGGTGGGTGGTAGGTGGTGGGTGCTGGTGGTGGTGGGTGGTGCTGGATGGTGGTGGTGGGTGGTGGGTGTGGGGGTGGTAGGTGGTGGTGGTGGTGGGTGGTGGGTGGTGGTGGATGGTGGTGGTGGTGGGTGGTAGGTGGTGAGTGCTGGTGGTGGGTGGTAGGTGGTGGGTGGTGGTGGTGGGTGGTAGGTGGTGGGTGGTGGTGGTGGGTGGTAGGTGGTGGGTGGTGGTGGTGGTGGTGGGTGGTGGTGGTGATGGTGGTGGGTGGTGGTGGTTGGTGCTGGTGGTGGTGATGGTGGTGGGTGGTGGTGTGTGGTAGGTGGTGGGCGCTGGTGGTGGGTGGTAGGTGGTGGGTGCTGGTGGTGGGTGGTAGGTGGTGGGTGGTGGTGGTGGGTGGTAGGTGGTGGGTGGTGGTGGTGGTGGGTGGTGGTGGTGATGGTGGTGAGTGGTGGTGGGTGGTAGGTGGTGGGTGCTGGTGGTGGGTGGTAGGTGGTAGGTGCTGGTGGTGGTGGTGATGGTGGTGGGTGGTGGGTGGTAGGTGGTGGGTGCTGGTGGTGGTGATGGTGGTGGGTGGTGGTGTGTGGTAGGTGGTGGGTGCTGGTGGTGGGTGGTAGGTGGTGGGTGCTGGTGGTCGGTGCTAGGTGGTGGGTGCTGGTGGTGGGTGGTAGGTGGTTGGTGCTGGTGGTGGTGCTGATGATGGTGGGTGGTGGTGGGTGGTAGGTGGTGGGTGCTGGTGGTGGTGGGTGGTGGTTGTGGGTGGTGGTGGTGGGTGGTTGTGGTGGTGGTGGGTGGTGTTGGTGGGTGGTGGGTGGTGGTGGTGGGTTGTGTGTGGTGGTGCTGGGTGGTGCTGGGTGGTGGTGGTGGTGGTCGGTGGTGGTGGTGGGTAGTAGGGGTGGTGGGTGGTGGTGGTTGGTAGTGGGTGCTGTGTGGTGTGTGGTGGTGGGTGGTGGGTGGTAGGTGGTGGGTGCTGGTGCTGGTGGGTGGTGGTGGATGGTGGTGTTGGGTGGTAGGTGGTGGGTGCTGCTGGTGGTGGGTGGTGGTGGATGGTGGTGGTGGGTGGTGGGTGTGGGGGTGGTAGGTGGTGGTGGTGGTGGGTGGTGGGTGGTGGTGGATGGTGGTGGTGGTGGGTGGTAGGTGGTGAGTGCTGGTGGTGGGTGGTAGGTGGTGGGTGGTGGTGGTGGGTGGTAGGTGGTGAGTGCTGGTGGTGGGTGGTAGCTGGTGGGTGGTGGTGGTGGGTGGTAGGTGGTGGGTGGTGGTGGTGGGTGGTAGGTGGTGGGTGGTGGTGGTGGTGGGTGGTGGTGGTGATGGTGGTGGGTGGTGGTGGTTGGTGCTGGTGGTGGTGATGGTGGTGGGTGGTGGTGTGTGGTAGGTGGTGGGTGCTGGTGGTGGTGATGGTGGTGGGTGGTGGTGTGTGGTAGGTGGTGGGTGCTGGTGGTGGGTGGTAGGTGGTGGGTGCTGGTGGTGGGTGGTAGGTGGTGGGTGCTGGCGGTGGGTGGTAGGTGGTTGGTGCTGGTGGTGGTGGTGATGGTGGTGGGTGGTTGTGGGTGGTAGGTGGTGGGTGCTGGTGGTGGTGGGTGGTGGTTGTGGGTGGTGGTGGGTGCTGGTGGTGGTGGGTGGTGGTTGTGGTGGTGGTGGGTGGTGTTGGTGGGTGGTGGGTGGTGGTGGTGGGTTGTGGGTGGTGGTGCTGGGTGGTGCTGGGTGGTGGTGGTGGTGGTGGTGGGTGGTGGTGGTGGGTAGTAGGGGTGGTGGGTGGTGGTGGTTGGTAGTGGGTGCTGTGTGGTGGGTGGTGGGGGGTGGTGGGTGGTGGTGGTGGTGGGTGGTGATGGTGATGGTGGTGGGTGGTGGTGGTTGGTAGGTGGTGGGTGGTGGTGGTGGTGGTGGTGGGTGGTGGTGGGTGGTGGTGGGTGGTAGGTGGTGAGTGGTGGTGGTGGGTGGTGGGTGGTGGTGGTGGTGGTGGGTGGTGATGTTGATGGTGGTGGGTGGTGGTGGGTAGTAGGTGGTGCTGGTGGTGGGTTGTGGTTGTGGTGCTGATGATGGTGATGGTGGTGGGTGGTGGTGGTGGTGGGTGGTGGGTGGTGGTGATGATGGTGGTGGTGGTGGTGGTGGTGGCGGCGGCGGCAGCGGCCAGGGAGGATGACTTCCTTGTAAGCTTGCTCCTGTGCCTGGGCAAAGTAGCCATTAACAGGTCCAGGCAGCGGGCAGTCGAGGGGGTTGTCCAGAACCATTGTCTGCCCGTCTTCTGTATCTATGTTTGCAGCTGGATGGCCCTGGAGAGGGGGCACATGGTGTCCACTGGTACACGAGGCATTCTGTGACCAGTGGGCACCACAGGGGCTGAAGTGCATCATCAGCCCTGGGAACACCATCTTACTCTGATTTGTTAAGTTTCCTTTTAAAGCTATAATTTAGTCACAGTGCAGCATCAGGGGCTGTCACCCCATTTTCAGTTTTATTTAAATTGATTTACAGATTATTAAATGAGTATATAGAGAGACACCTGTATGGTGATGACAGCCATTGGTTGTTGTGAAAGTAATGCCCTTGGCCTCTTTAAGGGGCTTTCAATTAGCTGATACATTTTTGATTTATAAATGTAAGGAGACACTTCTTGACACTGGTGCTGATTTGTCGAGTTAGGAGTGATGTAATGTTTCACTTTGTGAATGAATCTAAAACTAAGTAAGGAACTGGGGCTTAACGTTTGCCTTCAGAACATCTAACTGCTGCTATTTCTTGTCTGACTCCCTTAAGCAGGATATCTCAAGCGATTAAAGACTGTTCCATTCTTGTCTAAGCACCCATCCCAGCTTGCAAGTGTCCAACATCATCGCACAGTTCCGCGATATTTTATTCGGTACGGCCCCGCCGACAATTAAGAGGCCTATTAAGGTAATTAAAAAGTTAATTCAATTCACATTTACACTGCCCGTCCAACCTAACGGTCGGCGGGCAGGCAAAAAGGCCAAGCAGCCTTTACATTTTTTAGGAAACCTCATCCACGAGCGGGATGAGGTTTTCTAAAACAAATAAACATCAAATAAAAATGTTTCACTTGAATTAAAAACATGCCCCAGCTCATGTGACAGAGTCACATGAGGGGGACATGTTTCGTTATGTTTATCAAATCTTTAATTTTTTTTTTCAATTCAGTTCATCTCCCTGAGGCAGAGAGCTGCCTCGGGGAGATTATGTAGCGCGGACTCCCGCGCGTGAGGGAAGGTCACGCTCGTCCTGCTCGCCCTCCTCCCCCTGTCCGCACAGGCAGTGCCGAGTGCCGCCACTCTCGTTTCAAGCTGGGCAGGCCTTGATTGGCCCGACAGCGTGAAATTGCCTTCAGGGGGCCCGATCGCGGGCGGTGGGTCAGCTTTCCGGCTGCCCCTGCCAACACCCGCCGAGCCCACACACTAAGGGCAAAATTCTTCCCAGTGTTTTTCTGCAACTGTTCATTTTTGCATCTCACGAAATAATCAGATATGTGCATATGCACGCTCCTTTCTCTCATGGATTTAACAGCATGGCTGCATTAACTTAGAAGGCTTATGTCTGTGCGTGTTTCTAACAAGGAAATTAGATCAGAATGCCCGTCAGGCTGTGCTTCCTAAAGATAATCGCACCTCCTGATACATTTTTATTTGCAAAACTGTCATTGTAGAACCTAACGGCCTGAGGCAACATTTTGTTGATTTTCCATCTCTTTCTGCAGGAAAGAAGGATTTTCACTGAATAGCTGCAAGTCTGTGTGCAAGAGGTTACAAACATAAATGCTGCCTCCCAAAACTGCCTGGTGTCCCGTCCAGCATTTACTTCTGAATCAAGCCCATCGAAGGGAAAAAAAAATCAAAAATAAAAGCAAAATACTGCGGACGCTGGAAATCTGAAACAAAAGGCAGAAAACGCTGGAAAAACCCATAGCATCCATGGAGAGAGAAACAGAGTTAATGGCCAGGATTTTCCCCTCGGCGATTTGGGGGCGGGGGCCGGTCACCGAGGGGAAAATGACGGGTCCCTTTAACTTTTTAGGTAGGCGGGTGGGCAGCGAAATCAGCTGTCCGCCCGCCGCCCTGCCGATGGCCGATTGAGGCCATCGACAGGCTAATTAAAGTAATTAAAGAGCCGGCCTGTCCGAGCTTAAGGCTGGCGGGCAGGCCAGGAGCCCCAGCGGGCTTCTGATTATTGATGAAACTTCATCCACTGGCGGGATGAGGTTTCATGTCCGTTTTGTAAAAAGTAATAAAGTTTATGTATTTTTCATTAACGCGTCACATCGCATGTGACATTGTCACGTGAGGGGGACATGTTAATAATTTTGTAATGTTCCTATTTTTAGACTTTACTTACCTGTCCCGAATCTCCCTGAGGCAGCACTTAGTCTCAGGGAGCAGTGCGCGCACATGCGTGAAAGAGCGCACTTTGATAGATGGGGAATCCCACCCCCCCCCCCCCCCAACCATTTGAGGAAGCACAATGGGCCCACCCACTCAAAATGGCGGCGAGGCAAGTTTCGGTGGTGGGGGCTCAGCCGTCCGCCCACCGCCGAGCCGGTGGGGCCCACTCGCCAGCCGAGGGCAAAATTCTACCCAATGTTTCGAGTCCGTATGACAGCTCTGAAGAAGAGTCATACAGACTGAAAAAAAAGATCAACTCAGTTGCTGTTTGTGTGACCCTACTGCACGCAGATTAGCCGCAGTGTTTCTTTACATTTAAACTCTGACTGCAATTTCAAACATACTGAAGTGACTGCAGTGTTTTGGAAAATTGTGAAAGGAACAAGTTAAATGTAAGGTCATTTTCTTAGTCACTAAACCCTTTAGAGAATAAGCTGAATGACAAAGGAACTGCTACTCAGGAATCTTCCACGTCGAAATGGGCCAGAAATTTCTGGATCACATCTCCGCAGAAAATGCAATAAACTGTACCTCACATTCTGCACTGCTCTGCTGGAGCTATGGAAATGATAGGCAGAGGGCTTTGGTGTACATACATCAGAATCAGTGTGTGACCCGAGGAGTAATGAGGTTTCACATGAATTTTCTCAGCCACCTACACAACTGTCATTATACTGCTACTTTCCAAGAAATTTGTCTCGGTGGGATCGCAGTGAGTTTGCAAGAAGTTTTATTACACGTTGTTTAATTCTGATTGACAATAGCTAAATCGAACCAAGGCGAGTCTTTGCTCATTATGTAACGGCCAAAGATAAAGTATGACAGCCCTGATCCCAATGACACAACTGAAGGAATGATGTATTCGTGTTAGCCGCCTTGCTAATTGGGGCTGTGTTTCCAAAACTTGGATGTGGGCAGTGCATGATTTTCCAAAGATTTAAATTAACGTGCTGGATATTCACCGAGTTGGGATGACTGTGACATCCTTTAAAAATGGCAGGCGAGTCCCAATTCCAGGATCCCTGACACCGTTCCCAGGCTGTCTGATTTTCAGGAGTCCCTTTGAAGGCGCGGCTTCATTCAGATCAAAAGTCACACCCGGCACTCTCAATCCAGCTAGGCAATCGGCAATTCTCATGGAGTGGGGCCAAGTTTTTAAAGAGTCATAGATCATGGCTCCTCAGAGTAGTCGTGAAGCATTGTGTGCATGAGGGGACCTTTTAAGAAGTGAGTTCAAAAGATCCTCAACAGGGCCCCATGCCAAGGTTAGGCACCATACTCACCCCCATACCCCCTATGCCAAGCCATGCCTTTCCACCCACACTTCTGGCCCCTCAAGCCCCTTATGCTAACTTATTCACCTCTACCCAAGCCCATGGCCTGTCATGCCCCCTTTGGCACTTCCATTCCCTTTGACCCAGTATACAGTGTATAGAGTCAATGAACCCTATAGTGATAGTAGGATGTGATTCATTCCTTACTTTCCACTATGTTTAAAAAACGTCATTTCACTAGAGGGCAATAAAAGTGTCAATCATCCAGATCCTTTGAAGCATCAATAAAGGAAATCGCAAGCCCTTGAAACCACTTAACCTTGTGTAAATAAACATTGTGCAATTGACAGATCAAAGAGCCAGAGCTGTCAATTAAGCAATGTTTTTTTTCTGGGGATCAGGTGTTTCAACAAGAGTGATGAATGTCTGGGCTCTCAGCCTCACTCATATACGTGGTGTTGAAACACCTGAGCTCCAGAGAAAACACTGCTTGATTGACAGCTCAGGGTGTCTGATACATATTGTCAATTTCACAATGTTTATTAACTCAAGGTTACGTTGTTTCAAGGGCTTGCGGTTTCTGTTATTGATACTTTAAAGGTTCTGGATGATTGGCACTTGGAATGTCCTGTGGGGAAATGACTTTTAAACTTTTTTGTAGAAACTAATGAATAAATTACTATTTAAAGGTCCTTTTTGCATATCCTACTGTGACTATAGGATTCCTTGGTTCTATACAGCATCTAGAGTGGGCCATTAGGCATGGAAGTTCCATAGATTGGCATAGGGGGCATGAGGGCCCATGGGGAATGGATGGATGCTTGAGGTGGCATGGACAGCATATGGGGAGTGTGTAAGGGGTGGCAAGGTGTGAGGGGTGAAGGCTGGAGGGATTTCCTGTCTTTGTTTTAACAGGGGCTAA
Organism: Carcharodon carcharias; assembly: GCF_017639515.1. Taxonomy (NCBI): domain Eukaryota; kingdom Metazoa; phylum Chordata; class Chondrichthyes; order Lamniformes; family Lamnidae; genus Carcharodon; species Carcharodon carcharias. Next base: position 219,080,076 of record NC_054469.1, read on the forward strand.
TGCTCACAGCACCAAGGCAGGCCATTTAAACATCCTGCCTTGGCACCCAGCATCCCCTGTGGCCGCCTCCGACCTCTTTTCCTGGTTGGCTGACCTGACTGCAGCCCTAATCCTCCGGCAAAGAAGATCCTGCTGGGAATTTTTCCAGCTCCCACTCCCCGCCTTGGTGGTGAAAATCTGGACCAATGGTTCAATTAATCATGCACAGCATGTAACTAAATTTCCAACATACACTATGAGAAGTCAAGGAGCATGAGACTGGAAAATTACCTCTTTAACTGGTCTTAAGTTGGGAGTGACGTCTTCAAGCTCCACTAATGTGCTGACTAGGCTGGATAAGGAGGAGACACAAAGCTTATTTCCAAAACATGTCTAAACATTTCCTTCAAGACAAAGTCCCTGATCCTGCCTTATCTGATCTGTTTTTCAACTACTTTCTCGGTTCCACCTCATCAGTCCAAATGTGTCCTGCTTGGGAGCAGAGAAGGAGCAGAAAGTCGCATGTCTATTTTTACCCTTGGGTTGCAGCACAATTTGTCTTTTGAATTTTCCTTACTGATTCCAATTTGCTGAATCAGTTAGATTACTAAATAAAATTGACAAACATTGACAAAGATTGAAATAAAACCAGAAAATGCTGGAAAAACTCAGCAGATCTGGCAACGTCTGTGGAGAGGGAAACAGAGTCAACACTTTGAGTCTGCATGATTCTTCTTCAGAACTGGGATTGTCCTAATCAACATTTATCTCTTGAAATATATGTTTTTGTCATTTATCTCATTGCTATTTGTGGGAGCTTGCTGTGTGCAAATTGGCTACTGCAGTTCCTACATTACAACAGTGGCTACACTTCAAAAATATTTCATTGGTTGTAAAGTATCTTGTGATTTCCTGAGGCCTTGAAAGGTTCTATATAAATGCAAGTTCTTTCTCTATTACAATTTATCGTTAAACAATGCAAAGGTTTACCTGATGTTTTGCCAGCAAATGAATTGTCTATATTATGTCATCCATTTTTCCTTATAAGTCCCTGTTGCATGTAGCAATGGTATGGGGGTCCGACACTCAAATATTTGATTTACTCATGGCATTTAGCTGCAACCAGAAGGGAGCAGTGGGTTTGTATTTATTTTTGTACTGGATTAGAACTCAAGTCAACAGAAATGAAGGTCACTGCAAGAGTGGGCTGTTCCGTTGTTGTATAGCACTGTGCTGTAGAACGCTACGGCACTTCAACTCACAGATAGGATATATACCATCACCAAGGAGAGGCAGAAATAATGAAGATGTCACTCTCTGATAACTTCTAGGGTCACTGAAATGTCTCCTAGATTTTTCAATGTAATTTCCAATCCCCAGAATCAATTTGCTTCATATATGCCTCATACAACAACCACAAAAAATAACATTCCTGGAGTAATACATCTCAGAGGCAGGAAAGTGAATACTGGGCACGAATATACATTGAAAATTGGTGGGGGTGGGTGTTGTGGGGCAAGGTAAAACAGTGGGGTTTATTTATAAGGTTTTGAACCTGGAGTTATAGGTAACAAGACAAAATCTTTCAGAAGCACTATGAAGTGGAACAAAGGGCAGAATCTTGCCCTTGTCAGGAGGGCTCAGTGGGGGCGGGCGGGGGTGATGGGCAAGCCGACCATCGCCTGCAATCGAGGCCAGCAGGAGGTTTCGCGCTTGTGGGTCAGTTAAGGCCCGCCCAAGCAGGCAGGGGAAGGAGGGTGAGTGGGGCGAGGGCGAACTTCGGCATGTGCGCAAGTGCCTGCTTGAGAATCTCTGTGAGGCATGAAGAGTGTCAAAAAAAGTTAATAAAGGCCACGAGAAATGTAATAAAATATGTTCCCCTCATGGGACTCTGCAGTCACTCGAGCAGGGACATGTTATTAATTACATTTTAAATCTTTCATTTTATTTTTATTTACTTTGGGAAACCTCACCCTGCCTGTGGATGAGGTTTCCTAAAAAGTGCAAAAGCCGCTTGGCCTTTTCGCCTGACCGCCAACCGTAAGGTTGGATGGGCAACGAAAAATTGTGTTCAGTTATCTTACTAATAGCCTTAAAAGGGCCTTATAATTGTCGGCGGGCGCGCTGCCGACTTCGGCGCACACCCGCCAGCCGAAATATCAGATGACTGCGCATTGACGTCAGGATGCTCGTCCAGTGTAAACACACATCATTTTACGTTTGAGCAACTCAGGCACAGCCTCTGCCCGCTGGGCTAACAATTTTGTCCAAAGGGTCAAAAATTAGGCAGTGGTTGGGGAGTTTCAGTTAGCCTGGGCGGTGGGCAGCGCAAATGAATGATGTTCCAGAGGTGGAGGAAAGCGGTGTTGGCAGCACACTGGGTGCGGTGGTTGGCGACACTGCATTCGCAGCCTGTGGAAGCAAGAGATGGCTTCGAGATAAGTCCTGCCTTAGAAAGCAAGAAGAACAACTGAAGATGACCACAGCTTTGAAAGGAATGTCAAACAATGCCGCAGGGTTGTGAGAGGCTGACTTTACCACTGGGTTTCGGTTCAATAAGGGACTCTTGTGTCGTCAGAGATGGGCCAGGAAATAGTGAAGCGGGAGGTGATGGACTGGGAGGTTCTTGGAGGAGATATTTTCACAAGGGTTGGTGCAGCGATGGGCTGGGCGTAGAAAAGCTGAATTGTTAGAAGGAAGAGTGGGCGGAGAGCTGTGACAAGTAGAGAACAAAGATGTGGTTAGAGGAGCTGACAGTAGTATGAAGGGCGTAAATCATGGAGACGTTTAATTCCAAAGGTGAGATCAGGAAATTCACAAAAAAGTGATCTGGGAAGTGGCCTGTAGTGAAAGGAAAATAGTTTTAAATTGGTCTCAGGAATGATAGAAGCTTTTATCTCTGTAGGAATGACAGTACTAATTGTGGTGGGTCTGTGTCAGGATGAAAAGCCAGATTGCCCATACATTACTGGTACTGTACTGTGGTCTGCAGACCACACACCTGAGTCTCTGTGGTTGCGGCAGTTACACAGGAATTAAAGCAGGAATAAAAGTCCATGCAAAATGTTGAGAGGGCGCCAACATTAAAAGCCAAACTGAACAAGTTGTGGAGAAGGAAAGTCTTACATTTCTATAGCACCTTTCATGAACACAGGACATTTTGGCTTTACAGCCAGTGAAGAACTTTTAATTAAGTCACTGTTGTAATATAGGAAATGTGGCAGTCAATTTGTGCACAGCAAGCTCCCACAAACAGCAATGTGATAATGGCCAGATAATCTGTTTTTTTTTCAGTGATGCTAGTTGAGGGATAAATATTGACCAGGAAGAATTGCCTGCTCCTCAGCTCTGCACTGGAGTATCAGCCTAGATTTGTATTCTTAATTCTTTAGAGTGGGACTTGAACCCACAATTTTCTCTCTCAGAGGCAAGAGTCTTACCCACTGAGCCACAATTGTCACTTTATTAAAGGCTGATGGCAAGAAGAGGCTCAGAAGCATTGTGAATGGCAAATACAGTATGTAAATCAATGGATTGGAAGTGAGCTGTGCCGTGTCATGTAATTCCATCGCTCACTTTTCCATCCATATGATTTGTGCTCAAGTGCTGAAGAAGGAAATCTTTCTTAATGTATTTTGTGAATGACAAAAGGCTTTTGGGCCCAATAAACAATTATCTTTAGGTACATTGCCTTTACCAACTCATCTTTTCATCAAGTCCTTCACTTTCTTCCTTAAGCAGAGAGAGAGAGAAAAAAAACACTGACTAGCACTAAGGCCTGTAGTACTCCACCCAAGGAATGCTAACTGAGGCCTACTAACTGAACGGGCCTGCAAATCAAATTTGTGATCTTTCTTGTCTCCATTGCTCATTATCAGTTAGACCACTGGGGTGGAGGCGGGTTGGGGTTGGTAGGGGTGGGGTGGGGGCATGTCAATGTTGTAATTTTATTCACAAAAATATAAACATTTGTAATTCTGTGCTGCAAAGAGTCTAAAGCTAAATTCTAATGGAGAAAAAGCAGTTTCAGCAAAATTAATTTGAAGATACAGTATCTGCGTGGTTATCTTCTGTGATTCATGTCGAAGGGCACCCAAATCTCTCTGAATCCTAATATTTACCAATAGCCCCGCTTCTAAAAAGCTATTCTGTTTTTCTATCCTTCCTACCCATGTGGATAAATACACATTTCCTCAAACATTATACTTAATCCAACAGCTTCTTAGCCAATCACTCTTGTCCAAGAGATAAGTGATACATGAATTCAGTGATTTGGCAGATTCAGCCAGTGCAGAGAAACAGCTGGATGTAATCTCTTGCTATTGGCATCTCCTTTGACTGAGGGGTGTTTATTGACTGTGAGGTGCATATGATATCTGTCAGTGTGTCTGATGGAAGACGTATCAACTATTCCCATTTCTTAAAAGTGCAGATGTTCCCATAAAAATGATCAATCCACTGACTGTCAAATATACAAGGTCAAACTAGTTCCTTTATGCTTCACCAGCCCCGTGTGTTTGCCTTATAGGAATGAGATAACAGCTCTCGGGGAATCATTTTGAAAACTCAAACCCTATGGCATTATGCCCAAATACTTTCAATTGCAAACAGACACAAAAAGGCATTCTGCTCACTACTCAGCCAAAGATTTGTTTACTCAAACTGCAATTTTCAGGCATTGATCACACAGCGGGGAGTGGAGACATCTGTTTGGTCTGTTGTCGGAATAGGTCTCACAAATTAGACAGCTGTAGACCGAGCAATGGATTCATAAACTGGTTAAGCAAAAGGACTCCAAAGTCTATATCAGGAGAGACAAAGCCAGTCATGGTCATAAGTGCCATGTGTCAAACTCCTTACCTTGCCTTTACTGTCGTTACTCTGGTGTATCGTGTGTACCACCTCCCTTATTTCAAGCTGGGGACATCTTTCTCCTTCCATAGATCAAGGTAGATTTTATAAATTGGCATTTCTGGATATGGATGTATCACCACCTCATCCACAGAGCTCATACAACTCACAGGTTGCTAATAAACAGAAAATCCAATGACCTTCAAGTCCAAATGTCCAAGAGTATAAAATGTGACTAATATGAATTCATAAATGCTACCCTGTATAGATACACACATCAATATATGTTACATGTTTGCTTTTGACAACTTGTCAACTAATGCCTAAGACCAACCACTGTTCATATTATGGACCACACTACGATTTCACATTAATATTCATGAGTGAAACAACAACAGAATACTAAATGTAACAATAATTTCCTGCCAAGGGAGATGGAACCCCTGCTGTCTTTATCAGTAGAGGCTTCCCATTGGCATCTCACATTTACTGTAGAAATTCTGTGAGGACATAGATTTAAGGTTATTGGCAAAAGAGCCAAAGCTGGCATGAGGAAACATATTTTTGCACAGCGACCTGTGATCTGGAATGCAGCCTTAAAGGGTGGTGGAAGCAGATTCAATGATAACTTTTTAAAATGTATTGGATAAACATTTGAACGGGAAAAAAATGAACAAAGCTATGGAGAAAAATTAGGGATAATTGGATAATGCTACCAAAGATCTGACATGTCGATGTGAAAAATGACCTATTTCAGTGCTGTATCATTCTACATTTATAAATTGCAAAGACATTCCTCAAGGAATCAGAGCTCCTTCAGCTGTCACCCCCCCTCTTCCTCCAATGTTCCCAGGCTGAGTGCTTGAATTCATCTGTTGTTTAGTTCTAAGGGTTATCGGGTAAGATTTTCCAGTCTCTTAGACAATGCTTCAAGTGCAAATCAGATGATGGGGGCTGCCAAAAGGATCCAAATAATCATCAAACCAGAATTCAAGAAAGCACTGCTCTGATGATACCACTTTCAAAACCAGTTTCTCTGTCTTGTCTTCCTTCTTCCTTAACTGAGGTTTTCCACGCGGGGTGGTTGACAGGGTCCTCAACCGTGTCCGGCCCATCTCCCGCGCATCCACCCTCACACCTTCCTCTCCCTCCCAGAAACATGATAGGGTCCCCCTTGTCCTCACTTATCACCCAACCAGCCTCCGCATTCAAAGGATCATCCTCCGCCATTTCTGCCAACTCCAGCATGATGCCACCACTAAACACATCTTCCCTTCACCCCCCCGGCGACATTCTGCACGGATCGTTCCCTCCAGGACACCCTGGTCCACTCCTCCAGCACCCCCTACACCTCAACCCCCTCCCACGGCACTTTCCCATGCAACCGCAGAAGGTGCAACACCTGCCCCTTTACTTCCCCCCTCCTCACCGTCCAAGGGCCCAAACATTCCTTTTAAGTGAAGCAGATTTCACTTGCACTTCCCTCAATTTAGTCTACTGCATTCGTTGCTCCCAATGCGGTTTCCCCTACACTGGAGAGACCAAATGCAGATTGGGTGACTGCTTTGCAGAACACCTTCGGTCTGTCCGCAAGCATTACCCAGACCTCCCTGTCGCTGGCCATTTCAACACTCCACCCTGCTCTCATGCCCACATGTCCGTCCTTGGCTTGCTGCATTGTTCCAGTGAAGCTCAATGCAAACTGGAGGAACAGCACCTCATCTTCCGACTAGGCACTTTACAGCCTTCCGGACTGAATATTGAGTTCAATGATGTTAGATCATGAATTCTCTTCTCCATCCCCACCTCTTTCCGATCCTCCCCCTTTTTTCCAATAATTTATATAGATTTTTCTTTTCCCACCTATTTCCATTATTTTTAAATGTATTTACATCCATTGTTATATCTCTCCCTTTTAGCCTTTTTCGATTCCTTCACCCCACCCCATCCCCACTAGGACTATCTGTAACTTGCTTGTCCTGCTTTCTACCCTTAATTAGCACATTCCTTAGATAATATCACCACCTTCAACACCTCTTTGTCCTTTTGTCTGTGACATCTTTTGGTTATCTCCACCTATCACTGCCCTCTATCCAGCTCTACTTGTCCCACCCCCTCTTAAACCAGCTTATATTTCACCTCTTTTCTATTTTTACTTAGTTCTGTTGAAACGTTAACTGTGTTCCTCTCTGCAGATGCTGCCAGACTTGCTGAGTTTTTCCAGGTGTTTTTGTTTTTGTTAAAGAAAGCATGCTTGGGTGTGAGGAGGCACAAAAGCTGGATAGAACACATGTGACATTATGTTTCCCACAAGTATCTACAAATCTTGGCAAATTTATTTGGCAAAGGCCATGAAGAACTAATTGTGAAAGGACCGGTGGCTACAGAGCAAGTTGTAGATAAATGCGACCTACTGCAAAGATACCTGCAGCTAATCTACATCCTAAAGACCCCAATGCACAAACAGTCAATGTGGCTTACTGCTTTGCATTCTTTTACCATCCCACATCATTTTCCAAATGAGCTCCATCACTGTCTTCTGGGCAGACTGCACAAGAATGCCAAACAGGTGTCTCCCCTCACACCTACCTGCTTCACTTCCACTCCATCCACAATCAAAAAATGTATTGAATATCGTGATACTCCGTCATTTACTCACTGGCCCTAAACCATTTTATTTCACCAGTTTTACGATCTACTTTGCAATTTTCTGCTTCATTCTCTGCTTCGGAAGATCCCAACACTTAAGTTGCTGTTAATATTTTGTAAAGAAATGAAGCCCTAGAAGACATGTCCAGCTTGAAATTGATGAGCCTTTAGCTTGCTGCTCTGATGTTTCATTGTTGCATTTAACCATAACAGAAACGCTGTCTCACAGTGATCTCCCTTCATGTCTGTGATTTGAGGATTAATGCCAGTTAAAAATATGCACAGGCTACTGGAAGCTGCAATGGATTACAATATGAAACATCCCAAGGTGCTTCACAGGATGATTATCAAACATAATTTGACACTAAGCCACATAAGGAGATATGAGTTCAGATGACCAAAAACTTGGTCATAAAGTTAAGTTTTAAGGACCATTTTAAAGGAGGAGAGGCTGAGAGGTTTAGGAAGGGCATTACAGAATGCAGAGCCAGCTAATTGAAGACACAATCGTTAGTCTTGGCAGAGTTAAAATCAGGGCTGCACATAGACCTGAACTGGAGCGGCACAGAGATGTTGGAGGGCTGTGAAGCTGGAAGAGACTACAGAGATTAGCGAGGAGCAAGACCATGGAGGAATTTGAAAATAAGGATAGAGATTTTGAAGTTTAAGGCATTGTCAAACTGGGAATCAATTTAGGTCAGTAAGCACAGGGGTGATGGGTGAACAGGATGTGGTGCGAGTTAGGGCATAGGCAGCAGAGTTTTGACTGAATTCAAGTTTATGTAATGTGAAAGGTGTGATGGATTCCAAGGTTGGTATCACCCCAACAACTACATGTTACTTTACTTCATCTCATCATTGGGTGGAATTTTACAACCCTTCCCAGTGTCTGTTCCCACTGAAGTCAACGGAGTTTTGAATGGCTTGCTGCATTTTATGTCCTCATCCCAGCTGCAATGGGCCGTAAAATTCTGCCCACTGACTTTTTTCAACCTTAGTGACATCTTCCATTGCGGACTTTGCCTGTCGCCTAGGTTTAAAAATCCAAGAAATACTCACAGGTGGATGGCTCTACACTTGTGCATAATTATTGGATGTTGCAGCTAATATGTAGGTGTAGACATTTATTGTGAAACCACATTCAAAGCCATGTATTGAAATGAAAATACCAATCTTTTGTTGCCTTTAGTTCTTAGGCAATTTCACCTTTGCTTTTTTTTCTCTTCCACCAACAGTGGGGCCATTGTAAGTACGAATTAAAACATTCGTCCAACTAAAGTCATCAAGTGTAATCCTTCAGAGCATTACTGTGATTGGATCTGGGAGCCTGAAACTAACCTAGAATGATCGCAGATGTACAAATTACATGAAATAATACTAACTCCAGAAAGCAAACAATTGCAGGCATTCATCAGGTAGCATATGACAAATAATAAAATGTCAGACAGAAGGCAACAGGGCCATTAATGGCTGATCACACAGTAAAAGCAGAGTGTGACAGAAGGAGAAATACAGCCAGAAGCTGCTTGTACTGTTTTAATGGTTTTATTCAGCACACACATAGACAATCCATGGCTTATCTATGCTCATAATAAGATCCTTGTTGGAGTTTATTTTATCTTATGCCTGCATTCTAAAATGATCTTTTGGGGATCTAGGATCAGCAATCATTAAAATAAAATGTACATTAGGTGATTATAAAAGTAAGCTGCAGCTGAAAGCTATCTCACTAATGTGATCACAGTGGTCATTGTAAACTCTCAGACTTGGGAGAAATAACAGGCAACATTCTTTTTTAATGTTGGTTTCATTACGGAGAGAGATCCATGTGTTACAAAAATATTCGGGACGAGAATTCCACATGCAAGAGAAATAGTGCGTGAAGCTTTACTATAAATAATTGAAAAGTTACATGTTGCATGGGAGTTTCTTTGAGCACTGAGTAGGTATCGCATGGTGAAGAAAGAGACCCAATCAATATTGTGTATGGACAGATATAGAAATAATAAATGGATTCTGTCAAAAGGATCTTTCAGGATATTAATAATTAGTCGATTATAATGTGTGAAATTAAAACATTTGCAAATATGTACTTCCACACATTACCCTGTGAAGATCAAATTCTACTTTTTTTCAAGAATTAAGGGCCAAGGTACATTATGAACACCCAAAGATGCCAAAGGATGGATTTAGAGTGACAGTTGTAATTATATACCTGTATTTGGAATCAAACACCCCAGGACAATGACAAACGATTTCTACTGGAAATGAGCATTGCTGTTTAGGGATTCTGCTTTGGCGTTGAAGGTGAGATCAAATTCTAATTACTGCAGGTCAATACCTGAGGTATTCTGATCACCAAGAAACTGAAGCACTTTCTTCAATTAAACTGCCATATGCCACAGGTGTAGGGATGAAGGGTTAATTTTGGAAATGAAGAAAAACAGGCTGAAAGGGAGGAAACAGTGAGTGTCACAGCACAGAAAGAGGCCATTGACTCATTTTGTCGTTGTTAGCTCCCTGAAGGAGGAATTCGCTTTGTGCAACTTCCCAGTCTTTTCCCTGTAACTCTGTACATTCTTGCTGTTCCGATAATAATTCAATTCCCTCTTGAAAGCCTCAATTGACCCTTGATCCACCATATTCTCAGGCAGTGCATTCCAGATCCTGACCACTCGCTGTGCTTAAAAGTTTCTCCCCATGTCACCATTCCTTCTTTTGCAAATTAGTTTAAAATTGTGTCCTCTGGCTCTCAATCCATTCACGATTGGGAACAGCTTCTCCCTATCTACTCTGTCCAGGCCCATCTTGATTTTGTACACCTCCATCAAATCTCGTCTCAACCATCCTTTCTCCAAGGAAAACAATACCATTGCCTCCAATCTATCTACATCACTGAAGTTCCTCCTCCCCGGAACCATTCTTGTAAGCATCCACTCTAATGCCTTCACATCCCTCCTAAAGCGTGGCACCCAGAACTGGTTGCAATACTCAAGTTGAGGCCAAAGCAGTATTTCACATGGGTTTAACATAATTTCCTTGTTTTTGTAATCTATGCTTCTATTGATAAAGCTTAGCATACAGTATGCTTTATTAATACTCTTTTAACGTGCCCTGCCAACATCAGTGAGTTACGCACATCTTTGCCCAGGTCCCTCTGCTCCTGCACCTCCTTTAGAATTGTACCCTTTATTTTGTACTGTTTCTTTGCTTTCTTCCTACCAAAATGAATCACTTCACACTTCTTTGCAATAAATTTCATCTGCCACTTGTTTGCCCATTCCAGCAACCTGTTTACATTCTTTTTGAAGTTTTCCACTATCATCCTCACAATTCACAATACTTCCAAATTTTGTATCATGTACAATGTTTGAAATTACGCGCTGTACACCCATTAGTATATACCAGGAAGAGCAGGGGTCCAAACACCAACCCTTGGGGAACCCCATTATAAAAATTCTTTCAGTCCGAAAAACAATCATTCGCCACTGCTCTATGTTTCTTGTCACTCGGCTAATTTCATATCCATGTTGCTACTGTCCCTTTTCTTCCACATGCTCTAGATTTTCTCACAAGCCTGTTGTGTGGCACCATATCAAATCCCTTTTGGAAGCCCGTGGGCAGAATTTTGGGCTCGGCATGTGGACTCACGCCCGACCCGCTTGTGCGTAGAGTAGCGCGTGACGGCGCCAGGTGAGCGTCCCAACGTCATCTGGTGCTCGCGCGGTGTTTTGGTCGGCGGGCGTGCGTAAAAGTCGGAAGCGGCCCACCAGCAGTTTTAAGAGGGCAACTAAGCCCGTTAAGGTCCCAACTGTCCACGATTTTTCATGGTCCGTCCAACCTTACGGTTGGCGAACGGACGAATTCTGCCAGGCGGACTTGGCATTTTTGATGAAGCCTCATCCAAGGGCGGGTTGAGGTTTCCGTCAATAAATTTTAAAAGTAAAAATGTATGGGCAGAATTTTCGTCCACGTATGTGCTCAGGTGACTGATTCTGATGCATGGACATTTTTTTCTGGATTTTAAAATCTTTATTTATTGCTTTTGAATTCTTCAGCTCCCTGAGGCAGCTCTCCGCTTTCAGGGGGCTTTCATTCTGTGCTCCCCTCACCCCCCCCACCGCACCCGTGCTTATGTCAGCGCCCGCGCACACCCCTCCCACCCCTCCCCCTCCCACCCCAGGGGTGCTGAGCATTTCAGAGCGCGTTTCATGCTGGCTGGCCATTAATTGGCCGCCCAGCATGAAATCGTGGTCGGGGTTGGGGGAGAGGGCAATCGTGGTTGGCAGTCTGTTCCCCGGCTGCTTCAGGGTCCGCCGAGTGCACCAGCAGGCCTACCTAAAAATCCTGCCCCGTGTACATTAAATCAAGAGCAATGCCCTCATCAAAAGCTCAAGCAAGTTAATTAAACATGACTTACCCTTAACAAACTAATGCTGGCTTTCCTTAATTAACTCATTTGCCCAAGTGGCTTTTAATTTCATCCAGAATTATCATTTCTGGGAGCTTCCTGTTATAGAGTTGATTTTCCAGGCAACTTTTCTTGGTGGAAAAATTGAACTTTATTTACAAGACAGCAGCAGCAGCTACATGCATGCATCCAACTCTGTAACTAAAGAAGAACCCTCCCCTGGTTCCCCACACTGCTTACTCATTAGTTTACACAAATCATGTGATCTTACAACACCGGGTTATTCTTAAAGCTACAATCCAACGTTTATCAACACTATACTTACTACATTCCTCCCCCTTTAAGTTTTCTGTACGTTTTGTATTTACAAAGATATTTATCCCATGACATTACAATATTTACACAGGTCGTGAAATTACAAATTCAGTCTTTTAGGTGGTTTCCTGATCCCTGTGGAATGTCGCAACTCCACGAGTTCCAATTCTTTTGCTGGAACCACATTCTCTGGAACCGCATTAGCATCAGGTATCTCATTAGGCACAGGCAGTTCAGTATCTTCCACTCCAACAGAGACATTGGGCATGTCTGTCCTTGGTTGAGCAACTTCAACAGGAACCACAGGTTCAGTAATGGAACATCATTTTGTTGGGGTATGTCTCTTCTTCTTAAATGATCCACACGCTAACAGGTGATCCAGCCCTCCACTTCTAAGTGATACAACAATGGTCCGGTCACAGAACTCACTTTACCAGGTAACCACTTCGGTCCTCCACCGAAATTCCTTACATATACTGCTACCCCATCAGTAAATTATCACTCACGACTGCAAATCATGAGTCGCTTTTTGGTTCCCTTGACTTTTCTCCACTTTCCCCTCCAAATTAGGAAGTGTCAGGCTTCGTCTTATTCGAAGACGCCACCTCATCAGTAATCCTGCAGGAGTTGCACCATTCACAGTGTGGGTGGGGGGATGTTCTTTGGTGAAATAGGAAATGAGCAAATTTATTTTCCAACGATTCGCCTGTTAACTTTTTCATTCCTGCCTTCAAAGTTTGTATTGCTCTTTCTGCCAGTCTGTTAGATAATGGTTGGTTTGGTGAAGTCTTCATGTGGTTGATACCATTTAGGCTGACAAATCTTTGAAATTCAGCACTTGTAAACACAGGACCATTATCTGAGATGATTACCTCTGGCAGTCCATGGAAAGCAAAGCTCTGGCACAGTTTTTCTATAGTAGCGCCCAGCGTTGGTAACTTAACGTCATAAATGTCTAACCACTTGGAATGAGCATCTATAATCATGGTTCCAAGGAAAGAACCAACGTGAACTATGTGAATTCTCACCCAGGGTCTACCAGGCCGCTCCCTTGGGCATAATGGGGCTGCCACTGGCAACTTCTGTAGCTGTTGGCATTGCATACAGTGTTTAACCGCCTTCTTAATATTGCCATCCATTCCCAGCCACCAAAGATAACTTCACGCTATCGTCTTCATTCATGAGATTCCCAGATGGGCACTGTATAACTCTACTAAGATTGGTTCCCTTCCTTGTGAAGGAACTACTACTCATGCACCCCATAATAGAATGTCATACTGACTGTTTGTTTCGTGTCTTTGGTTGAAAGATGGCTTCAATTCATCAGAGACTGGTTCCTGGGACCAACCATATAACACTTGGTCTCTCACTGAAGACAGGACTGGATCATGATTCATCCAGTTTATAATCTGCCTGGCACAGACTGGTGAAGAATCCAGGAAATTCATCGCTAACATGAGCTCTAGGGGTATTGGGACACAGTTATTGTTCTCTTACAAAGGAAGGTCATTTAGGGCATCAGCATTTATTATCTGAATCCCTGCTCTATGGACAATGGTGTATTCATATGCCACCAAAATTAAGGCCCATTTTTGAATTCATGCAGAAGCTATGGGAAGGATAGCCTTTTCCTTGCTAAACAAATCCAAAAGTGGTTTATGGTCTGATACTATTGTGAAAAGTTGCCCATGCGTATTGATGGAATTTTTTTACAGCAAAAATAATGACAGTCCTTCCTTTTCGGTCTGAGAATATCCTTTTTTAGCTGTGGTGAGTGTCCTGGATACATAGCCTATTGGCCTCTCTGTACCATCATTCATCTTGTGAGGTAATACCGCTCCGACTCTATAGGGGGACGCATTGCAGGTTAGACCAATTCCTTTCTCAGGTCATAGTGCACTCACAAATTTGAAGAGTGCAAGTGCTGTTTTACTTTCATGAAGGCTTCTTGGGGTGACTTCCAAACCCAATACTGTTTTTACTTTAGCAGTGAATGTAGGGGGTCGAGTACCATTGATAAATTTGGTGGAAATCGGCAATAATAGTTTACCATCCTAAAAATGATTTAATTTCAGACACGTTCTTAGGTGCAGGTGCCTCTCTGATTGCTTCAACCTTCTCTTCGACCCTAACCCTTGGGCATCTACCCAGTGGCCCAAATAAATGACTTCATTTGCCTGAAAAGTGCATTTTCCCCTCTTTAGGTGCACTCCTGCCTCTAAAAATCACTTCAGGACTTCCTCAAGATTAGCCAAGTGTTCTTTTTCCATGAATCCAGTTATCAGAATATCGTCCAGGTAGACCACAACTTGAGATAGACCTTGTAGCAAGCTCTCCATTGTCCTCTGAAAAATGGCACAGGCCAAAGAAACATCAAAGGGCAGGCGTGTGTATTGATATAACCCTTTATGGGTATTTATGGTCACAAATTCATGGGAGGCATCATCCAGTTCCAGTTGCTGATATGGGTGACTCATGTTAAATTTATTATATGTTGTCCCTTCTGCTAGTTTGATATAGAGGTCTTCAATCTTGAGAATAGGGTATCTGTCCAGGTTGGCTGCTTTGTTGACCGTTAGTTTATAGTCCCCACAGATCCAGATGGTCTGATCTGGTCTTAGGACAGGGACTATGGGTCTTGCTGCAGTCCTGTGTTTGTCAGAACTTAGATTACTACACTTCTCCATCACCAACGTTAAACTGACTAGCTTGTAGTTGCTGGGCTTATCTTTACACCCTTGTTTTAACAAGTGTGTGACAATTGCAATTCTCCAGTCCTCTGGCACCACTCCTGAGCCTGAGAAAGAATGGAAAATGATGGCTAGTGCATCCGTAATTTCCACTTGCACTGTGTTCATTATCCTTTGGATTCATTTAATCCGGTCTTGATGCCTTATCAGCTTTAGGTACAGATAGGCAATCTGATATCTCCTTCTTATCAATTTAAAAACTTTCGGATATCTGAATTACCACCTTTCACTGTGACTTTGTCAGCATCTTCTTGCTTAGCAAAGACCGATCCAAAATATTTTTAATACCTCTGCCTCTATGCGGGTGCTACTAGAAGTGACAGACATTCATATGTAGGGACCCCGTTCTCTGCAAACAGAAGGAATATGTTCAAGCCTTGCGCCTTTTTTGAATTACCCAGGAGTTTGGGGAGCCAAACGAACATGTGAACAAGGAGCAGGAGTCGGCCATTTGGCCCCTTGACCCTGCTCTGCCATTTAATGAGGTCATGGCTGGTCTGATAGTAACCTTAAATCTGCATCCCGCCTACCCCCTGATAGCCTATCACCCCTTTGCTTCCCAAGATTCTATCCACCTCTGCCTTAAAAATGTTCAAAGACTCTGCTTCCACCTTCTATTACTTTTCAGGAAGAGGGCTCCAAAGACTCATGACCCTCTGAGAGAAAATAATTTACCTCACGTCTGTTTTAAATGGGCAACCCCTTATTTTTAAACAGTGAACCCCCACCGCCGCCGCCCCCCCACACCCCCACCCCCCCACCCCCCCTAGTTCTAGATTCTCCCACAAGAGGAAACATCCTCTCCATATCCACCCTGTCAAGGCCCCTCAGGATCTTATATGTTTCAATCAAGTCACCTCTTACACTTCTAAATTCCAGTGGACATATGCCTAGTCTGTCCAACCTTTCCTCATAAGACAACCCACCTATTCCAGGTATTAGTCTAGTAAACCTTCTCTGAACGGCTTCCAATGCATTTACATTCTTCCTTAATAATGTGACCAACTATACACAGTACTCCAGATGTGGTCTCACTGCTACTCTGTATATCTGAAACATAACCTCCCTACTTTTGTATTCAATTTCTTCACAATAAGTGATAACATTTCATTAGGTTTCCTAATTACTTGCTGCACCTGCATATTAGCCTCTAGCAATTCATGCACTAAGGCAAACTGATCCCTCTGCATCTCAGAGCTCTGCAATCTCTCACCATTTAGGTAATACCTTTTATCCTTCCTGTCAAGATGAATAATTTCACAATTTCCCACATTATACTCCGTTTGCCAGATCTTTGCCCTCTCACTTAACCGATCTATTCCTTTTTGTAGCCTCCTTGTGTCCTCTTCACAACTTACCTTCCTACCTATCTTTGTGTCATCAGCAAGATTGGCAACCATCTCATCTATCCCTTCGTCCAAGACATTTATATAAATTATAAACAGTTGAGGTCACAGCACTGATCCCTGTGGCACATCGCTTGTTACATCTTGCCAACCTGAAAAAAGACCCATTTATGCCTACTGTCTGCTTCCTGTTAGCCAGCCAATCTTCTATCCATGCCAATATGTTACCCCTATACCATGAGCTTTTATTTTCCACAACAACCTTTGTTGTGGCGCTTTATCAAATGCCTTCTGGAAATTTAAGTACAGTACATCCACTGGTTTCCCTTTATCCACAGCACATGTTACTTCCTCAAAGAGCTCCAACAAATTAGTTAAACACGATTTCCCTTTCACAAAACCATGTTGACTCTGCCTGATTACCTTGAACTCATCCAAGTACCCTGCTATTGATTATTCCATAATAGCTTCTAACATTTTCCCTATAACAGATGTTACACTAACACACCTGTAGTTTCCTGTTTTCTGTCTCCCTCCCTTTTTGAATAACAGAGTTACATTTGCTACCTTCCAATCTAATGGGACCTTCCCTGAGTCTCAGGAGTTTCAGAAAATTAAAACCAATGCACCAACTATCTCACTAACCACTTCTTTTAAGACCCTAGGATGAAGTCCATTAGGACCCAGGCACGTGTCAGCCCGCAACTCCAACAATTTACTCAGTACCACTTCTCTGATTATTGTAATTTGCTGAGTTCCTCCCTCCCTCCTATTTCTAATTTATAGCTCCTTCTGGGATGTTATTTGTATCCTCTATAGTGAAGATTGATGCAAAATACCTGTTTAATTCATCTGCCATTTCTTTGTTTTCTATTATCAATTCTCCAGATTCACTTTCTATAGGACCAACACTCACTATGGTAACTTTTCTTTTTAAAATATTTATAGAAACTCTTTTATTTGCTTTTATATACCTGACTAGCTTTCTCTCGTACTCTAATTTTTCCCTGCTTATTAATATTTTAGTCATCCTTTGCTGTTCCTTATATCCTGTCTAATCTTCTGGCCTTCCACCTATCTTTGTATAACTATATACTTTTTCTTAAAGCTTGACACTATCTTTAACCTTTCTAGTTAACCATGGATGGTGTGTCTGTCCATTGGACTTTTTTTTACTCTTTGGAATGTACTTATTCTGTGTATTCTAAAATATCCCCTTAAATGTTTGCCACTACATCTTACTGACCTATCCCTTAATCTAATTTGCTAATTCGCTTTAGCTAGCTCTGCTTTCATGCCCTTAAATTGCTCTTATTTAAGTTTAAAAACATAGTCTTGGACCCACTCCTCTATCCCTCAAACTGAATGTAAAATTCAATGTTATTATGGTTGCTCCTACCTTGGTGCACCTTCACTATGAGGTCATGAATTCCTCCCATCTCATTGTACAATACCAGGTCTAATATAACCTGCTTTTTGGTTGGCTCCAGAGCATGCTGTTCTAAGAAACTATCCTGGAAACATTCTATAAACTCCTCATAGAATGTCCCCTGCTTTCTCCATGACAATGTCTCAGCCAATTAGAATCAACTTGTCAATCGATCAGTACCCTTTTCTCCTGTAGTATAAATTATTGTAATGGTTTGAAATTTGTCATTCTTGTGTTTGTCCTGATGAGTGCACGATGGAAAGCTTCAGTAACATGTCTCTATTTTCAGCAATAATTTGGAGATTACTACTTTTTGGGTCCTACTTGCGAATTTCTTACCTAGCTCCCTAAATTTTGACTGCAGGACCTATTTGAGCCTGAGGGATGTGGACCACAACCATTGGCTATTCACCCTTTACCTTCAGAGTGCTCTGCAACCATTCAGTGACATCCTTTCACCCTTCACCAGTGAGGAAATACACTATCCTGGATTTATATCTGTGGCCACAGAAATGGATGCCTATTCCCTGACTATCTAAGCTCCTATGACTATTGTCCTATGCCTTCTTAGTTCACCCTCTCCCCAGCCCCTGTGTATAGCTGAGCTAGCTATGGTGCCAGGAACTTGGCTCTGGCTGCACTCCTCACTTTCAGAACTGAATACTGATAGGAAAATGAGATGCTGTCAGGGAATCCCTGCACTACCTGCCTTGTCCTTCTTGACTGCCTGGTCACTCATTCCCTCTCTCCCTGCATACGCTTAAACTGCAGCGTAACCACATCTATAAATATGCTGTCCACAAAGCTCTCAACCTCGTGGATGAGCCGCAGTGATGCCAGCTGCTGCTCAAGCTCTGAAACCCAGAGCTCAAGGTGCTATAGCTGACAATTTTAATGACATGTTAATTATATTGTGCAGACATAGGTGAATAGCATTGTTTTATCAAGTACTTAGAGCACTTTAAAAGAGAGACTGGGTTGGTGGGTAAGAAACAGACAACTGTAATGCTGCATTCTGTAAATAAACAAATAATCAAGAAAATTATTTGAATCTAGTTTCATACTTCACCATCTGGCTTGGGATCCATTTATCAGATGACATTTCCCACACATATGTTTATCGAGGACACGTGGAGCGTCCTGGAGTTCCCACACAGCACAGGATGGTTAGTGTCAAAGTAGGGGGGAAGTACTGAGTGAACTGCTTCAGTGCTCAGTATTCTGACAACTGTTCTTGTTTGAAATAAAACTGAGGGAATGGAACTGGGATTCACAGCATCAAACTGAGGAAGAATGACTTAAGAACTGATATCAGCAAAATGTCCTTCACGCAAAGAGTGATCAACATGGGCAATAATATTCCAGATGGAATGTGAGATGTACAAACCCTGGAATCATTAAAGAAGCAAATGCTTACTTACAATGGAGAGGAGCATTAGGGGTCTTGATAGATGAATTATGATAACTTGAATGGCCTTCACAATCTGTAATTATTTTATTAATTATCTTGTCAGCTTATGGTTGGACCACCAAAAATATGACACACTGCTCCAAAATACAGACAAGTCCCCAAGTAATACAGTACAGCTGTAAGTCTAAAAATGATTGCTTCAGTGGTATAATTGAAAAGCTGACTGAATGTTGTTTAATGTTTTTGAGAGTAATTAAACATGCTGAGCAGGTATAAAATAGATGTTTCAAAATCTGCAGGGCAAGCTAACCAATGAGCTGACAGAATCAATAACTCCAGCAACTGTGAATTACAAGGAAGAGCCTTTAAATAGCACAGGACAGAGCAGGGCAATATTTCTAAAGAGTGCCACGTGGGCGATAAAGGAAAGTCATATTTACGGGCAAGGAGCTACAAGCTCGACGAGGGACTGATGGTTATTCTCCTGAACCTCCATAGTCTACTGTAGCCCAGGTGTAATCAGCAGAGGAAAAGGTAGCCAGTAGGGTACATGTCAAGGCAGATTTTGAAAGTCCTGCCATATTCCAATGTATCACACACATGGCGAACATGCATTGTAGAATCACCATACAATCTTCTGTCGTCTACAAGGTCTGTGTAAGACACCTTGCAATAAAAATATTCATGGCTTTGTTCTAAACTCCTAAAGAGCTAGAAAATATTAGCAAAACTTCAGAATATCCTGCAAAAAAGTCAACAGTAATTATCACACAAAGCAAAGTGCTTGCCACAAGTAGATGTATAAGAAAATCATTTTTATTCAGATTTGAATTTTTTTTAATGCTGCGAGGTGCTAAGCAGCAGGCGAAAGTTTCAAGAAACTACGTTGGCATAATGGAATACAGACAAAAAATGGTGTGTTTGAATGGTGAGACTTGGGATGTAGTATATATTTACAGTTAGGATGTATATATGGGCAGCCTGTGCATACTGTCACACCTCATAAAGGAGTAGGCAATTTGCAACAAGCTGTAGTCCCTGAATTTGCACAAGTCTGACAGACTGCAATTGCATTTGCATTATTTTTATACGATTGTTTTGCTTGCAGGGTAAGGTGGCCTATAATTACCAGGAATGGGCCCACCCATGATGTCATCCAAAGCAATTTAAGTGCCTGATCTCTTTCAAGAAGTCACCGGAGAATAAGCTGGCTGAAGATCAAAAGAGTGACAGATGGTGACGCCAGAGGTTTCCCCAAAAAACATACCTAGTATCATTGAGGGTCATCCCACTCATCAGCTATTAATCTTTTCTATTGCTTGAACATTTTTTAAGTAATGAGCTATTTTGTCATTGGAAAGCTCCATCTATGGCCCAAATTTCCTGTAACTAGTCAACAACAGCACATGTTGTTAGTTAGACTTGCCCTTGCCCATTGAAATCTGATACTGTACTGCAGAGTGAATCCTGCAGAGAGAATAGAAACAGAAACTAGGAGCAGGAGTAGGTCATTTGGCCCTTCGAACCTGCTCCGCCATTAAATATGGTCATGGCTGATCCTCTATCTCAACGTTATATTCCCGCTTTCTCTCTATATCCCTTGAGGCCCCTAAATCTAAAAACTTATCAATTTTGTTTTGAATATAATCAGTCACCTGGCTTCCACAGCCTTCTGTGGTACAAGTGGTGATATTGTACTGCAGAGTGGATGTTGCAGAGGTAATGCTTCACCGAGAATGCTACAGAGTGGATGCCAGAGAGTGGATGCTGCAGAGAGAATCCTGCAGAGAGAATGCAGCAGAGAGAATGTTGCAGAGAGAAACCTGCAAAGAGAATGCTGCAGAGAGAATGCTGCAGAGAGTGTGCTGCAGAGAGAATGCTGCAGAATGGATGTTGCAGAGGTAATGTTTCACAGAGAATGCTACAGAGTGAATGCCGGAGAGTGGATGCTGCAGAGAAAATGCTGCAGAGAGTGTGCTGCAGAATGGATTTTGCAGAGGTAATGCTTCACTGAGAATGCCACAGAGAGTGGATGCTGCAGAGAGAATCCTGCAGAGAGAATGCAGCAGAGAGAATGTTGCAGAGAGAAACCTGCAAAGAGAATGCTGCAGAGTGGATGCTGCAGAGTGGATGTTGCAGACAGAATCCTGCCAAGAGGATCTTGCAGAGTGGATGCTGCAGAGAGAAACCTGCAGAGAGAATGCTGCAGAGAGAATCTTGTAGAATAGATGCTGCAGAAAGAATGCTGCAGACAGAATCCTGCTGAGTGGATCTTGCAGAGTGAATGCTGCAGAGTAAATCTTGCAGCATGAATTCAAAGAGTAGTATCTGCACTGTGGATTCAACAAAGTGAATCTTGGACAATGGTTCCTGCAGCATGGATTTTCGAGTGAATTCTGCTGAATAGATCTGATAGCTGCAGAGTGCATCCTGCCCGATTTATATCTCTGTGTGAAATTCCTTTCAAGATGAGTAATAATCCACTTTTTTCAGGGTTGCCTTAGGACACGTTTGTTCTATACGACCAGAGAATTAAAATGCACCCTGGAGTGAGATGACCTCAAGGTAAATAGAGTAAGATTATGCACTGACACACATGCGCACCAGTTCACTCCTATACATCCGTGTGCAATGGAATAGATGGTTGATTTTCCACTGAAGTAATGTTAAATTGTATAATAATACACAGATACTGAGACCTCGCCCCTGATATATACCAGGAAAAATCTATGTGGAAGAGGAAGATGACCCCTTGTTTTGCAGGTCTTTATTTGTACATCTGTAATAAATGTATAACCTCAGATCTTACAAAACTTGAAATCTGTTGATGATTAGGATTACAAGTTGCAAATACATAAAGACATATTTTAGGTGACATTTCACCGCTTTGGTCTTTAGTCAGTGGCCCTAGCATAAATTTTTCCAAAAGGAAGGAAACTGTGTAATTTTCTGAATATGAATAATGCAAAGCACTAATAGTTCGTAGGATGTTTTATTTTTATTGAATATAATAGGACTTGTTGTGTTTCATGATGGCAAAGTATACACTTAACTGCCTTCCGATCTCCCCACTGGCCCTGTGACAAGCCTTTGCACTCTGATTCCTTTGAACCAATGTAATTTAAGTTGTCTATGGTAACACGTTGTAACACAGTTTACATGTGAATTTATTAGCAACATAGATAGAGTCAAGTTTTATTTCCCTAGAAATATGGCCTACTTATTATTTCTGCAGATTTATCCATGTGGTATTATTTAACTAGCCCTGCTGAAAGTTTTTAAGAGTCAAGTGTCGACATGTGTAAATATGTTTAAAGTTTCTTTTTCTTTTCTCATCAATTCTTGCATAGAATTTACACAAAATTTCTCCAGTTTTTCTCCAGTTTTTTTCTCCAGTCTAAAATAGATTAAGCTAAGGAAAGTTAAGAGTTCTAGCTTTTATTTAAAGTACATAAATAATTTAACTTTTTTTTTACTTAACTTAAAGTAAGGTTTTTTTTATAACTGGAGGCATGGCAGGGCAGCTCAGTCCCATGTTATGTACTGCCAGCAACATGTGGGAAGTCCTAGATGCTCCTTGCGCTCTGACTGACCATATGTGCAGGATGTGCCACCAACTACAGTTATTTGAGCTCTGATCTTCGGAACTTGAGCGGCAGCTGGAGGCACTGAGGTGCATCCCTGAGGATGAGAGTTTCATCTATAGCACGTTTTTAGATGTGGTCACCCCACAGCTTACGGAAGTGCAGACAGAGAGGGAATGGGTGACCATCAGCCAGAAGAAAGGTGACAGGCAGCTAGTCAGGAAATCCCCAGGGTGCATCTCACTCGAGAACCATTTTTTCTGTGTTGGAAAATGGTGAGAGTGACGGTTCCTTTGGGGAGTGCAGCTATGCTCATGGCGCTGTGAGTGGCTCAGCACACAGTGGGGGAGGAAAAAGAGGGGAAGAGCAATAGCGGTAGGAGACTTGATAGTAAGGGAATCAGACAGGTGCTTCTGCAGCTGTAGACATGACTCCAGGATGGTTTGTTGCCTCCCTGGTGCCAGGGTCAAGGATGTCACTGAATGGCTACAGGACATTCCAAAGGGGGAGAGAAAACAGACAAAGATCGTTATTCATATTGGACAATGACATACGTAGAAAGAGGGATGAGGTCCTGCAAACAGAATTTATGGAGCTAGGAAGCAGATTAAAAAACAGGACCTCAAAGGTAGTCATCTCTGGATTACTTCCGGTGCCACACACTAGTGAGTATAGACATAGGAGGCTAGTCCAGATGAATGGGTGCCTGGAGAAATGGTGCAGGAGGGAGGGCTTTAGATTTCTGGCACATTGGGACCATTTCTGGGGGGGGGTGGGACCTGTACAAGGCAGACGGGTTGCACCTGAACCGGAATGGGACCAACAACCATGCCGGGAGGTTTGCTAGCGCTGTTGGGGAGGGTTTAAACAAACTTGGCAGGGGGGTGGGATCCTGAGAGAAGGTTCAGCAGGGGGAGATGCACAGCCAAAATTAGAACAGAGAGCAAGTGAGTCTGGACAGCATAGAAATTATAGGCCAGTTAAGGCACAAGGGAGATTGGCACGGTTGGGTGGTGTTTATTATAATGCAAGGAGTCTGACGAATAAGGCAGATGAGTTGAGGGCACAAATTAACACAGGGAAGCATGATGTCATTGCTGTCACAGAGACATGGTTGAAAGAGGGGCAGGATTGGCAGTTCAATATTCTAGGATATAGGGTCTTCTCGCAAGACAGGGAAGGTTGTAAAAGAGGAGGGGGTATTGCAAGATTGATCAAGAAGTCAATTACTGCAGTAAGGAGGGATGACCTCTTAGAAGGCTCCTCAAATGAAGCCATATGGGTAGAACTGAAAAACAAAAAAGGAGCAGTCGCATTGCTGGGAGTGTACTATAAGTCCCCAAACAGTCAGAGAGAAATAGAAGAGCAGATATGTAGGCAAATCTCAGAGAAGTATAATAATAATAGGATAGTAAAAGTGGGGGATTTCAATTTCCCCAACATTAACTGGGTTAGTCATAGTGTGATAGGTTTAGAGGGAGTGGAATTCATAAAATGCATCCAGGAGAGCTTTTTAAGTCAGTACGTAGAAGGTCCTACAAGAGAGGGCGCGGTCCTGGACTTAATTTTAGGGAATGAGCTGAGCAAGTGGTAGAGGTATCAGTGGGGAAACAGTTTGCAGATAGTGATCATAGCTTGGTTAGATTCAAGGTCATTATGGTAAAGGATAAGGATGGGCCAGAAATCAGAGTTCTAATTTAGGGGAAGGCTGATTTTAATAAGATCAGACATGATTTGATCAGCGTGGACTGGGAGCAGTTACTTTTAGGTAAATCAGCGTCAGAGCAGTGGGACTCATTCAAGAAAGAAATAGGAAGAGTACAGGGCCAACATATTCCAGTAAAGATAAAGGCTGGGACCAACAAACCCAGTGAACCCTGGATGTTGAGGGATATACAGGGTTGGATAAAGAGAAAAAGGGAGGCTTATGGCAGATACCAAGGGCTCAAAACAGCGGAAGCCCAAGAGGAGTATAGAATGTGTAGGGGAGAGCTTAAAAAGGAAATTAAGAGAGCAAAAAGGGGGCATGAAAAAACATTGGCAGGTAAAATAAAGGAAAATCCAAATTATTTTACAAGTACATTGAGAGTAAGAGGTTAACTAGGGAAAGAGTAGGGCCTAATAAGGACCATAGTGGTAATTTGTGTGTGGAGCCAGAAGACGTAGGTAGGGTTCTGAATGAATGCTTTGTGTCGATGTTCACAAGTGAGAGGGAAAACATGGGTATAGAGATCAGGCAGAAGGACTGTAATATAATTAAACAAATTAGCATAGAAAGGGAGGAGGTTCTAAATGGTCTGGCAGGCTTAAAAGGAGATAAATCTCCAGGCTGGGTTGAAATGTATCCCAGGCTGTTGAGTGAGACAAGTGAGGAGATAGCAGGGGTGCTGGCAATAATTTTCAACACCTCTCTGGCCACAGGAGAGGTGCCAGAGGACTGGAGGACAGGCAATGTTGTACCGTTATTCAAGGAGGGAGGAAGGGATAAACCAGGGAACTACAGGCCAGTCAGTCTAACCTCAATGGTGTGGAAACTATTGGAAGCAATTCTGAGGGGCAGAATTAATCTTGGAGAGGCAGGGATTAATCAAGGACAGTCAGCATGGTTTTGTTAAGGGGAGGTCATGTCTGCCCAATTTGATAGAATTTTTCGAAGAGGTGACCAGGTGTGTAGATGAGGGCAATGCATTTGATGTGGTCTACTTGGCCTTCAGCAAGGCTTTTGATAAGGTCCCACATGGGAGACTGATAATGAAGATAAGAGACCATGGGATCCAAGGCAATTTGGCAAATTGGATCCAGAATTGGCTGAGTGGCAGGAAGTAGAGGGTGATGATCGAGGGGTGTTTTTGTGACTGGATGCCTGTGCCCAGTGGGGTTCCACAGTGATCAGTATTGGTTCCTTTTCTGCTTGTGGTATATATATATGATTTAGATTTGAAAGTAGGAGAGTTGATGAGTAAGTTTGTGGATGAAATGAAAATTGGTGGGGTGGTAAATAGTGAGGAGGATAGCCTTAGATTACAGGAGGATATAGATGGGCTGGTTAGATGGGCTGATCAGTGGCAAATGGAATTTAATCTGGATAAGTGTGAGGTGATGCACTTGGACAGGACAAACAAGGCATAGGAATACACGATGAATGGTAGGACCCTGGGAAGTACCGAGGATCAGAGGGACCTTGGTGTGCATGTCCGCCGGTCCCTTAAGGTAGTGGGAGAAGTAGGTAAGGTGGTTAAGAAGGCATATAGGATACTTGCCTTTATTAGCTGAGGCATAGAATATAAGAGCAGAGAAGTTATGTTGAAACTATATAAAATACTGATTAGGCTACAGCTAGAGTATTGCATTAATTTGTGGAATCCGCATTATAGGAAGGATGTGATTGCACCAGAGGAGATTTACCATGTTGTTGCCTGGGCTGAAGAGTTTTAGTTATGAGGAGAGATTGGATAGACTGGGGTTACTTTACCTGGAGAAGAGGAGATTGAGACATGATTGAGGTGTATAAAATTGAGAGGCATAGATAGGGTAGACAGGAAGGAACTTTTCCCCTTGGTGGAGGGATCAATAACCAGGGGGCATAGATTTAAGGTAAGGGGCAGGAGGTTTAGAGGGGATGTGAGGGAAAGTTTTTTCACTCAGAGGGTGGTGGGAATCCAGAACTCACTGCCTGAAAGGGTGGTAGAGGCAGAAAACCTCAGAACATTTAAGATGTATTTGGATGTGCACTTGCGATGCCATGGCATACAAGGCTATGGGCCTAGTGCTGGAAAATGGGATTAGAATAGTTAGGTACTTGTTTGACCGGCACAGACTCAATGGGCCCAAAGGCCTTTTTCAGTGCTGTTGACCTCTACGAATCTATGGCCAAAATTTTTGGCTCGGCGAGCGGGGGTGGGGCCTGCTCACCGAGGCGTAAAATGACATGGGGTGATGTCGGGCGTGTGTCCCAATGTCACCGCAAGTCGTTTTCATTTTCAACCATTAGGTTAGACAGGCAGCGAAAATTTTAATTTAATTGATTACTAAATGGCCCTAACAGGTCTTTTAATTGTTGGCGGGCGTGCTGCCGACTCCGGTGCTCGCCCGCCGACCGAAGCATCGCGCGACTGTGCGTTGACACCGGCAGGCTCGTCACGCACGGCCGACGTCAACACGCATCGTTTCACGCTCGAGCGGGTCAGGTATGCGGCCGTCTGCCAAGCGAAAATTCCTGTCTAAGGGCAACTAGGGATGGATAATAGGTGCTGCTTTTGCAATGATACCAACATTTAAGAAAGCACCCCCCCCACAACCCCACCCCACCCTCCTCCTTCCCCCCGCCTCCACACCCACCCCCCCCCCCACCCCCCACCGCCCCCGCCACCCCATGCCTTTATGCTATCCATCGCAACTACTCCTTGTGGTAGCAAGTGACATTTTACTCGTGAATTCCTTTTCAGCTTATCAGTGACTACTTTATATTTATTTAGTGACCATCTTACATTTTTCTCCTTACCTGCTGTTTTAAAGGAACCCACTTCCATCAGAGTGCATCTCCATAGGTGCTGGGTGCCTTTTGCTATTCTGTCAAACCGTTATTATCCTTCTATAGGCCTTGACAATAAATATTTCCAAACAGCCAAGCCTAATCATGTCCTTAATAGCTCTCAAGGTACACCATTTCAGCAGAGCTCACTGAGTAGCAATCAGGTCCAAGGTTCCTGGCCCATCTTCCTCTTCTGCCAGAGACTGATATCGGAGGAACACAGCAGGACCGGGGAATGGAGAAGATTATAGAGGAAGAAAGAGGCAAAGGCATTGAAGGGATTTAAACACACAGATGAAAATTTCAAATGTAGATTAAAAATCTTTGTATTCGATCACAATGGTGCACAGTATTAGCTCAGTGAATGTGCTCTCATTTCTGGGTTTGAAGTTTATGGGTGTAAGCCACAATCCAGACCTTTGAAAACATAAACATGACCTGACATTCCCATGTAGCACTGAAAGAAAACTGCATTATAAAAGGTGTCATCTTACAGATGAAATATTGAGTCAAGCTGCCTAGCTGCCATCTCAAATAGATATAAAACCTCCCATGGTTTGACTTGAAGAAGGACAAAGAAGCATTGCTAATGTCCTTGCCAAAATCTATCCCTCAAACCTTCACTTAGGAAATGATTGTCTGCTCATTTGCTTCATTACTGTTTGTGGGACTTTGCAGTACACAAAATGTTGCTCTGTTTCCCAACAAAACAACAGCAATTACATTTCAAAATTATCTCATTGTCTGCAAAATATTTTGGGGTGCTCTACAGTCATGAAAATGCGTGTTAATCTGAAGGTAAATGAGCATTGTCAGGTTCCTTTCGTTCACTTCATTGCTGTTTCTGGGATCTTGGTGTGTACAAAGTAGCCACCATCTTTGCCTACAAAGCAACAGTGACAAGACTTCAAAGAAAGTAGTTCATTGACTGAAAGGTGATTTAGAACATCTTGAGGACATGAAACGAGCAGTATAAATGCAAGTTATTTTTGCTACTGTGCCTGTGTGGTTTTTGTGGCCTCTGCAAGTGAAGTTGCCAACTTTGCATCAATATGTCTTGAATTAAGGTCAGTTTTCTGCTCTAGTTTCACATCCACTTGAAATGAGTTGATTAACTAGACACGTTTTATGTAGGACTGTTAGACCACTAGAGACAAGACCATCGTCCTATTAAGTGGAGCTGAACTCAAGTTCATGTGCCAGAGGTAAAAGGACAGGTTTGTCATTTACTGTACCACTCAGGCTGTTTGACATTTTAACAGTGTGCTAGTATATTTGTATCAAAATACCAGTTTAATAACACCCAAATGCCTATACACAATATTAGAACTGTCTTACAACAATAATACTTGCATGTTTTACAGGCATAAGAATTTCAGTACTAAGGTAGCATATCTGTATACTCCTGTTATTTTCTACATGCTGATCAGAGCAGTGTGTACTTTTCCTGCGGTTGAGAGCCAGTGGATGTTTGCAAAATACTGGTCTTCCTTTGCAGTGTCATTAAAGCTTTGTGCCATCGCTAAAGAAATGTAGCCACTTAAAGGTAAATGGGCAATTTGAAAAAAGCAATAAAAGCTTGCATTTATATAGCTCTTTTCATGACCACAGGGTGTCCCAAAGCAGATGACGGCCAATGAAGCACTTCTGAAGTGTATGCATTGTTGTAATTAAGGAAGCGTAGCAGCAGATTCACGCATAGCAAGCTCCCACAATCAGTAATGTGATAACGGCCAAATAATTTGTTTTTGTGGTGTTCACTGAAGGATACATATTGGCCAAAACTCCAGGGAGAACTCTTGTGCCGTAATTGTTCTATGGTTCTAAGATATATAACTGTGCCTGGACTTTCAGTGTAAGGTGCAGATTGAATGGATGCCCTTTTAAAGCATGATTATGATTAGTAATGAATGAAATGGTAGTAAAGTTGTGCACACCTAGACCATATGCCTGGTAAATGATTCTGTTGAATAATCTTGCCTTGGCAACAGAAAGACAAAATAAAATGGCTTAAATGTGCCAGCTTTTCTCCTCTTCATTCTAGTTTAAGTCCCACTAGTTTCTTCTGGACACAGATCACCATCACTTAAATGAATGGCAGAACAGGCTCGAGAGACTGAATGGGCTCCTACTGTCCCTGTGTTCCTCTGTTTTATTCAGTCATTACACGAAAAGTTGTTTGCTATTTTAGAGTTCAACTTTTTAAAGTGTAAGCAATTGTCTTTGTAGAATTGTTTGTTTCTTGGTTACCATGAGTGCATACACAACACCTTCTTACAGCTTGGTCAATGCACAGGAACACAAATACATTATAATATTGATGACCTCACTAACAAACAGAAGATCAGCTTCTCTTGCAAAATGTATATGATACAGATGGTTATAAAAGTTGGTAAACAATTTGCCTCTACATTAAATTCCACAAAAATCAAGGCTGACACTCCACTGCAGCATTGAGTGAGAGCTGGACCGTCGAAGGTGCTACCTTTCAGGTGAGACATTACACCGAGACCCCGCTTGCCCTGTCAGGTAGACTTAAAAGGTCTTAATACAGTATTTCCAACAAAGAGCAGTGGAAGCCATTCAGCCCATTATGTCTGCACCAGCCAAAAATGAGAAAAGAAAGAAACTAGCCGCTCATTTTTAATCCCACTTTCCAGCACCTGGTCCGTAGCTTTGCAGGTTACAGCCCTTCAGCTGCAGATCCAGGTACCTTTTAAATGATTTGAGTGTTTCAGCCTCAACCACCAGTTCAGGCAGTGAATTCCAGACATCCACCACCCTCTTGGTGAAAAAGCTTTTCCTCATGTCCCCTCTAATCCTTTTACCCAATCATCTTAAATCAATGCTCCCTGGTAATTGACCCCTCAGTTAGGGGAAACAAGTCTTTCCTGCCTCCCCTATCTAGACCCCTCATAATCTTTTACACCTCAATTAGGTCAACCCTTGTTTTCTAAGGAAAACAACACCAGCCTATCCAATCTTTCTTCATCGCTGCAATTTTCCAGCCTTGACAACATTCTTGTAAATCTCCTTTGCACTCTCCCCAGAGCATTAATGTCCTTCCCATAATGTGGTAAACAGAACTGTACACAAAATTCTAGCTTTGGCCTAATCAGCATTTTATACAGTTCCATCATCACATCCCTGCTTTTGTATTCAATACCTCATCCACTACTGGAAAGCATTCCATATGCCTTCTTTACTACCTTGTCCACCTGGCTTGCCGCCTTCAGAGCCTGTGGACATGTACTCCAAGGACTCTTACTTCCTCAACTCCTGTCAATATCTTCCTGTTTATTGAGCATTCTCTTGCTTTATTTTCCCTTCCAGATTGAAGTCCATTTGCCACTTTTTTGCCCACTCAACCAAACCATTGATATCATTCTGGAGACAACAGCTATCCTCTTCACTTTCAACCACATGGCCAATTTTTGTGTCATCTGCGAACTTCCCAACTATGCCTCCCAAAGTTAAGTAAAAATAATTAATATATGCAACAAACAGCAAGGAACCCAACACTGAGCCCTGTGGAATGCCAACGGAAACCATTTTCCATTTGCAAAAGCACCCATCAATCATTACCTTTTGTTTCCTGTCACTGAGCCAATTTTGGATCCAACTCATCACCTTCCCCTGTATCCCATGGGATCTCACTTTTCTGACCAGCCTGTCATGTGGGACCTTGCCAAATGCCTTACTAAATTCCGTGTAGGCAACATCCACTGCATTACCCTTATCAATCCTCCTTGTTACTTTCTCAACGCATTTGATTAAGTTAGTAAAACATGATTTTTCCTTAACAGAACCATGCTGTCTGTCCTTGATCAATCCTTGCCTCTTTAAGTGAGAGTTTACCCTGTCTCTCAGAATTGATTCCAATAATTTGCCCACCACCGCTGACTGGTCTATAATTTTCTGGCCTATCCCTCGCACCCTTTAAATAATGGTACAATATTCACTACCCCCCCAAATCCTCTGGTACCTCACCTGTATTTAGTGAGGATTGGAAAATGATCATCAGAGCATCTGTTATTTCCTTCCTGTCTTCCTTTAACAGCCTGAGCTACATTTTATTTGGCCCTGGTGATTTATCCACCTTCAAGGATGTCAGTCCCTCCAGTACTTCCTCCCTCACTATCTGTATCGTATCTAATATTTCACACTCCTCCTCTTTAACAAGCATTTCTGCATCATCCCTCTTCTTAGTGAAGATGGAGATAAAGTACCCATTGAGAACCCTGCCCACATCTTCTGCATCAACGCGCAAGTTAACATCTCTAATAGGCCCTACCTTTTCATTAGTTATTCACTTGCTCTTAATGTACGGGTAAAACATCTTTGGGTT
Organism: Carcharodon carcharias; assembly: GCF_017639515.1. NCBI lineage: Eukaryota > Metazoa > Chordata > Chondrichthyes > Lamniformes > Lamnidae > Carcharodon > Carcharodon carcharias. The sequence goes on from NC_054469.1 coordinate 219,111,680, forward strand.
TTTTTTTATTTTACCCGCCAATATTTTTTTTATCCTCTCTTTGCTTTCCTAATTTCTGCTTTTACTTCACCCCTGTACTTCCTATAATCCTCTAGGCTTCTTATTAAGCTTTTTGTGACTGTCATAAGCTTTCTTTTTCTGCTTTATCTTACCCTGTATGCATCCAGATAACCTGTAACTTTCATGCATAAAATCATTACAACACAGCCTAATGCAGCATAACTGCATGATTCCTATTGTCACGAGTTGGGTCGGATGAGGGCGTGTGAGGGAAGGGTGCAGATTATGTACTTGTCCATTACTATTGCCACAACCACAGGGAATTGTGACTGAGTGAGCACTACTTACAACTTCACCAGCTAACTACTGACATTTTGAACTGTTTAAAGAAGACCTGTCCTTATGAAAGAAAATACAATAAATGGCTGCCACAAGTCAAATGATGGCTGATACTGTGAAGTTGACCACTTTTCTGGAAAATTTTTATATGAATTACACAACAGACCTATTGCATAGAATTTTACAGCTGGTTGGAGGGGGTCTGAGTGGTAGTTGTCAAGGAGGGATGCTATTGAAAGAAAGACATTAAAAATACAAAGTGCTGGACTTTGATCAGATACTCATAAGACATTCAAAACCCCTGTGGAGAATGACATAACCCCCACCTCTAGTTGATTTATATCTTGCAATGTGTCAAGGTTTTGGAGATGAAAAGATCAAAAAATGGGTTTACTTGGTCTAGGACAATGGATACAGGAGAGGAGTTTTAAAAATTGGTGCTGTCAAGCCAAATCAGAAAGAACAAGTAGGAGAGGAAAGAAACATGACAGTGATCTAAAAACACTGCTGGAAAAGAGTAGGAAAGATCTTTCTCTCTCTCTGAAGCTAAAAGAGTGGCTTCAACAGAGCGCAGATCTGAACAAAGTCAATTTCAGGAGACTACTTAACTTCAGTCAGCCACAATGTTAAACAACCTATGCCTCAAAGACAAGCAAAAAACTTAAATGTTTATTCTTTTAACTTTTATTACTTCTGATATCAGCGTGTGTCTGTGTGTGTGTGTGCATGTGTATGTGTGCTTTGTCCCATTTTTAGTATTTTTTTTTCTCAGGTTTAGTAATTAGCAAACTTACTCTTTCTTTGACTCAAGAAAACCTGGTTTGATTAGCTCCTTATTAACAAATAAATACAGTTGGATTGGAAAAGGCATTCCCTGGGAAAGGAAATTTTAAAAATCTTTGTGGCCTATTAAGGGGGTTGAATAGAAGGGGACCAAATTCACTCCTCTGCACCCAATCTTAACACTATTCTATGTTCTCCTTCAATTTACAGCAAACACAAACTACTCACCTGATGAATCATTTATTCAGATAATTTTCAAAAATTATTCAGTGTAAATATCAGCTAGCTGTGTAATTTTCTTACATTGTTATGTTGTCATGGGATCACTGCATAGTGTTCAGAAGTGAGATCTATAGTTGGTACTTTCCCCATCTGTATTCCTAGGTCCTGCGGTTAATCAAACTGATTTAAATGCTCCCCAACTGTTTACACCCAGACTGGTGGCTGAACTTGGGACGTTCTGGTATGTTTACCTCGATACCATATAGTGTATGTGCTTACTGAGCAGGTATGAAGCAGCTTTTGTTTTCCTACCACCATGTTGTAACGCTACTTCAGATTAAAAAAATACAGAATAAATCTGTATTTTGCAAAAATATCATCTTTTTGGTGCAAGCACAATTCCATAAGATTTATATCAATGAGCCATAAATAAATACCATTGCAGCATAACATTAAGATTTTATATTAAAAATCCAATTTTTCCTGTGGGACATCTACCATTTGCTCTTGCAGATGACCTTGATTACAATTCTCAAAACTTGATCCAAATCTCTACCAAGGAACTCGCGAGGAACTGCAGATAACTACATCTGTCCATGGAGGCAAAGGAATTTTAAATGTGTAGAATCAGGTTAACTTTTTAAAATATAATGATTTGAGGATCTTGGAATTCATCTACCATTACTGATCATGATTGCTGACCTATTGAACTGGGATTGTCCTTTATACTTGACAGCTTATACATATACTGAATTATTGGTAACTTGCACACTACATTGATTTTCACATCAGTCAGAACTCTCAAAGACATATTTGCTATTGTAGGTCAGAATAAATGATGATGGACACTTTTGAGATTGCTACACTATCAAGATTGCTATTAACCCTAGTTAAAAAACACTGCTTTTAAAACCCAAATGGACCAACTATGAATTCATTACTTAATTTTCCAGTGGACATCATGACATGTGTTAGATAATGTGTTAGTTCAGCTACATTGCCTTCAAGATGATGAACTACTAGAGGTGATCACCTCAGCAAATTCTGAACCTGACATGACACTAATTGGAACTTAGGTGTATTCTGAGGGCTTCCTGTTGCTTCAGCAGGTCAGTGAACCATATGCTGTAGTTCTGGGCTATGAGGTACTGGAAGGTTCCCTAGTTTTGATCCCCAGTTCTTACTGGGAATGTTGAGATCAGATATAGTATTACAGGACAACACTGTTTATTCCTGGGTTACAGATGAGGAAATAAAATCAGCTAAGACTTCTGCTCACCATCCAATGACTTGTGTTTGAGTGTAAGCATGTGTAAACATGTGAAGGTGCTGTTCAACCTTAACCTTGGTTCTCAAAATAAATACTTCTTGTAATTTTCCTCATGACATTGTCTAGAGACAACGAAAGGCACTGTTCCAATTTTTAAAAAAAATCATTCTCGGGATGTATGCATCGCTAGCGGTTATTGCCCATTCCTCAGTGCCCTTGAGATGGTGATGGTGAAGTTGAGTTTTGAAATCTCACTCTTTCTGCACTTTGCATTCTCTCAGTTCATCTGTTTCCGGAAATAAATAGAACATTTTCTGAGCCTTGATAATTACCTTCATTACGTGGAATGTTCACAGATGTATCACACCTCTTATAGCTTAGGATATGTTGTAGGAACATAGGGCTTAAGACTTAGGAGCAGGAGTAGGCCATTAAGCCCTTTGAGTCTGCTCTGCCATTCAATAAGATCATGGCTGATCTGGTTGTGGTTTTAACTCCACTCTCCTGTCTGTCCCTCCATAAACCTTATCTATCAAAGTTCTGTCTCACTCTAAAGGAACATACGAAATGTGTCTGGAATAAAAGCAATTAGTTGATTGGGCAGTTTTATATGAAGTGGGGATTTCATGCATATTGTCTAGCAACAATCCAGGAGGCCAAAAGCCTAATAAACCGTTTCAAAGGAAAAATAATTCAGATGTTGGAAACCTGAAATAAAAACAGAAAATGCTGGAAATACCTAACAGGTTAAAGAGAGTTTGTGGAGAGAGAAAGAGTTAGCGCCCCAGGCCATAGCCTCCTTGTCAGCTCTGATCCTTCCAACAACTTAACGACCAGGCACTAGGTGAAAAGAATAATGTGTTGCTGCCTTTATTGAAGATTTATGAATCAAATAATGTGGAGATGCTGTCACCAATTGTATCCATCCAGCCTTACTGAGGCAATAATGGTGAATGTGACATGTGCCATCATACAATAATATAGTGTGCTTGGCCTAAATAGCCAAGTGGTTATGGTACTGGGCTTGTAACCCCAAGATGAAGAGTTCAAATCTCACAATGGCAAACTATGAAACAATGTAACTTCATCTGAAATAAATGGAAACGGGTTTGTACTCGAAAGAGCTACACTGTCAGTAGTGCCACCTTTGCTTGGCCTAAATAGCCAAGTGGTTATGGTACTGGGTTTATAACCCCAAGATCAAGAGTTCAAATCTCACAATGGGAAACAATGTAACTTCATCTGAAACAGATGGAAACAGGTTTACTCAAAAGAGTATCAAGAGTTCAAAACTCACAATGGCAAACTATGAAACAATGTAACTTCATCTGAAACAGATGGAAACGTGTTTGTACTCAAAAGAGTTACAATAATATAGTGCTTCATTTAAAGGTACCCTCCTTATATTTGGGTGGGCACTTCCAGAATCCAATGTAAGAGATGCTAAAACCTACATCAAGAGACTACAGGTGGGGGTCTGGCACTGCTTAATCACCAGTTCTCTGCCCATCCCAATACCACAGTAAATAATAAGGAGGAAAGCCTTGTCCAGCTGTTTCCATCTGAAATCATGGGGGATTGTAAAAATGGTTTTATATTTGAGATTGTTGACAAAGTAAAGGCTGAACATGTCACGCTGAGATAAAATTGATATGGCAATGAGAGGGACGAAAGAGAATCTCATGAAGTAATTCTGTTGTAGAAAATACATTTGACAGTAATATTATCAACTGCTGGTGACAATGACGAGATGCACTTGAACAGAATGAAATGTTTTGAAATCGAGGTGACAGTAGCAGCTTCAAAACTAGTGGAGTTGAAGATCATTGGCTAAGGAACAAACATGAGGCCTGTTCTTTAGGAGAATGTACTGGAGGCTGAATATCGAGTTTTTCTGGATGGTACTTAAACACCCCAGCTGTTCTTGCACTGAAATTCCTTCAAAACACATTAATGTCAACCTTATAACCAAGGTGACATTTGGAACTTGCTGCAGAATAAGCGCCATTCCTTTGTGGTGGCAAATAAAGATCAGCTTCACACCGTCATTGGCCAATTAAGACGTATTTTAATACCTTAACCCAGATACTTTTTGCATTTTGATCTCACTGATATAATGGGCTGAATTTTAACTCACAACTGGAAAGATTCACCATGCACCGGAAAGCTGGAAGTTTTGGCAATGTCTTTGTCTGTTTGTCTGTGTTTTTCTTTTGTAACACAGACGCTACATTTGCATCTGGCTTCCAGCTTTCCTGACCAATTAGAGTGTGCGGGTGTGATGATGACTGGCATCAATCAGTCTGTTTCATCTCCACTATTTAAAGGGACCCTGCAGGGATCAACATGGAAGCATTGTCAAAGTGTCATAACAGAGCCAGCTGCTTTAGTGATGGAGTATCAACACAGAAAGGCAGCACTGCACTTTTCAGATATGTCCCTGGATATCCTGCTGCAAACTGTAGGGGCCAGGCCTGCTTGCTCTCTGGGTTTCTTCAGGGAACAGAAACTGGAATTAAAACTACTTGAATTGCATGAAAGTGGTAAATAAAGCAATTGATGCCACATTGCAAAACAAAAATATTAAATATTAAACTGGTGTGTCTATCAAATGTAACCAAAGAACGGGATTGTAGCTGTAAGCCAGTGGCAAGCCTATTCATCACTGTATGTGTCACATCTAGCAAAATGATCATAGATTCCTCATTCTGAAAAGCATTATGAGAGCCTGTTCGCCAAAATTGCTGAAAATCTCAAAGCATTTAATCAATTGAACTTATATCCTCCTCACATCACTGCCCATAGTAATTTGGTAATTACTTCTAAATTAAGTCATACCATTAAGAGCACTCACTTTAAACACACATCACACAGTTATGAGTCACTATGCTTGCCCCCTGAATGTTAAATTAAAAGCGACCTGCAGAATTAATTACGTCAGTTTGCAGTTTGCATCTTTCTATATTGGCTCCAAAGTGGATTTTTATTTTTATAAAATAAAAGCAAAGTTTCTTGTCCTCCAGATCAATCTCTGAGATTGCTCATTAGGACTTCTCATTCCCCATCTCGAAAGAACTCTTGAACATTCTGTGCAAGTAGCGCCATAAGGATAATGCCCCCAAAAGATCAGTGGCTTGTATTAATTACTTCTGCCAAATCTCAGCAGTAATACTGTTCATTTTTATTAAAGCCCAATTCATTAGAAATGATTGCACATACTGGTTGCATAAAGGCTCAGAATAACAATAATATATTGCAACCTCTGAATATAAGGTTGATTACTCACAAAGGCCTTGAAATAACTCTTTCTGCAATAATGGCGTGTTAAGAGAGTTTTGCTACTGTTGTCTCAGTGTCAAAATGCACACTTGCGAACTTCCATTTTTACAGTAAGGCCAGATGCACTCTTAACAACACCACAATGGTTAAGGCAGTAAAACACTGGTTGTAATGACTCTGTTCAGCACTAATCAGCCTGTTAAGGCACAGAAATTGAGCTTGTTGAGAGGGTGCAGCCTTTTCCCTCAGCAAGTTCATCGCTGTGGTGTGATGTTGGAAGCCACAGCAGTGTCCCAGTGATGACCAAGACACTGGACCAGGGATTAAGGAAACCTGGGGTCGATATAAATGGGAAGAAAGGGGCTTCAAAAAACAGGACAGGAAGGCAAATAAAAAAAAAATCACTGCTGTCCATGAACCAACTGCACTTGGAACAAACCCACTGAGATATTTAATGAAAACTGACATTTTTGATGGGTATCAGCCATAATGTACAAAAAAAAAATTTTCAAACCTGAATATTTTCTACATTAAAGGTTCTTGTGTGGAATTTCTCATCCGTGGAATTACTCAAGAGGTGGGACTCAGGCATGCAGAAACCAGGAAATTGGGAATAATGTTTCACTAGGAAATCTTCCTTTCTCAATTTTATACCCACATAATTTGAAAGGTAGTTTTTATGCAAATGAAGGACATATCAGTGCCCTGAACTATTGCCAGACTTTGTGCACAAGTCCCACCAATGGCGAGTTTGGGTTCTTTGTTTGGGCTCTTGCTTCGCTTCAAGGGGATGAAGGATGTCCTCTGCCAGCCTTGGTTAGTGAAATCGTAGTGGGATCAAAGATACAAAAGGTGGATGCAGATGCAACTAAGCCCAAGGATCTATTGGAAGGCCATACAATGAACTTATCTTGAAGCTTCAAATGTTCATTAACTAAGCGATCCATTCTTATATACATTATGCACTGGCCTCATGCAGATCCAGAGTTGTCAGCTGCATTGTGACAACTGCTATAGAAACTATGGCCTGGATTTTCACTCCCAGGTCAGGAATGCAGAGAGGGAACATTTTGTGGCTCCACCAACTTGACCAGGGACAAAGAGGCCCAGAAGGCTGGGTTTTTGTTCCAGTTGGTGAGGCGTAGGTAGTGAGGAGGCTGAATTAGATGTTGGGCCTGCCACCCCTTGAATGAGTGCAGAGACAGAAGCTGTTGAAGATATTTTTAAAATGATTAAAACAAAAACAGCCCACCATTCTGAACCCCTCACACTCCTACACATCTGCCATACCACCCTATGCCCCCTATCCACCTCCCATGGCCCTCATATCCCTTATGACCCTCTACCTTCCCCCATTGTACCTAATACCTCCTATGCCACCCTATGCCCCTCGACAGACTCTATTTCTAATCATACCCCCTATGCCAACCCATGGCCCCACACAACCCTGTGGCCTGTTATAGCCCCATGCTCGCTTAGTGCCAACTCATGCCACCCACTTGCATCATGTTACCCCCCATGCCAACTCAAGGGCAAACCTCAGGAGCCAAGCTGACATAAAATAAAGTTATGCACCTATTTATTGCATTACTATTTTAAAAAATACAGTTGTTGATTCAACACATTGAAATTCATTCAACCAATTTCTTATGAAAACAAACATTTCTGTTCTATAATCAATTGGAGCCGTCAGTCAAACTGTTCACTTGAGAGGCACCCCACTGTGATAATGTTAGGTTGTAAAATCATGCAGCACACATCCTATAATGGTAACCCTCAGGCTTATGCCAACAGACAGAGTGAAATAGCAGGCACTGTTTTTTTCAAACATTACAGGCAGAATTTTATGGTTGACGTGCGGGTGGTGAAGCCTGCATGTCAGCGCTTAAAATGTTGTGTGCTGACGTCAGCCGAGCATCCCGACATCAGCGCACGGCATCACGATATTTAGGTGGGCGGGCGTGCGATGAGCCGCAACGCGCACCCACCATTAATCAAAGGCCTTGTTAAGGCCCTTAATTCAGCAATTGAAGCCGATTTTGAGGACCCCGTGCGAACTTCAGCTCACGCATGGGCCCAGCGGGTAGGTGGGTAACTGATTTTTTAATAAAACTCATCCACGGGCAGGATGTGTGGGCTCAGAGGGGTTGTTCATATTTTTTTTGAAGTATTTAATGCAGAAAGTGTTTTAAACTTGCCTGTGTGATTGTTAGCTGTTCAGATCGATTTCCAACAGCTTTCTCTGTACTTTGAAGCTCCAGCTCACCAGTCTGCAGACAGTGATCTTTATCGGGCCTGCAGCTTTCCGGAGGCCTCCATTTAGCCTGGGTATGGGTTCTGACATCTCCACTGGAGGCAACTCCTCTGAGGAGGAAGGGAGGGATAGAATAAGGAGGAGGCCAGGAGTGGGCAATCAGCCTCTAGGGGATCCACCTTTGGGAGGACAGGTGCAGACACAAGGGGCGCAGGGCCAAGAGGTTGTCCAATGTGGAAGGAGCCACAGGAGATGCCACTATCCTGCTGCCAGGGCTTACAGCCGGCGAAGCAGCTACCTCAATATGTCTGAGGTGCAGTGCTGAAGGAGGCTCCGTCTCTCAAGGGAGACAGTCAACTATATCTGTCAGATGATTGGCCCTGAGATCTCTCCTAACTGTGTGGGCGGATAGCCCATACCAACGCTCTGAGGGTCACAGTTTCCCTCCATTTCTATGCATCTGGCTCCTTCCAGGGGTCGGTGGGTGATCTTTGTGGTGTCTCCCAATCAGCTGTCCACACGTGTGTCAAGCAGGTCACAGATGCTCTGCTCAGACGGGTATTGACATTCATCCACTTCCACTGGGACCAGGCAAGTCAGGCACAGGGATCCAGAGGCTTCACGGCCATTGCTGGCTTCCCCCGTGTCCAGGGTGCTATAGACTGTACACATGTGGCCATCAAGGTGCCAGCAGGTGAGCCCGGTGCCTTCATCAACAGGAAGGGCTTCCACTCCATGAACGTGCAGATAGTGTGTGATCACAGGATGCAGATTCTCCAAGTCTGTGCAAGGTACCCAGGCAGCTCCCACGATGCCTACATCCTCAGACACTCCCAGGTGCTGGGGCTCTTCAGTGCTCCAGCTCAGCTGGATGGATGGCTGCTGGGTGACAAGGGCTATCCCCTCAGAAGGTGGCTCATGACACCTCTCCGCCATCCAAGAACAGAATCTGAGCAGCGGTACAATAGGTGCCAGGGAACCACAAGGGCTGTGGTGGAGAGAGCCATTGGCCTTCTCAAGATGCGCTTCCAATGCCTGGACCGCTCAGGGGACCCACTCCAGTACCCCCCAGATCGCGTCTCTGTGATAGTGGTAGCATTCTGCGCCCTGCACAATCTTGCGCTGGAAAGGGGGGCAGCAGTTGATGATGAAGACCTTGATGCCCTGGATGAGGCTGCACATGATGAATCCAGCAGTGGCTCAGAGGATGAGGAAGCACAGGGCGATGATGAGGGGCAGCACGCCGACCCACTACTACACCAAGGAGGCAGGGACACCCGGGACAATTTAATCCAACGAATCTTCAGCTAGCTCCACACACATCGATCAGCAGGACCAGCATTGCCTGGCGCTTCCACATGTGGCACTTAGGTGCTACACCTTCCACCTCATCAGCTGCAACTAAGGGTTTAGTACAGAAACATCAATGTCCACTCAAACACTCATGAGATGTCTGTGAAACAGGCAAATGCAGCACAAAGGAAACCCCTCAGCCACGGTCAGAAAAGTGGACTTTATTATGTCCAAAATAAACCACAAACGTCGCTCAGACATACATAAGTATATTTTCCCTAAACTAGGGCCAACACAAAATCACCAGTGACAAACCCATGAAGTGCCTAACGTGCCTTATGCTTACGTTTGCGGGTGCTACGTCTTGGTGCCGCCCCATCGCTCGGAGTGGCTTGTGAGCCAGCTGCTGACTCTGCTGTCCTGTTGGCCTCGATAATCTTGGCGGACATCCTCTGGCCCGTGGAGCCTGTGATGGCTCCGCCTGGGAGGGAGTGGCCAGTTCCAGAACTGGCACCTCCCCAGTCGTCGCAGCCTCAACGGTCACTGGCAGAGGGGTGGAGGAGCTGCTGCCCTCATCCGGAGCACCCTGAGAGGAGCTCACAGTGACGACAGGCAGCTGCTGCGCCGACGTGAGGTCACATTGGACCTCCCTGCTCACCGCAGATGCATGGGCACCGAGTGGCAACACTTGGTGCCCAGAACATCTCCCACATTGTGAATGGCCACCTATGACCGTTACGACTGTGAGGGCTGCAGGTCAGAGAGTAACCCAATCAGAAGAGTCTCAATCCCATTGAGAGTCACCAATCTCTCAACGGAGGAAGACTGAAGCTCTGTCCTGAGGTTCATGCCATCACTAACACTCTGCCTGGATTCCTCCACCACAGAGACCAACTGAAGCTCACACACATGCAACCCTGCCAGATGCTCCCGTGCACCCTGCCGCTTGTCCTGCAGCTGCTGCATTGCTGACATCTCCAGAGGCACATCATCAATGCCGGACTCAGCATGTGCCTGGTCCCCTGCTGCCCTCCGGCTGCTGGCACCATTGGCACTCTCTGTCCGTGCCATCTCCTCCAGCGATTGTGAAGTGTCCTCTCCACTGTGACCTGGGACATTAGCCAAAGTCATACTCCCGACTGAAGTGTTTGTCGCTGCGCTGGTGCCTGGCTGGCTGAAATGATGTGATGCAAGTTGCAAGTCTTGGCACTCAGGTGTGGAGGGGGCTCTGGACGTGTTGGGGGCGGCCATGCGGCGGTGATGCTGAAATTAACAACAAGGACAGTGCATCAGTTAGCGTTCAGTCAGTAACCCCTTTCATCTCTATCCCCCCCAGCTCATAAGTCGGTCACCCTTCAAGAACCTAAGGAGATGAACGATGGTGGGGTGGTAAATATTCAGGAGGCCCAAACATTATATGCGCATACAGACAGGCTGGTCAGATGGCCTAAGGAATGCCACAGGTCTTTGCTGGCGTTTTTATGGGCCTCTCCGTCTGCATGAAAATTCAGACCTACAATTCCTCCAATCCTGGCCTCTTGCACGTCCCCCTTTTTATTTATCCCACCATGGGCAGCCGTACATTCAGCTGCCAGGACACTCACCTCTGGAGTTCCCACCCTAAACCTCATCACCTCTTCACCTCTTTTTCCTCCTTTTTGGAGATGTAAGGTACCCTTTTGGATATGGCCCCAAGGCACCTTTTGGAAAGGTAAGGCATGCTTTGCGAGAGGTTAAGCACCCTTTAGAGTAGGTCAGGCCTTTGGGATTGTTAAAATTTAGACATGATTGTGCGTAAAAAAAAGGCCTAAACTCATTGGAACTGTCAAGCTCTCAAAAACTATCCTAACTCGGTATAAATTATCACCTGATTACACTTTTGTGAAATGTCTCGGGATGTTTTAGCACAGGAAAGGTGCTTTATAAATACAAGTTACCATGGTAATCCTTTGATTTCTTCTACAGTATGCCCTACCAGCTCAAGAAGCATTCTCTGGACTGGATAGTAACTAATACTGTTTATTTCTCAGCAGTGCTCACTGCCTGTAAATTCAGTGCAGTCATTCCTTGGAACTACCCTAAAACCCTGTGAGCCTGCAGCACTTGAGGGAGTTGAATCAGTTAAATTCAGGCAAGTGACAGGGAAATCAGGCAGCCACCTGGAAGACTGCTACTTCCATTAGCAAATGATTTGGAGGTAGCAGTAGGCTTGTTATCCCAAAGAGATTTCATAGAACTGCCACATAATGGAATGCTAATAACAAGTCTTTTTTATCACTCATTCATGGGATGTGGGTGTCACTGATGAGCAATGCTCCCTGTAAACTGCGTGGCCATGTTACTACACACTAATCCAGAAGTCCCTGCACAGGCTCCATATAAAGCGACCCCTTTGAGTTACTGCATGTAGGCAGCTACATGAAGGCATTTAAGAGGACCACACACGTCAATAACTCATCTGTGATCTTCAAAAATAAATTAGAGGGAACATTGCTGGCAGGCCCTGCATCTATTACCCATCCTTGATTGCTCCTGAGAAGGTGGTGGTGAGCCACTTTCTTGAACCGTTGCAGTCCACGCGGTGTACATACAGCCACAATGCTGTAAGGGAGGGAGTTCCAGGAGTTTAACTCAGTGACAGTGAAGGAACACCAAAATAGTTCCATGTCAGGATGGTGTGTGGCTTGGAGGGTAACTTGCGGGTGGTGGTGTTCCCATTCATCTGCTGGCCTTGTCCTTCTATGGTGATAGAGGCCATGGGTTTGGAAGGTGCTGTTGAAGAAGCGTTGGCAATTACTGCAGTGCTTCTTGTAGGTGGTACACACTGCAGCAACTACGCACTAGTGGGTGCTGAGAGTGAATGTTTAAGTAACATTTTTGGCAAGATACTAAAAGGCATTATATATTAGCTCTTACATCATCTGTCTTCTAATAGGAATGTTTTTAGCTAGTTGGTCAACCTTTTCAGCTTTGTCAGTTGTGTTCAGATTTTCTTTAAATGGATTTTAAAATACTTTGGTTCTAGTTTTCAAAGATTTCTTGTAAATAAGTGTACTTTAATGGTTCAATTATTGATGTTATTTATAATTTTCCTGTCAAAATATTCCTGCTTAAAATAAATCACAAAAAGTTAGTTTGTAGGTAGAGCAAGTAATTAAAAAGGCTTCTGGAATGCTATTCTTTATTACAGGAATTGATCATAAAAGTAAGGATGTTATGCTTCAGGTATAAAGGGCATTGGTGAGACCACATCTCAAATACTGTGTACAGTTTTTGTCTCCTTATTTAAGGAAGGGTGTAAATGTGTTGGAGGTGGTTCGGAGGGAGTTTACTAGAATGATACCTGGAATGAATGGGTTGTCTTGGTGGATTTGAAATACGGTAAGGGAGTGACATCACAGGAAAGTTGGGATTGATTGGTTCTTGAGCATCTGCAGTTAGGGACTATGTTACAACTACAGTAATTTTGTAAAACATAAATTTCTAAACTAGCACAGCAAAAGTAAGAATTTATAGGCACAGGAGAGGGAGCTGATTTGTGAGTTAGGGTGAAGAAATTCTACTTTCTACTAATCTCCAGTTTATAGTTAATAGTACAAGAGTAAGGTTAAAGTAGGTTAAAGTAAGTAAAAGTAACTAAAGTTAAAGTAACTAAAGTGATTTAAAAGTCTAAGGCTAAGGCATGGCAGGACAGCTCAGCCAATCGGAATGACATGTGGAGAGCTGTGGACACTTCTCGTGACCCAGGCAAGCCCACGTGCAGGAAGTGTCACCGGCTACACAAACTTGAGCTCCGTGTTTCAGAGCTTGAGCAGCATCTGGAATCACTGAGGTACATCCATGAGGCAGAGAACTACGTGGGTAGCATGGTCAGAGAGATGGTCACACCACAGGTTGGGGGCAAGCAGGCAGATAGGGAATGGGTGACCGCCAGGCAGTCCAACAGAAACAGGCAGGTGGTGCAGGAGTCCCCAGAGATCCCGCTCACTACTGGGTTTCCCATTCTGAATATCAGTGAAGCCGATGGATCCTTGAAGGAGTGCAGCAAGAGCCAAGCCTGTAGCACCACAGGTAGCCCAGCTGTACAGGAGGGGAGGAAGAAGAGCGGAAAGGCAGGACTGAAAGGAGATTCTTTAGTTAGGGGAGCGGACATGCATCTCTGTGGTCGTCAACGTGACTCCAGGATGGTTTGTTGCCTCCCTGGTGCTATGGTCAAGAATGTCACAGAGCGACTGCAGAACATTCTTCTGGGGAGGGTGAACAGACAGAAGTCATGGTCCATACTGGTACTAACGACATAGGTGGGAAGGGGGATGTGGTCCTGCATTTGGAATTTAGGGAACTAGGCAGAAAATTAGCAAGCAGGATATCTAAATTAGTAATCTCCGGATTACTCCCAGTGCCACGTGCAAGTGAGTACAGAAATAGGAGGATAAGGCAGATGAATGTGTAGCTGGAAAGACGGTGCAGGAGGGAGAGCTTTAGGTTGCTGGGACTCTGGGACTGGCTCTGGGGGAGATGGCACCTGTACAAGCCAGACAAGTTGCATTTGAACAGAGCTGGGACTGGGTTCCTTGTGGGAGGTTTTGCTAGTGCTGTTGGGGAGGGTTCAAACTAACTCAGCAGGGGTGTGGGAACCAGGAGAGAATATTAGAAAGTAACCCCAAGGTACACGGAATGCTGGGAGAGGCAGATAGCACTAAACTAGAGAATAGTAAGTTAGTAGATGGAGTCAAAGAAAGGGAGCAAGTAATGAAGTCTAAATCAGGGTTACACTGCATGCATGTGAAAGTATTGAGTATAGTTAATAAAATTGGTGAGTTACAGACACAGATTGACTTGTGGAATTATAACAGAGACCTGGCTTAAGGAAGGGCAGATCTGGGTGTTAAAGATCCCCGGTTACAAGGTGTTCAGAAAAGATAGGAAAGGGAAAAAAGGAGGAGGGGTGGTGTTTTTTGTTTAGCAGAGTATTGCATTTCTGGATAAAAATGATGTGTCAGAGGATTCAAGGAGAGAATCGATTTGGCTAGAGCTAAAGGATAAGAAGGGTGCAATTGCATAGCTCAGTGCAATATTTATACCACCAGCTGGTGGGAAGGATATGGAGGAACAAATCTGCAAGGAAATTGCAGAGGGGTGTAAACACCATAGAGTAGTTATAATGGGGGACTTTACATAGACTGCGATAGTGATAGTGTAAGGGGCAGAGAGGGACAAGCATTCCTAGATTTTGTTCAGGAGAATTTTCTACAGCAGTATCTGTCCAGTACAACAAGAAAAGAGGCACTGCTAGACCTGGTTCTTGGGAATGAGGTGGGCCAAGTAGATCAAGTAACAGTGGAAGAACATTTAAGGGACAGTGATCATTGTATCATAGGGTTCAGGATGATGGTGGAAAATGACATTGGTCAATCCAGAGTAAGAATAATCAACTGGCAGAGAGAGGACTTCAATGGGGCAAGAATGGAGCTGGGCCAGATAGACTGGTTTGGTGGGAAAAACAATAGCTGAACAATGGGCTATCTTCAAAGAGGAGGTGGTTTGGGCACAGTCAAGGTATGTTCCCTCAGAAGGGAAGGGTAAGACAAACAAAGCTCCCTGGATGCCAAAGGAGATAGAAATTAAGTTAAAGAAAAAATGTGCTTATGACAGGTGTCAGACAACAAATACAACTGAGAGCCAAGCTGAATACGGAAGGTTCAGAAGGGATTTGAGAAAGCAAATACAAGAAGCAAAGAGGGATTACGAAAATAGATTGGCCACTAATGTAAAGGAAATCCCAAAGTATCCTATAGCACATCAATAGTGAAAAGGGTTGTAAAAGGAAGAGTAGGGCCGATTAGGGACTAAAAAGGTGATGTACACATAGAGGCAAGAGGCATGGCTGAGGTGTTAAATGAATACTTTGCACTTGTCTTTACCTATGAGGCAGATACTGCCCTGGACATGGTGACAGAGGAGGAAGCTCAGTCACTAGGAGAGTTTAAAATTGATAAGGAGGAGCTATTGGATAAGCTGTCAGTGCTTAAGGTTGACAAGGTGCCAGGACCGGATGAGATGCATCCAAGAATATTGAAGGAAGTGAGAGTGGAAATTGCAGAGGCGCTGGCAATAATCTTTCAATGTTCCCTGGATTCGGGGAGGTGCTGAAGGACTGGAGAATTGCAAACATTATGCCCTTGTTCAAAAAAGGTTGTAAAGATCTGCCCAGTAATTACAGACCAGTCAGTTTAACTTTGGTGATAGGGAAACTTATAGAAACAATTATTTGAGATAGAATTAATAGTCATATGGAAAAATGTGGATTGATTCTGAAGAGTCAGCATGGATTTGTTAAAGGAAAATTGTGTCTAACTAAATTGCTGGAGTCTTTTGAAGGGGTAACAGAGATGGTGATGAGGGCAATGCCTTTGATGCAGTTTTAATGGACTTCCAAAAGGCATTCGATACAGTGCCACACAACAGACTTGAGGAAAGTTATAGGTCATGGAATAAAAGGGACAGTGGCAACATGGATACAAAATTGGCTGAGGAATAGGAAACAGAGAGTAATGGTTAATGAGTATATTTTGAGCTGGAGGAAGATTTGCAATGGAGTTCCCCAGGGGTCGATATTGGGACCCTTGCTCTTCCTGATATATATAAATGATCTAGATCTTGGTGTGCAGGGGACAATTTCAACATTTGCAGATGATACAAAACTTGGGAGAATTGTAAGCTGTGAGGAGGACAATGTAGAACTTCGAAAGGACATTGACATATTGGTGGAATGGGCAAATAGGTGGCAGATGAAGGATGTGGAGAAATGTGAGGTGATACATTTTGGTACAAAGAACATGGAGAGATAGTATAAAGTAAAGGATACTATTCTAAAGGGTGTGTAGGAGCCGAGAGACCTGGGTATATATGTACATAAGTCATTAAAGGTGGTAGGACTGGTAGAGAGAGCTGTTTCTAAAGCAGGCATTATTCTAGACTCCATTAAAAGCAGCATAAGAGCAGGGGGGTTTTGCTGGAGTATGTGCACAGTTCTGGGCGCCACACTATAGGAAGGATGTGAACACAATGGAAAGAGCGCAGAAGAGATTTACGAGAATGGTTCCAGGGATGAGACACTTCAGTTACGAGGAAAGATTGGGGAAGTTGGGGCTGTTTTCCTTGGTGAGAAAAAGGCTAAGAGGAAACTTGATAGAAGTTTTCAAAATCTTGAGGAGCTTGGGCAGAGTAGATAAGGAGAAAATGTTCCCACTCGTAGATGGATTGAGAACCAGAGGGCACAGTTTTAAAGTATTTTATCAAAGAATTAAATGCAAGGTGAGAAAAAACTTCTTCACACAGTGAGTACTTAGGGTTTGGAATGCACTGCCTGGAAGTGTAGTGGAAGCAGATTCAATTGAGGCATTCAAGAGGGCATTGGATGATTATTTAACTAGAAACAATGTGCAGGGTTAAGGGGAAAAGGCAGGAGAATGGCACTGAGTCATAATGCTCATTCAGAGAGCCGGTGCAAACACAATGGGCTGAATGGCCTCCTTCTACACCATAAAAATTCTGTGATTCTGTGATAAAGAATCAATAGCATGATTAGAAGAATAATGCATGCGTTCTGGTAAAATCCCATGGCACTAATTGAAGGAGAGCAGAGGATTGTAGATCAACGATGTACTATTGACTGTGAAGTGTTTTACGTGTCTTGAGGGCATAAAACACATTATAAAACTGCAAATTATTTTGCTTTTCCTTCTGTAGCTCTACTACCTTATTGGCTCTCATCCCTAGCTGCCAGGGACCAAAGGCCATAGCTGAATCCGTCTTAGCCATGAGCAGAACCATATCAGGTAGCCTAGCTATTCACAAAACCATCGTGCTTTTTTGAATTGGGTGATTACTTGCGCCAATGTTCCCATTCAGTTCAAACCTTACCAGCTAGTGTTGGAATTTTCCACATATAAAGCTATGGGTGAAGCAAAGAAGGGTTCAATGCTAACTATAGTTGACATCATAATAATTATGTAGAAAATGACAAACGTTTAATAAATTTATACCATTTATTTATCTTGTGGGTACAGTCGAATAATTATTGTTTACTTGCAGTATGTAGAAATGTTACATGTTACATAGTCCAGTTCTCATAACTAATTCATTCTTTTCAAAAGTGCCATAACTTCAGTGTTGAGCATCTAAATTGTAAATATTCTGTTCCATTAAAAACATTTTCATGTACAGACAAAGTAACTGGATTAGCGCCTTTGTTCATTATGCTTTCTTTCTGTGAGTAACTTTCCTTTTGATGTCTGAAATATCTCCATCTACCAGCTTATTACAAAATTCTCTAATAACCTGGAGTTCTATGTCATGGCAGATCTGTATGCTCATTCCTTCATCAGCCTGGGGCATGCAACTGGATCCAGTAAATCCTTTTCTAATTTCAAAACTATTTCAGTTGCCATCAGCTCCAGTAATCCTAACTATTACCCTACACCATAACAGCTGACGGTGCAAGTTGATCAGCTCTGATAAAACCCGTCAGTGAAATGATATTGAGCAGTTTTGATAAACACAAATGATGAGCCTATGCTGTTCCAGGAAATTGTACAGACTCTACAAATTCTAACTCACAGTGAAGTAGAGAAAGGGGTGTGGATGTAAATATCTATTTTGACCAGCTGAAAACTGGATGTGGCAATGTTTCTCAAACTCTCCGGAAGGGAAACCCAGAGGATCAGGTGAAACACTGATTTTACACCCACCAAATTTTACTTGTTAACTTTAATGGGGAGTAAAACAAATGGGTGCAAAATCAACATCGCCCCCATCCTGTCAGTTTCCTGGGGAGTGGTGGGATGAGTTAAAATTATTCCAATATTTCTGATTGATTGTTTTTCTGAATATATTCAACAGAATGAACAAAATATGGGAACCAGCTCAAATTCCACACTTCCTGAAGAAAGGTAAAAGTGATAATTTTGCACTTTTGTAGAAATTCATCCGCATTCCTCAAAGGAATATTTTGATACAACAAAGTCAAACAAGGTGTTTAATCTTCGACTAAATGAGTTCAATCATATTAGAGAAATGACTTTAGTATTATAATTGAAAGATTGTATGCTTTTACTTGTGTTCTACTACTTAATGTTTCAACTTACAGTGTAAATTTACGTTCAATTTAAAGAATAAAAATTCAAAAATGTATATTTACATTGTCATGTAACAATTTTGCAAAACTAAGTGCGATGATATATAAAAATATACAATACACATGGACAATATACACACACATACAAACACTTATAAATTATATATAGTATATATAATATATATATATATATATACAGATATATAATATCTGTCAACCTATCACAATAGCATCCTCTTTTCTTCCTCTAATTTGCTCAGTATTGCTTCATGATTTGGGGGGTAAGTGGTTCAATATTTTGAATGTGATGTCCAACACAGATTCTCTCTTATAAGGATGAAATTTAATATTTTTTCCATATATAATATTCCATTCTTCCTTCTGGCTGAAAGGTGAGCAACTGTTCAGCCTTTAAATGAAGTGGTTTAGTTATGCTAATGGAAGGTATACTTGACTGACTTGTGAAGCATCAAATAGTTGTTTGTATAACTTGATGAATATACTTCTAGTCAAATAAATACACATGGTGGTGTCCAATGAAACTAAACAAACTGACCTGTCATTACAATAAAGCTTACTCCTGGCCTCCTATGAATACATAGAAAAATGATTGGAGCATGTTTCCAGTAAGGTCCACGCAGAACCAAACAATATCTTCCAGTTCTTTGGCTAGTACAGGTTCCCAAACTGTGGTGACTGCATTTGCGGTAGAAATGGGAGTCCACTCCTCACTGGGTCACAATCATCAATTGCCCTGGACTACCTGAGTAATGCCTGGCTCAGAAGAAGTCTGTGGGAGGGCTCCGTTAGAAAACCCCAACCCATGCAAACTGCTCAACGCCCCTTTAAGTATTTGATGGCTTAGAAACCCAGAGATTTTTTTGTAAAACTATGGGGAAGCCAAGAAGCCATTTGAATCCAACTTGAAGAGAAAGGGAAAACAGTAATGGAATTGTAGGTGTTTTATTTTTATTCATTCACAGGGTGTGGGCTTCGCTGGCTGGGCCAGCATTTATTGCCCATCCCTAGTTGCCCTTGAGGAGGTGGTGGTGAGCTACCTTCTTCAACCGCTGCAGTCCACGTGGTGTAGCTCTGCCTCTGCTGGAAGTGCTGCGGTGGTTTCTTCTGACTCTTACTCCTCCAAAGTCAGGTTTTTCTCCTGGGAAGAAATGTGAAGCACCTATATTCATTGGGGGTAATTCAAAGACTCGTCATCTCTGACCTGCCCTTTGGCACATGTTGCCAAGGTCTATTTGCGTTCCCCAATGTAGCAGAATATAGCTGTGAAGGCCAAAGTCAGTTGAATGCCTGAACAGATAGGGAATAATGTAGGCCACAACGGAAGGAACTTCCCACTGTGTAAAATCCAAGGGAAAGTAAATTACGGCTTGGCTAATGTGCCTCTTCAACTATTGTATTGAATATCTTAAAGCCAATGTTTCAATTCAGTGATACAGCTATAAATAGAAATATTCACAAATAATATATGTCTTATAATGAAACCAACAGTCAGTTAGAATTGTATTACGGAACAACAGTGGTGGAATTTGATGCCGGTGGGATTTTATGGTTCTGCCGAAGTCAGTGGATTTTGAACAGCTCGGCCTGCCCCCACCGAAACTGAGCCATAAAACTCCGGCCCAGGTGTCAAGAGCTGTGAGTGGGGGTTGAACACGGGACCGCCCAGTTTTCTTGGCTCGGCTACACACATTTTAGCCAGCTCAGCCTTTCAGAGAGCTTCTCACCAGAATCCACCTGCTGATACAGAAAGAAAAATATAAAAATGCAATTCACATAGTGAATTCCATGCTCATGGGGAGAATTTTCTTCCCGTCAGGCGAGCCGGTCGGGAGTGGGTGCGGGCACGTGCGGAGCTGATCGCCGCCTGTGATTGGCTGCGCGCCGCCCAGCGTGACACACGGTCAGTCTAGCTCATGGCTACCTGTTTTT
Source organism: Carcharodon carcharias (assembly GCF_017639515.1). Lineage (NCBI taxonomy): Eukaryota > Metazoa > Chordata > Chondrichthyes > Lamniformes > Lamnidae > Carcharodon > Carcharodon carcharias. Next base: position 219,132,209 of record NC_054469.1, read on the forward strand.
TGGGGGGGGGGGGAGAGGAGGGAGAGGAGAGGCCTTCGCTGTTTTGCACCTGCACGTGAAAGAGTGCAGAAATCTTCAGAGACCTCCCAGAGGCACGGGGCTGCCTCAGGGAGATTTAAGTCCATAATAAAAGTTCAGAAATAATAAAGTTAAAAATTATTTTGACCTGTCCCCTCATGTGACAGTGTCACCTGAGCTGAGACAGGTTTATGAACTCTGCAAAAAATATTGATTTATTTAATAAAAGCTTCAGGAGACCCTCTCGTGGATGAAGATTCCTGAAAAGCACAAAGGCCGCTTGGGCTCTTCACCTGCCCCCTCCACCACCTTAAGCTTGGACGGGCTGCATTGATAATTACTTTAATTGGGTTTTTGATGGCCATAATAGGCTGTTGACAGTTCGACTGGTGTGCAGCCACCTCCGGCACACGCCTGCCGAACGTAATATCTAAATGACGCATGCCTGACATCACCGCGCGTCATTTTAGGTGTCAGGGTGCCAGGCCCATCCCCACATGCCACCGTTAAAGTCCTGGCCTATGTTTCTGGGCTCTGGCTAGTCGAAGGTCTCCTTTGTGCAAAAAAGAAAGCAGTTGCTCATTTTCTATTCAGTCCAGCATGTTTTCGAGCCGCACTGAATATCTGGGAATGAGGTAATACCTTCTGATGTTCCGTTACCGGGAGGATCTGCGGATTGTAGTGCATTGTGCAGTTGGTCAACAGTCAATACTTTTGATCTTTTCATATTATACTAGTCTTGTTCTCTTGAAGGATCGGCAAGGTGCATTGTCTGGCATTTCACTCGGTGTGGCAAACAGAATTTTAATTTCAAACATTTAACTTTCCCACAAGATATGCTAATTTTGCACACTGCCTGTGGGATAGAGTGTCTAATTAAAGTTAGAAGGAATCTGCATTTATATAGCACCTTTAGGGAACTCTGAGCATCCCAATGTCTTCACAACCAGCAAAATACTTTTGAAATGTAAAAATTTTCATCATGTAAGGGAACACATCTAATTTAAAAACACAAAGGGGAGAATTTTCTCCCTATCGGGGGGGGGGAAGGGTGGGGGTTGGATGGGAGTAGGCACAGGTGGGCGCCTAGACCATCGCCCGCCCACAATTGGCTGTGCGCCGCCTCAGGGAGATTGGTTTGATTTTTGAAAAGTTTAATACAAAAAAAAATTAAGACATGTCCCCTCATGTGACACTGTCACATGAGCTGGGACAGGTCAATTAATTTTATTAAAATTTTTTATTAAACTTTAAAAACCTTCATGAAACTTCATCCCACCCGTGGAATGAGGTTTCATGATAAATGTGAAGGCTGCCTGGTCTCTCCACCTGCCCCACACCCCCCCTGCCAACCTTAAAGTTGGATGGGCAGCTCAGTTTATTAGTTTAATTGATACTTAAATGGCCTTAATAGGCCTGTGACAGTTCAGCGGGGGCACAGCCGACTCTGGTGCGTGCCTGCCGAACTCAAGATCTGAATGACGCGCGGTGACGTCGGGACACATGCCAGACATCACCGCGTGTCAGATTATGTGTCGGCGAGCGGGGTCCAGCCTCTGCTCGCCGACCCTAAGATTCTGCCCAAAGGTTGCACAAACTGCAGTGAATTAATGACTACATCACGTTTCTTTTTAAATTACTGATGTTGCTTTATCAATAAATATTGACCAGGTTACCGAGAGAACTCCCCGATCATCCCTCCCTACCCCCAATCTGCACTATTCTTTGAATAGTTCGATGGAAACTTTTATGTCCATCAGAGATGGAGGATTCGGCCTTGGTCAGCCATGAATCAGTTCGTAGTGCGCTCACCTCTGAGTCAAAAGAGACTTGAACAGAAATTCTTGGCTGACACTCCAGTGCAGTACTGAAGGAATGTTGCACTGTCAGTCATACCATCTTTCAGATGAAGCATAAAGCAGATCCCTGACTACCCACTCAGGTGGATGTAAAAGTGTCCATAGCATTTTCATGATAAAGAGCCAGGGGGGTTCTCCCTGGCTCCATTGCCAATATTTTCCTTTCAATCAACGTCAAAAAATCAGACCATGTGGTCATTAATACATTGTTCATTGTGGGAACTTGCTATGTGCAAACTGGTTGCTGCCAATTGTAACAGTATTTCATTGGCCAAATCATTTTGGGATGTTCTAAGGTTACGAAAAGTGTTACTGAAATACAAATCTTTCTTTTTATGGTTTAACAATTCATCTGCAAGAAGGAGGGGATAATATTTAAAATGTAAATTAAACAACAGCATCTTTACTTTAAAGGAAAGCAGCAGGAAACACGGAAAATAAGCTTTCTTTTTTTCTAGCATAGCTTGTCACTTAGTGAAAAATGATCCTCTTCAGATGAATTTAAAGGGCGAATGATTATGATAATTTTGCTTATAAATTTTTATTTGGAAACATAATAGTGCCAATTTCTGAAGTAACTACCCACTCACTAGGTAACCACTTGTTATCAATAGTCATAAACAACCTAGGGCATCAGGGATTTGTTAATGGATTAAAATCTTTGTAATGACTGCTGATCAGCTCCTTCTGATTATGTGTTGCTTAGCTTTAGCAATCAATGACAAATTAATTTTGCAAACGCACTGAATCCTGAAAAGGTCAACAATGAAACTGTTAATCAAGGAGCAAACAACAAAAATAATACGAACAGCCTGTTGGTCTTCTAGACACAATTTCCTAAAACAGGTTAGTTTCCTGGAGCGTTGGGAATGGTTTCCTGCACTTCAGAACTTTGCCCAATACTGGGAATTCTCAATCCTTTCATGGTCTTTTCTAATGCTGCAGCTCTCTCTAATTCTGTATTCCCCTGACTTTCGTCTGCATGTCTTCATTCCCTTTGCCTTGCCATTGGCACCAATGCCTTGAATTGTCGAGGCTCTGTGCTGTGGAATTCCTGCCCTAAACACCCCCATTTTGCCAAGTCTCTCTGCTTATTTAAGGTGCTACTTAAAAATCCACCATTTTGATTAAGATTTCTCTCCTAATATCTCCTCTAACTGGTGTTCAATTTTTACTCTCTGTGAAGCTCCTTCAGGTATTTTTCAACTTTACAGGTGATAAATAAATTAGTAATTGTAGTGATGTTGTTAGCAGCAGCAGCCATAGCTCCTCTTCAAAAAGAAATTCTGCTTCATCTCTTCAAGCAGTCGTTCATTCACATCCATGAATTGCACTGATAATCTGATCATATGCAGCATTTTATCAGAGGCCTTTCAGAACTCTAGGTCCACTGGAGTAGGAATTCATCAGTACCTAGATTCAGGACAAAGGCCCAAACTGGCAGACATGATTCTGGCCTGAAATTGGTTCTAAGAGATCATTAATATTAACAGCACAATAGCGACTGACAGATCATTCATTTGAACAAAGCATACCAAATAGAGAGGGGCAGTTTAGGCAGCATTAACCATTAGAGTCCTGAATGAAGGATTTGTACTCCACATATTGGAAACTAATTTCTCAGTGGGATCCTTAAACTGGCATTAGACTCTTCATAACTGACTTTTAACATGAACGTACAAATTAGGAGCAGGTGTAGGCCATATGACCCCTCGAGCCTTATCCGTCATTTGGTAAGATTATGGCTGATATGATTTTGGCCTCTACTTTCCTGTCCATCCCCTATACCCTTTGACTCACTTGTCAAACTTAGACTCAAGAGTCTAACTCAGCCTTAAAATTATTCAATGACCAGGCCTCCAACATTCTCTGGGGAAGAGAATTCCATAGGCTAATGACTGTGTAGGAGAAAAAAAAATTCTCCTCATCTCTGTCTTAAATGATGAACCTTTTATTTTTAACCTGTGCCCCTTACTTCTAGTCTCTCCCAGAAGGGGAAACATCATTTCAGCATCCACCCTGTCAAGTTCCCTCAGAGTCTTATATGATTCAATAAGTTCACTTCATTCTTCTCAATTCCAATGGATACAGGCCTAACCTGTTCAAACTTTCCCCATAAGGTAATCCCTTCATCCCAGGAATGATTCAAGTGAACCTTCCCTGCACTGCTTCTAAGGCAATTATACCCTTTCTTAAATAAGGAGCCCAGAACTGTACACAATACGCTGGATGTGGTCTCACCAACACCCTGTACAATTGTTGCAAAACTACCCTGCTTTTATATTCCACTCCCCTTGCAATAAATGACAACATTCAATTTGCCTTCTGAATCACTTGCTGCACCTGCATACTAATTTTTTGTGACTCATGTACCAGGACACCCAGATTCCCCTTGTACCTCAAGAGCTCTACAATTTCTCTCCATTTAAATAATATGCTGCTTTTTCATTCTTCCTGCCAAAGTGGATACATTCACATTTTCCCTCATTATACTCCATCTGCCAATTTTTTCCCACTCAGTTAACCCATCTATAGCCCTTTGCAGACTCCTTGTGTCCTCATCACAACTTACTCCCCCACCTATCTTTGTGTCTTCAGCAAATTTAGTAACTATACATTTGGTCCTTTCATGCAAGTCATTGACATAGATTGTAAATTGTTGTGGTCCCAGCACTGATCCCTGTGGCACTGCAGTAGTTACATCTTCCCAGGTCAAAAATGACCCCTTATCCCTACTCCCCCTGTTTCCTGTAAGCTAACCAATCCTCTATCCATGCTAATATGTTACCCCTAACACCATGAGCTCTTATTTTGTGTAGTAACCTTTGATGTGGCACCTTGTCAAATGTTTTCTGGCAATCTAATTACACCACATCTATAGGATCCCCATTATCCATGTTGCCTGTTAGTTCCTCAAAAAACTCTATTAAATTAGTCAATAAGGATTTCCCCTTCACAAAATGAGGTTGACTTTGCTTTATTGCATTAAGGTTTTCTAAGTGCCCTGCCATAACCTCCTTAATAGACTCCAGCATTTCCTCCATGACAGACGTTAGGCTAACTGGCCTGACATTTCTTGCTTTTAGTCTCCCTCCTTTCTTGAATAGAGGAGTTACGTTCACTATTTTCCAATGCGATGGGACATTTCCACAATCTAGGGGATTTTGGAAAATTAAAACCAATCATTTACTATCTCAGCCATTTCTTTTAGGCTCCTGGATGAAATCCATCAGGACTTGGGGATTTATAGCCTTTAGTTTTAACAATTTGCTCCATATCCTTTCCCTGGTGATTGTGATGGTTTTAAATTCCCTCACTTCCTTCCACCACTTGATGCTCAAAATATCTGTTCAACTCATCCACCATTTCCTTATTTTCCATTAACAATTCCCCATTTTCACTCTTTAGATCCAAGTGCCCACTTTAGTTACTCTTTTTCTTTTTAAATAACTGTTTACACTCTCATTATCTGTTTTAATATTTCTAGCTAGCTTTCTTTCATACTCTAATTTCTCCCTCCTTTTTTAGTCATACTTAAAATCTGTCCAATATCCTGACTTGCCATTAACCTTCACAGAATTATATGCCTTTTCTTTCAATTTGATGCTATCTTTAACTTCCTTAGTTAGCCACGGGTGGTATGCCCTTCCCCAAGAGTTTTTCTTTCGCGCTGGAATGTAGCTTTGCTGAGTTTTCTGAAATATCTCCTTAAATGTCTGCCATCATTCCTGATCTATCCCTTAACCTAATTTCCCATTTCACATTGGTCAGCTCTGTTTTCACACCCTCATAATTGCCCTCATTTGAGTTTAAACACTGTCTTAGACCCACTGTTCTCTCCTTCAAACAAGGATGCTCATTAATTAATCCTGTCTCATTGGACATTACCAGGTCTAGAATCGTCTGCTCTCTGGTTGGCTCTAGAAGATGCTGCTCTTAGAAACTGTCCCAAGGACAATCTAAGAACTCATCCCCCAGGCTAGTTTGCTAATCTGATCCATTCAATATATACATAGATTAAAATTATCCTTGATTATTGCCATAGCTTTCTCACAAGCCCCCATTATTACTTTCTGTATACTCTGCCCTACAGTGTGGTTACTGTAAAGGGACCTTTAAACTATTCCCACAAGTGACTTCTTACTTTTTCATATCACTATCCTTGTTCTTTAGAACCACCGTCATCTCTCACTATTGTACTAAAATCAAGCTTAATTAACAGAGCTACCCTTCCAGTTTCTCCTAGCTTCTTGTCCTTCTGAAATATCATGAATCCTTGAACATTCAAGTCCCAGTCTTTGGCATCTTGTAGCCATGTCTCTGTAATGACTATCAGATTGAATATGTTTATTTCTATTTGAGCTGTCAATTCATCCATTTTGTTACAAATACTACATGCATTCAGATGCAGAGCCTTTAGTTCTGTCCTTTTTGCTATTTTGCAACCGCTAGCCTTATCTGCTGGTGCACTCTTAAGTTTGTATGCTCTGTCCCTTCCTGCCAAACTCTGATTATCATTACTCTTATTGCTACCTTGCTCTCTTGTCTTGTCTTCTTTAATTTATCACACCTTCCCTCATTTAATCCCTCGCTCCCACTGTTATTTTAAAGCCCTCTCTACCACCCTAGTTACACAACTCTCCAGAACATGGGTCACAGCAAAGCTCAGGTGAAAACTGTCCCAATGGTACAGCTCCCACTTTCCCCAGTACTGATGCCAGTGCCCCATGAATCAAAACCTATTTCTCCCACCCAAATCTTTGAGTCATATATTCAGCTCTCTAATTTTATTTATCCTATACCAATTTGCTCGTGGCTCAGGTAATAATCCAAAGATTATTACCTTTGAGGTTGTGCTTTTTAATTTAGGCCCTAGCTGCTAATACTCCCTAAACAGAACCTCTTGCCAAGCCCCCCATTGCAATTGAATTATGCCAATTGGATCCTCCTCCTCACACTGCAAGTTCCGCTACAGCCCAGAGCAGATGTTCTGGATGCTGGCTCTGGGCATACAACAGAGCCTTTTCGACTCTCAGTCTCGGCTGCCGAGAATTGTGCTTACCCCCCTGACAATACTAGCCCCTACTACCACTATATTTCTATTAACTCCAACTGCTTGAATGGCTTCCTGTACCATGGTGCCATGGTCAGTTCACTAATCCACCTTGCAGCCCCCACTTTCATTCACACAGGCTGCAAGAGCCTCGAACCAGTTGGACAATTGCAAAGTCTGAGGCTCCTCCACTTATACCTTCTTGATCCCCTTAACTGCTTCAGTCACAGTCACACCATCATTTTCTTGACCATGGAGCAAATCGGAAGATGCTAGCCTAAGGACTACCTTTTGCAACAAAGTGTCCAGGTAACTTGCCGCACTCCCTGATGCACTGAAGTGTTTGAAGATCAGATTCCAGCTTATTAACTCTGAGCTGAAGTTGTTTGAACCATAAACACTTACTGCAGACATGTGTGCCTCAGATCATACTGGTGTCCATGAGCCTCCACATTCTGCAGCTGCAGTACACCATCTGCCTTGGAATCTTTATACTGTTTTAATTAATTAATCAGTTTACAATTAGATTTTTATTAAAGCCTCTGGCCCTGCCTGTGCTTATATTCTTATTGTTTCAATTAATGTTTGACCTACCCCGATTGAAATTCACTAGTTAAGATAAATAGGAAATACGCACCAACTCAATCACCTACCTGATTCCCTGTGATGTTATACCTCAATTTTTCTTTCTGAATGCAGCTCTGACTTGCTCCTAGTGGAATAGCTGTTTATATTCCTTGTTCATATTCTGTTCTCGCTCTACGCCACTACTCGCTGACTGAAACCTTACTTCATTAATGTTTTTATTCCATTAGCAGCAGAAATATTTCGGTACTAAATCCACTTCAGAACTTGAAAACTAGCATTAATACCACAACAATTCAACTTGGTTGCCAGAGCATCATCTGCCACATGGCAGCAAATTAGATTGACAATGACTGTGAAATAGAATATTGCTCCGTCAATAAAGTGGAATAGGAGAGACCTGCACCTCAACTCTAGTTATCAAGCTTTGCTCCACATCCTGTGCCAACCTTAACTAACAAAATCCTTAAAACATCAGTTGTTCCCTCACACCCGTAGCTGTTGTGGGAGCAAGTTCCAAATATCAACTACAGTTTGGGTGAAAACATATTTTCTGATTTCATTTTTTGTACGGCATCGCTCTAATGTGAAGATAATGCCTCCATGTTCTTGATTTCCCCACCTGAGGCAACAGTTTCTCCATATTTATCCTATCAAATCCTGTTAACATTTTAAAAATCTTGACGAGGTCACCCCTCGGCCTTCCAAGCTCAAGTGAACACAAACTAAGTTGATTAAAGGATATGACCCTCTCTATAGTAAAGTTCAGAATTCATGTTTGTTTACATCTTATTCATAAATCCTTTCCCTTGATTCAAGACTGATATATGATTATAAATTGGAAAAACTCAGCAGGTCTGGCAGCATCGGCGGAGAAGAAAAGAGTTGACGTTTCGAGTCCTCATGACCCTTCGACAGAACTTCTGTCGAAGGGTCATGAGGACTCGAAACGTCAACTCTTTTCTTCTCCGCCGATGCTGCCAGACCTGCTGAGTTTTTCCAGGTAATTCTGTTTTTGTTTTGGATTTCCAGCATCCGCAGTTTTTTTGTTTTTATCTCTATGAATATAAATTCTTTGGTGATTTGAATCAACCAACGTTTCACTGGTTTAATAAATGTTGTGTTCATTAAATGACCATTGTTAGCTCTGAAGAAGGGTCATATGGACTCGAAAGGTTAACTCTGTTTCTCTCTCCACAGACGCTGTCAGACCTGCTGAGTTTCTCCGGCATTTTCTGTTTTTGTTTTATTATGCAGTTGTTAGTTTGTTGGGAACTGAAGTATTTTCCTGCATCAGATGCACACAGGGACACAATTTTAATTCACTCAAACTTACTCACTTAGACAAAGTTAAAATCAGGCCCCACTATCTGCAACAAGTAGCCCCCCAGGTGAGTAGAACACAGTTAGTGTTCTCGCTGCATTTTACAGCCCCCTTCCCTCCGTGAGGGGCTGTAAAATTCTGGCCACAGAGTGAAGATAGCTGCATTTTGGTCCAACAATGAATCTGAGCCCAAGCCTCAGGAAGACCACTGCACCATCGTAACATTCCTTTTAATTTTCCTCCAACCAAAATAGTCTCTCTGAGCAAGATTGCCAATGCAGTAAAGCAGAAGGACATGCATTTTGATAAGTTCTTCCATAAACTCAAGATATTTCAAAGCAGTTTACAGTCAATGAAGTACTTTTGAAGTGCAGTCACTATAAGGATATAGGAAATGCAACAGGCAACTTGTGCATAGCAAGATCCCACAGAGAACAAAGAAATCATGACCAGATAATTTGTTTTTATTGATGTTGATTGAGAGATAAAGGTTGGCCAGGACTGCAGCTTCCCATCTGCTTTTCCCAGAGAGAGTCCTGGGAGATGGGGCCCTGATGTAACACCTCATCTGAAGAATGTAATTACTAATGAGTTTGAGCAAGTTATGTCCTGTTAGTCTATGCCAATCTATGGTATAGATTGAAACCATTCAACCTTGTTCTATGTAGGACCCAGAAGGCAAAAGAGACTTCTAATTTATCAGCTTTTTTATTTAATGAGATTGTTGCATTAGAGAGAGAAGTTTGCCTTGAGAAAGGGAGAGGCAAAAATGTCTACTTGTCTTTGATGTTTAAGAAAGAATGCTCAACAACTGAAGAAACTAAAGACAGCCGTGGCATATAACCAAGAAAGAAATATTTTACATTAATTCACAGAATGTGGGCATTGCTGTAAAGACCAACATTTCTGGTCCATCCCTGATTGATCTGACAAGGTGATATTTGTCCTTCATCATGAAAGGCTGCAGCTTTGTTACTCTTTGTGCTTCTCAGAACACTCAAGAAGGTAGTTAAGTGCAGGACTAGAATCACAAACAGGCCAGATGAAGATTTCCCCCCCTAAAGACAATTAATGAACTATTTGCATTTTTACAAGAATTCAACAGCTTTTATTGACACCAATGTTTTTTTTTCCAGATTGTTCTAAACGCTGAATTCAAATTCTCAAACAGCCATAGTGTGATTTGAACCTCTTTCCCTCCGTTGTAATTATACTCCAGGTCATTTGGATTATTAGTCCAGGACTCAGATTATGAATACAGGCCTCTTGCATTACCAATTCATAGACACAAATATTGCTGTACTCAAAGCTACCTGTCTAGGTCCTGTAAATACAAAAGCATTCAAACTGAGCTAACGTTAGTACTGACAACAAGATTGCATGGTTTGAGTAGAAGACAGTCAAGGGTACTTCAGGGCCAGAGAATAAATTGAAAAATATTTTTTTCTTATATCCTATTACTTTAAAAAGCATGAGGCTATGCTTTGGATTACTAATTTTGAAAGAGCAACTGATCAAATGACTGAAATGATACCTCAAAGTAAAATTCTTGGCACCAATAATTAAAAATATGAGCAATCTCTCCATCAGACAAGAACTAGAGACGGTGCAATCAATGTAACCCACCATAGAGTTTGATATCTTGAGCAGCTCGAATGCAAGGATTGTCAGAAATTGCCTTTCTGGACTAGACTGAAGGAAAGAATATGTGCCTCAAAGTTTTTGGCAGTAAAGACAAATTGTAATTTGAAGGCAATTGTGAGTAAATTACATTTTGAGAAGAGCAGAGCCAAAACATTACACTTTTGCCTCAATTTCATCCTACAAAACATCTGAGATTTTTTCCTGTTTCCTTGGAATTGTTTCTCCTTCAAATATTTATCCAATTCCCCTTTGAAGGCAACAACTGAATCTGTTTTCACCAGCCTATCAGGAAGTGTGTTCCAAATACTAAACTATTGCACTAGTCGAACAGTATTAATAACAACTGACTGAAGGAATACATTTTTATTCTTTTAGCTACATATGTCAGCCCATTTTTAAAATTGATGGGCTTCTTATGATTTATGAATAATAGTTTTTCTTTATTCATTCATGGGTTGTGGGCTTCGCTGGCTGGGCCAACATTTATAGCCCGTCCATAATTGCCCTTGAGAAGGTAATTGTGAGCTGCCTTCTTGAACCGCTTCAGACCATGTTGGGTAGGTACACCCCAGGAGTTTGACCCAGTGACAGTGAAGGAACAGCGATCTATTTCCAAGTCAGGATGGTGAGTGACTTGGAGAGGAGTTTCCAGGTGGTGCTCCATGTGTCTGCTGCCCTTGTCTTTCTAGATGGTAGTGGTTATGTGTTTGGAAGGTGCTGTTGAAGGAGCCTTGGTGAGTTCCTGTAGTGTATCTTGTAGATAGTACACACAGTTGCCACTGTGTTTTGGTGGTGGAGGGAGTGAATGTTAGTAGATGGGGTGCCAACCAGCAGGCTGCTTTGTCATGAATGGTGTCAAGCTTCTTGAGTGTTGTTTGAGATGTATTCATCCAGGCAAGTGGGCTGTATTCAATCACACTACTGACTTGTGCCTTGTAGATGCTGGACAGGCTTTGGCGAGTTGGGAGATGAGTTACTCACCACAGGGTTCCTAGCCTCTGACATGCTTTTGTAGCCATTGTATTTATATGGCTAGTCCAGCTCAGTTTCTGATGAATGGTAACCCCCATGGATGTTGATAGTGGGGGATTCAGCGATGGTAATGCCACTGAATGACAAGGGATGATAGTTGGATTCTCTCTGGTTGGGGATGGTCATTACCTGTGTTATGATATAGCAGTTGGTATTTGCCAGGCTGACCAAATCCCAAAGGGTAATTTGGTCAGGCAATCACAACAGTTTTATAATTTGAATTTATTACAGGAAGGTATGTATACTGAAGTAAGAGGTGAAGATTCCACTACCACTTTTGGAGATTTTTAATATTAAATTAAAACATTTACTAGCAAAAGTAAAGAAAACTTAACCACAAAAGATTATAGTTACAGTTAAATTTAGACTTACAGTATTTCCCAAAAGATTTATACTTAGCTAGATTCACAAATAAACACCCTTTTTGAGCAACAGTCCTAATAGATTTTTAATCTATAAAACATCCAGTAATATTACCACAAGGTACCCACTGTTGCTATAAGGGAGGTATTTCACAAGCTTCTCTGACCCTCTTACTCGGCAATGGAAATCCAAGGCTAGTATCAAAACCTTGCTTTCTAGAACAAACAAGCACTTCTCTGGGGTGGTTCGAAGCAAGTTCTTTATATACACTCATTGAAATCCCACATGGCCACTCTCCATACAGCTTTCAATTTTGCCTTCAATAAATTTCTTCCCATTCATCTTTACCCATTCTTCTTAACTGTCCTTTAAAATTTACCTTTTCTAGAATCTAAAATCTTTCATGTTGTCTTTATGGCCACTACCTTCAGCAATAATAAACTTATAACTTTGCTTTATTTATTTATGATCTTTGCCAGTTGTAAAACTTGCTATTATGTCTCTGAAATTCAACAGCTAAAATTAAACTCCTTATCTATCTCCTAATTCAAATTCCTATTCATGCTATATCTACTGGGGTCCCATCTTATCTTGTCCATCTCAACTTCAAAATGCCTGCTTTTACACCTAATCCCTTTGATGATGATATATACTTTACAGCCTGACTGTATTCAGTTTAACTAAATTACACACACACACACACACACACACACACACACACACACACACACACAAATGCCCTTGGCCCCCAGAAACCTGCTTCACAGCATCTCACAGTAATATTGAAAAAAAAATATATCTCCTTTCCACCTGCCACTTGTGTGGTATGAATATTATTTGCCACTTGTCAGCCCAAGCCTGGGTATTGTCCAGCATTTGCTGCATTTGGACGTGGACTGCTGCAGTATCTGAGGGGTCATGAATGGTGCTGAACTTTGTGCAATCATCAGTGAACATCCCTACTTCTGACCTTATGATGGAAGGAAGGTCATTGATGAAGCAACAGAAGATGGTTAAGCCCAGGACACTACCCTGAGGAACTCCTTCAGTGATGCCCTGGAATCGAGACAATTGACCTCCAACAACCACAACCACTTTTATTTGTGCTCGGTATGACTCCAACCAGCGGAGAGTTTTTCCCCTGATTCCCATTGACTCCAGTTTTGCCAGGGCTCCTTGATGCCACACTCGGTCAATGTTGCCTTGATGTCAGGGGCAGTGATTCCCACTTCACCTCGGGAGTTCAGCCCTTTTGTCTATCTTTGAACCAAGGCTGTAATGAGGTCAGGAGTTGAGCGGGCCTGGCAGAACCCAAAACTGGGCGTCAGTGAGCAGGTTATTGCAAAGCAAGTACTGCTTAATAGCACTGTTGATGACCCCTTCCATTACTTTACTGATAATGGAGAGTAGACTGATGGGGAAGTAATTGGATGGCTTGGATTTGTCCTGCTTTTTGTGTACAGGACATACCTGGGCAATTGTCCATATTGCCGGTTGATGTTAGTGTTGTAGCTTAGCTAGAGACGTGGCAAGTTCTGGAGCACAAGTCTTCAGTACTATTGCCGGAATATTGTCAGGGCCCATAGCCTTTTCAGTATCCAGTGCCTTCAGCCATTTCTTAAGATCAAGTAGAGTGAATTGAAGCTGAAGACTGGCATCTGTGATACTGGGGCCTCAGGAGGAGGCAGAGATGCAACATCCACTCGGCACTTCTAGCTGAAGATTGCTGCAAATGCTTCAGCCTTGTCTTTTGTACCATTGAGGATGGGGATATGTGTGGAGTCTCCTCCTTCAGTGAGTTGTTTGATTGTCCACCACCATTTATGACTTGATGTGGCAGTACTGCAGAGCTCTTTCTATCACTTGCTGCTTAAGCTGCTTAGCAAGCAAGTAGTCCTGTGTTATAGCTTCACCAGATTGACACCTCATTTTTAGGCATGCCTGGTGCTGCTCCTGGCATGCCCTCCTGCACTCTTCATTGAACCAGGGTTGATCCTCTGTCTTGGTGGAAATGGTATAGTCAGGGATATGCCAGGCCATGAGATTACAGGTTGTGGTTGAGTACAATTCTGCTGCTGCTGATGGCCCACAGTGCCTCATCATTGCCCAGTCTTGAGTTGTTAGATCTGTTCGTAATCTATTCCATTTAGCCCATTGGTAGTGCCACACAACACAATGAAGGGTATCCTCAATGTGAAGATGGGATTTTGTCTCCAAAATGACTGTGTGGTGGTCACTCCTACTGATACTGTCATGGACAGATGCATCTGTGGCAGGCAGGTTGGTGAGGATGAGGTCAAGTATATTTTTCCCTTTTGTTGGTTCCCTTGCCATCTGCCGCAGACCCAGTCTAGAAGCTATGTCCTTTTGGACTTGGCCAGCTCCATATTCTTGGTGATGGACATTGAAGTCCCCCACCCAGGGTACATTCTGCGCCCTTGCCACCTTCAGTTCTTCCTCCAAGTAGTTTTTCACATGGAGGAGCACTCATTCATCAGCTGAGGGGGCAAGGTATGTGGTAATCTGCAGGTGGTTTTCTTGTGCATGTTCAACCTGATGCCAAGAGACTTCCTGGGGCCCGAGGACAATGTTGAGGACTCCCAGGGAAACTCCTTCCCTACTGTATAATACTGTGCCACCACTCTGCTGGGTCTGTCCTGCTGGTGGGACAATACATACCCAGGGATGGTGATGGTGTCTGGGACATGACCTGTAAGATATGATTCCGTGAGGATGACTATGTCAGGCTATTGCTTGACTAGCCTGTGAGACAGCTCTCCCAATTTTGGCACAAACCCCCAGATGTTAGTGAGGGGGACTGTGCAGGGTCAACAGGGTTGACTCTGCAGTTAGTCGTTTCCAATGCCTAGGTGGATGCTGAGTGGTCCATCTGGTTTCATTCCTTTTAGACTTTGTAGTGGTTTGATACAACTGAGTGGCTCGCTAAGCCATTTCAGAGGGCAGTTAAGAGTCAACCACATTGCTGTGAGTCTGGAGTCACACGTGGGCCAGACCAGGTGAGGATGTCAGATTTCTTCCCCTAAAGTACATTCGTGAACCAGATGGGTTTTTATGGTCATTATTCAACTTTGAATTCCAGACTTTTTTATTAAATTTAAATTGCACCACCGATTCGTACCCAGGTCCCCAGAGCATTACCCTGGGCCTTTAGATTACTACTGCAGTGACAATACCACTGAACCATCACCACCTTCCCTACACTGATGGGAAAAAGTTACATGAAAAAGTCTTTCCTCTTGTCACCTGTAGTTCTTTTGCCAATTGACTAAACTGTGATCCCTGGACAACGACCGTTCAACCATTAGGAACAGTTTATCTTTATTTACGCTAACTTGCTCTTTGCCATTAGCTCAAAATTGTGATTCTCTTCACCCTGCCTTCCTCCTACATCCTTAATGCTTCTAAATCTAACCTTGCTGTCACTTATGGAAAGAGAAGCATCACCGTGTCTGTAAATTCTTCAAATCAGCGTCATGGAGCTGTAAATTATTGATGCACAGAGTCTTGCCCTCAAAACGTCCTATCAAATAATAAAAGAAATATAAAATAAATCTTTGCCCAAATGTGGATCTATTTCAAAATAATCCTCCACATTTTCTCATTTCAAACTCTTTAAACAGAATTGAATGCCTGTTTCCATTTAGGTATTTGATGGATTGTCAGCACACAGAGGAATCTAAAGGAGTTAATGAGAAACTATACAGTCTCATCACAATTATTCATAAATCATGAGCAGCTCATACATAAATAACAAATACCTGAACAGATAAGTGATGCAGAACAGTTGAAACAGTAAAAATGTATTACTACAGTCGGTTGTTATTAATATTGTTAGATTACTATAATGGTTTACCATTCTTTTCTGAATGGTAAATGTTTTATTCAGTAGTTGAGGCTGCGTGTCCTGATTAATCCTCGTGCAATCCCAGTAGAAAACAGTGGACGGTTAAAATCGCCCAATTCACTGGTCCGCCTTGGAGCTGCTGGGTCCTAACAGATTCTAATTTTCATTGATCAGTTGACCCAGGAAACGTGCCCAAAGGTGACAGGCTCATTGGTAATCAAGTCAGACCGGGCCTCAATAGTGAAATTGGGTCCGCCTTTACCATATGACCTGACTGGGAAGTTTCAGAGGGTACGCTCTGTTCCTCCTGTCGGCTTCCTGTCTGGAATGGGTTAGCGGTCGGCCAGCACGATTTAGATGTGGCCCAATTGTGTAAACTCAGCCTCGTCTTAGTCTGCTGCAGCCAGGCAGCAACATGGTTTCCCATTGGGTGTTAAAAAAAACAGGCCCTTCTATTGGTAGCAGAGATGAGAACAGGATTGAAAAATGAAACGGTTTGAAAGCTTAGAACCTAACTGAAAGCTGAAATTGTGAAAGTTTCCTAATCGTGTGGTGTTTTTTCAGCAAGGAAAGAAGACCTGCATTTTGATAGCACCTGCCACAACAATGATGAGTTAATGGCTATTTGTTGGTGCTCAGCAATGGGAGTGTGAATGTGTTTAAGTGGGATGAGATCAGGATTGGGGCGTGCGGGGGACTTGGTTTGGGGCGGGGGGGGGGGGGTGGTGGGGGGTGGGGGGGGAGTCAGCGGTGGGTGGGTGGCGCTACAGTTAGAAGTAAGTTAGAATTTTACTCTTCCTCCAACCAACCCAACAGTGACTGCGAATCAGAAATGGAACCTTGCTTGAATGGCTCATTCCAGATTTGCACATAGTGCGGTAGTGGGCGGGAAAGAGGACATTTTACTCGCTAGCTGCAATGGTGGGTTTTCACGCCATATTGTCCCATTCCCGGGGCATCCCGCCTCATTAATAACGCATTCCAGGGAAACATGCTGGGATGCTGCAGGACAGTCTCTGATTCACCCGCCCCTCTGTCACCTCAGGCCTTCAACGCCATATTTAAAGGGCACCATCCAGAGAGCTAGCACCCTGTAAGGCATCAAAAGCTGCTGCAAAGTCATGGCTGTCAAATGGAGGAAAAATGCAGCCCCAATTTTAGCGACACCTCTGTCAGGTGCCTACTGGATGCAGTGAAGGCCACCAGTGAAGTAGTAAAAATCTTACAGGGGTATAAAATGCAGCAAGCCATTCTAAACTTCATTGACTTCAGTGGGAACCTAAAATCCTGTTGCCCTAAAATTCTGCCCAGGGTCTCACCAAAACCCTGTACAATTGTAACAAAACTTCTTCATTCTTGTCCTTCAACCCTCTTGCAACAAAGGCCAACATACCATTTGCCTTCCAAATTGATTGTAAGACCTGCATGCTAACTTTCTGTGTTCCTTGTACAAGCACACTCATGTCTCTTTGAACATCAACGCTAACAAATTTCACACTTTCAAAAAACATTCTGCTTTTCTATTCTGATGAGCAAAGTGAAATACTTTACATTCCCCACATTATACTCCATCTGCCACTTCATTTTCTCCTTTCATTTCTTGAATGTTACATTGTCCAAGCTGTTCCTCTTTAATTTTTATTATAGGAGCTTTACCCTGCAGCATACCAATTTAAAGTGGCATTTCATTTTGCAGGAATGGCATTTTGTATTTTTGGCAGCCTTTGTATTTAGACTGATACAGCCTTTTCCTGCCACAATGAGAACACTGAATAATGGTGGCTTCACTTTTTCCCGGTTTTTGATTTTGTTACTTCTATGTCTTACAAACTGCGCTGCATCAGCTCTTTTTCTCCACAAAATTTCTTCTCACCTCGAATAAGTATCAGATTTTTCATTCTCACTTCTGCTGCCTTGTTAACTGTGCAGCTCTTGATTGGGTCAAATCTTCCCTCAACTGCAGAAAACCTGATAACGTCTCTTTGAAGGCTCCTCCGCCAGTGCAATCCCAAATTAACTTGTCTTTCAGGCTCCATATTCACAATTCTCAGCAATAGAAATTGTTGATGAAGGGATCTACACTCTCTCCCGGTCTTTGGGTGTGACTCCTGAAATTCACCTTCTCTATAATGGCGTTCCTTTGAAGACTAAAGTACGTATCAAAGCCTTTGATAATTTCTTCAAATGTCACCATGTCTTCATTTATACTCTGTCTGACCATTGTGTCATCTGCACCACTGCCTATGACATAAAGTAACATATTGACCTGTTCCTTGCTAGTCCCATGGGTGTTCTGAGCCTGGTAAACTCGTGATGCCGGTTCTACAATTCCTTGCTTTGGTCCAGGCCTTCCACATGGTCGAAGCAAGTGAAGTAGAATTTTCTCCATGGCTGTAGCCTTTCCTGGAGTTCTGCTGAAGATTTTCCTGTGCTGCCCTTGTCCTGCATTCATTTCTCTTGCTGTTCCTTCTAGTTGCTGAGCTCTGAACTGCTTGCTCCTTTGGTCGTGTCTTCTGCTGTCACCATCTGTTATCATTGCTGTGGGTCAGAGTGGGAGTTGTTCATGATCTGGACTCACAGACAATGCGAGAGGCAAGGCTGTTGTTAAACTCTACCTTTTATTGAACATCATACTAACTATGTACAATGCAGACTCTGCACGAGGCTCTAGGTAGAACTATCTCACTCCATGATCTGTTGTCATGTGAACTTAGGTTATTGATGATGCAGACCATACATTTACATATTGAACATTAACCCTTTATACTACAGTTACTATGAGCCCCAATGATTTTCTACTTGTGTATTGTACCTGATGATTAGGATCAGTAGGCCCATCTTCCAGCCAGGAATCAATGCCTTCAGAAAAAGAGGGGAGCAGAAAACTGTGGGAAAAAAAACTGGGATAATGCCAGCAAAGGCACATTGTATTATTCTTTTCATTAAAGAAGACATCAGAATAAGACTTGTCAATCTTCTTGTAAATAAGCTTGGCGAGGTAACCTTGCACAAGCACTCTCTTTGTAAAAAGCCACAATTGACTTGCTAATATCACCAGAGAACAGCAGGGTCTTTCTTAAAGTGAGGAAAAGATTTCAGATTTCCCACTGTGGGAGAAGCACTTTCAACATCATTCCTTCCTTTGGGGCTAGCTTTACCCTGAGCAGCACAACAAGCTGACATGTGTTTTATTGGGCTAGTGCTGCATTTAACAACATTTATAGATTCTGAAAATGTTCACAATTCCTGTCAATGCAAATTGCAGAAAGAACGACCTGTTTCTGTGCAACATGTTTCTCAACAGGACATTAAAATAGCTCATTTGTAGCACATTCAGAAATTTTAATCAGGCCCGGCACTTTAATTATTTCTATAATTTAATTATTGTCGAGGAAGCTGGAAATTCCATTTCTTTCTAGGTTTTCCTTCCAAGTGCATTGTATTGTCCAAATTTAATTCATACTGAGACTACTTTTTTTTTTCTTTTCTGTAATTAGTTTATTCTACCTGCTGCAAAATGCATCCAGAATGCACTGACTTCCTTTCGGCAACTAAATCACAACATGTTAGATATTTAATTTCCATGACCAAACCTCAAGCAATTCAATGTTCCCTCTCATTGTCAGATGTTTAAGGCTTTTACAATCTCTTTAGTTTTCCCCAGATGAAAGTTCTGGACTTCCCTGAGGATAGAGAGTCTCTGGATGACTGTTCAAAGGCAAGTGATGGCACAAGAATTCCCTTCATCGGATATTATCACAATACTTCCAGATGATGCTTCAAAAGTTCCCAAATTTAGGTACGAAAGGCATTTGGAATCAACACCCAAACTTTCTACTAGTGAAATTCATACGGTCCTTTGACACATCGCTGTGGTATCTAATAAACAGTGAAGGCCACACAGATAAAACTTCAGTTTTTTCTCTGTCACTTGCACCCCAACTTTCTGATTAAAACATATTCTGTACATAATTGTTATGACCGGGGAATGATTGCTTTAATGTTCTAAAATTACATTAACACACACCACTCAATAAAGAACGTGATATTGTGTCATAGAAACATGAGATTTGATCTGCTGCAAATATTTTATTTGAAATTTGAGTTATTGCTGAGATTAGGCAATGAACAAAGTGAAGCCAAACAAAACCTTGGCCAGGATATTGAGGTCGGCGAGCGGGGACGCAGCTAAATCAGCTGTGCGCCTGCCGACCTGTCAACAGGCAATTGAGGCCTTTAAAAACTAATTGAAGTAATTAGTGGACCTGCCCTTCCAACCTTAAGGTTGGTGGACAGGCCAGGAGCCCTGGTGGGCTTCAAAGAAAGCATCAAACTTCATCCACGGGCAGGATGAGGTTTCATGTAGGTTTTTAACAATTTAATAAAAGTTTGAATGAAAGTGATGGACATGGTCCCAACTCATGTGACAGTGTCACATGAGGGGACATGACAGGGAAATTTTAATTTTGTGCATTGACCATTTTTGAATTTGGCACCGATCTCCCTGAGGCAGCACGTAGCCTCAGGGAGATGAGTGCGCACGCATGCACGAATTAACACACTTTTGGCTGAGGGAATACCCCCCCCCCCCCCCCCCGCCGCCTGCACAGGGAGCGCATAGCACTTTATGGTGGACATCACGCTGGGTGGGCCTTAATTGGCCCACTCACATAAAATAGCGGCCCGCCCCCATTCAGGGGCGCTGATTGGAGGCGTGCTTGCACACGCCCACTCCTGCACTTCCCTCCCGTTGGGTGGAAAAGTAAAGGTGACTATGTACTAAATTTAAGCTTGTTTGTTACCTATTGCAAAGTACTAGCTTGGGTATTATTGTGATGCTCTAGTATGGGTCTTCCCTATTGTATGTTACAGAATTCTGCCACTTTGAATTAGGAGCAAATTCCAAACATAAAATGGCCACTGGTTTGAAACAGTGGGGGGAGTTTTTCCAGCACCTTGACGGGAAGCGTTAAGGGGGTGATTGGGAAAATGGCAAAGGAAATGCATTGGGCAAATTCCCTGTCATGTTCCTCACACTTTTACTAGAGATGGTTTCAGAGTGCTTAGGGAGCCTATTTGTCAGTGACAGAAAGACAATTAAGATCATTATGGAGGCAATTAGCGGGCATTCTTTGAAGGCTATGAAAATTTGCCTGCAACACATAGGATTGGCCCTTCCATATCCTCAAACTGCCCAGAGTCCCTAACTTAATGATGCTCCCAGGGGTAGCTTCTTAATTCGCCGACTCTGGGAACAGAGTACCCAATGTCTCACTTGCACACTCAGAAATCAG
Source organism: Carcharodon carcharias (assembly GCF_017639515.1). Taxonomy (NCBI): domain Eukaryota; kingdom Metazoa; phylum Chordata; class Chondrichthyes; order Lamniformes; family Lamnidae; genus Carcharodon; species Carcharodon carcharias. Next base: position 219,153,246 of record NC_054469.1, read on the forward strand.
CCCAGCATTGGGCTGACTGTAGTATAAGGGTCAGGCATATATAGGGTTAATTTGGGACTGAGTACAATACCGCCCACACAGTGATGTAAAAGAACACATGACCTGCTCCTAGGGGTCAGTCTAGTGTTGGACAGAGCTGTGTGCACAAGGAAGCACGGAGACAGCTCCTAGCTTAAGCCCTTTGCTGTGTATATGTAGATAGTTCTTGTAGTTAATAAATACATACAGTTAAACTAAATATAAAAGCAAAATACTGTCGATGCTGGAAATCTGAAATAAAAACAAAAAAATGTTGGAAAAACTCAGCATCTGTGCAGAGAGAAAAAGAGTTAACATTTCGATTCTGTATGACCTTTCTTCCGAGCGGTTAACCCACTTAAGGCTACAAAGACTTCATTACGACCTGCTGAACAGTATCCAACACCCTACAACACTGACAGTGCAAACAGGAAAATTCATCTCATTAACTATGTTTCTCATTCCACAGAGGCTGCCTGACCTCCTGAGTATTACCAACATTTTTAGTTTTTATTTCTAAAATAAGTGCAGTTTGGGGACTCTGTAAATTGTAAATTTCAGTGAATTTGTACCATTCTCACCCTGGTGTTACACCATCTTTTTATAATGGGCAGTAATTTCTGCCTGTCGGGTGGGCAGTGCAGGAGTGGGCGTGGGCGGGCGTGGACCTGATCACTGCCCATGATCGGGTCCTGGCCCCCATTTTCTGCCGGCGGGCCAATTAAGGCTGGCCCAGCGTGAATTGCGTCTCCCGAGGACAGCGGGAGTGGGCGGGCGGCGGTGGGACTGCAATGACCACTGGGTCCAATGGTGACCCGGGCGGCCTGTTTTAAAAAGTTGCTGCAGCCTTTCATAGGCTGTCAATCACGGCCTGTGGGAGGACTCCCCCGAGCGCTGCTGGTGAGCAGGCCAGGCAGGAGGGTGGAGCAGGGGGGCTACTGTGCCCCTCATTTTTCCGATGATTGCCTTGCTGCCCTCCTCGAGGAGGTGGCAGCACGTGGGGAGGTCCTCGTACCCCAGGACAGGAGGAGGAGGCCCCTCCACATGGCCAAACGTACCAGAGAGGAGGTGGCGGAGGTGGTGAGCTCCCGTGACGTGGTGCGGTGCACCTGGGTCCAGTGCCGTAAGCACTTTAATTATCTTTTGCACTCAGGAAGGGTGAGCACCATGTTGGCATTGATCACCTAACCCAGCAAATCGGCTTTTCCTCCTGGCGCCCCTCCCCACCCCCAAGTCTGAGTGTATTGACTGCATTGGATCATTGATGACATGTGTCCTTCGCTGGGTGGGCCAGCAGATATTGCCCATGTCGAGGTCACCCTGAGAGGGTGGTGAAGAGATGGGTTCAGCCCCCGCAGCATGTGGTACACTGAGACCCACATGACTGTTTTGGGGCAGCCTGGAGGAGCTGCACCCAGGCGCAGTGCTGGAACTCCAGGACATGTCAAAGTCAGGGTGATGAGATGCTGGGAGGGGAGCTTCAGGGTGGCGTTGTTACCGATCGATCTGCTGTGCTCTGCGCACCACGTGCTTGTGCCTCCTTGCTATGGAAGGTTAGACTTTATGGAGCCGAATGTGATGTAGGCAGCATTTGACCAAGGGGGTGGGTGAGGAACAGCCCTGGCATCTTCCTGTGAGTGTTGGGCAGCAGTGGGTGAGGAGGCTCTGGAGACCTGCAATGTCCCACTCTGGTTGGGGTGGGCCGTACGTGAACAGAATCCAGGTACAATTAGCACTAATCAACTCTCTTCTCTCCTTTTCAGTAGAAGAATGCACATAATGCCCCCAAGTGGGTGAGGACTGGTGAAGGGCCGGCCCAGTTGGTGATTCTCAGCCGCTTCGAGCAGGAGGCCCTAGATTTGAAGAGGTGCCACGCGCCCAAGTCCACTGGTGTCGGTGAGGCTGGGGTGTCACAGGCAGGTGTGTTTGCCCAGCAGTGAGGTCACCATTGTTTTCCCAGCAGCCATGGCAGCGCTGAATGTTCAGTGATTGAAGTTTGCAACATGGCTTGACCATTGCTTATGGAAGGATGAGCGCATAATGATCCGGGGGACAGGGATACACATTGACATTGTCTCCACATTCACTGCCCCAGTGTCCTTGTTCTTCCTTTTAGCATCAGTGGAGCAGGGCCGGGAAGTAGAGCAGCAAAGGCCCCCCTCACACCTGAGGGCCCTAAAGTTTCGGACTCAACAGCATCACACCATCTCTGCCAGGTAGGCACCAGCGCAGACACTAGCACCTCAGTGAGAATTAGAACATTGGCTAGAGTCCTGGGGCACAGTGATGAGGGCACTTCACAGTCGCTGGAGGAGTTGGCAGAGACAGAGAGAGCCCATGGCACCAGCAGTTGGAGGACTGCAGGGGACCAGGCACATGCTCAGTCGGTGCCTGATGATGTGCCTCTGGAGACATCCGCAATGGAGCAAGTGCAGGAAATGCGGCTGGGTGTGCGGGAGCATCTGGGGTAGATACATGAGGCTATACTTGGCTTAATCTCTGTGGTGGAGGAGTGCACGCGGACGATCGCCGAAGCAATGAACCTCATGTACGAGTGCCATGCGTCCTCCATGGAGAGAGTGGTGGCTCTCATGGAGAGACTCCTCCAGGGCTTCCTGGGGTTGCACTCGGACCTGCAAGCCCTCACATTGTCATTGACATCAGCTGGTCAGTGCCAGTATGGGAGATGGTCTGGGCACCAAGTTTCCCAGCTCAGTTCCCATCCATCTACAGTGAACAGGGAGGTCCGAAGTGACCTCACGTCGGTGCAGCAGCCGCCTGTCTTCTCTACGAGCTCCTCTCAGGGTGCTCTGGATGAGGGCGGCAGCTCCTCCGCCCCTCTCCCAGTGACTGTTGCATCCGGTGAGGTTGCGATGACTGGGGAGATGCCAGCTGTGGAACTGGCAGCTCCCTCCCAGGCGGGGCCAGCACAGGCTCCATGGGCCAGTAGATGGCCGCCAAGGTCATCGAGGCCAACAGGTCAGCAGAGTCAGCAGGTTGGCTCAGATGTCACACCCAGCGAGGGGGCAACACCAAGACATAGCACCTGAAAATGTAAACATAAGGCACCTTAGGCAAACCATAGGTTTATCACTGGTGCTTTTGTGTTGGCCTGAGATGAGGTCTTTATGGGTTGGTGTGATTTTTAACACCTTTGTCATTTTGTTTCATTAAGTTCCTTTTGTTATATTAAATTCAGACATGTCACCATTTCTGAGGTTGCCTCTTCTCTTCTGCAGGTAGATGATAAACAAAAACGTTATGAGTGATTTTTGGGACATCCAGCTTTATTAACAAGGCTCTTAGTTAATGTTCCTATCCGGGCAGATTTTGCACTTAGGTATCGAGAATGGAGCCTGCAGCCCAGGCTCGTCCTGAAGGTCCATCTGTGGCGTGCTAGCTGAAGGTTCATTGGATTAAAGCCTCCTGAGTTTCCCTGCCTCCCTGGAGTATGCCTGGGTCAGCGTCTACCCCCTCAGCATTTCCCTGTGCATTCTCATACTCACTGCTGGACTCATCGTGTGCAGCCACAGCCACCGCATCTACATCTTCGTCATCCATTGCGTCCCCCCTTTCCAGCGCAAGATTGTGCAGAGTGCAGCATGCTACCACTATCAGTGACACATGATCTGGGGGGTATTGGAGTGCGCCCCCTTAGTGGTCCAGGCATCGGAAGCGCATCTTGAGAAGACCGATGGTTCTCTCCACCACAGCCCTTGTGGAGCCGTGGCTCCTATTGTACCGCTGCTCAGCTTCTGTTCTTGGATGGTGGAGAGGTGTCATGAGCCACCTTCTGAGGGGATAGCCCTTGTCACCCAGCAGCCAACCATCCAGCCGGGCTGGAGCACTGAAGAGCCTCGGCACCTGGGAGTGTCTGAGAATGTAGGCGTCATGGGAGCTGCCTGGTTACCTTGCACAGACTTGTAGAATCTGCATCCTGTGATCACACACTATCTGTACATTCATGGAGTGGAAGCTCTTCCTGTTGACAAAGGCACCGGGCTCACCTGCTGGCGCCTTGATGACCACATGAGTACAGTCTATTGCACCCTGGACACGGGGGAAGCCAGCAATGGCCTCAAAGCCTCTGGCTCCCTGTGTCTGACTTGCCTGGTCACAGCAGAAGTGGATGAAGGTCAATACCCGTCTGAACAGATCGTCTGTAACCTGCTTGACACAAGTGTGGACAGTTGATTGGGAGACATCACACAGATCACCTACCGAACCCTGGAAGGAGCCAGAGGCTTAGATGTTGAGGGCAGCTGTGACCTTTAGAGCCACTGGTATGGGGTGTCCACCCTCACAGTTCATGGAGATCTCAGGCCCAATCATCTGACAGATAGAGTTGACTGTCTCCCTTGAGAGACGGAACCTCCTTCGGCACTGCACCTCAGCCATATTGAGGTAGCTGCTTCGCCCCCTGTATACCCTGGCAGCAGGATAGTGGCATCTCCTGTGGCCCCTTCCGCCTTGGACAACCTCTTGGCCCTGCACCCCTTGTGCCTGCGCATGACCTCCCAAAGGTGGCTCCCTTGGAGGCTGAATGTGGATTCCTGGCCTCCTCCCCCTTCTAGTCCTCCCTTCCTCCTCAGAGGAGGTGCCTGCATTGGAGAGTTCAGCTCCCATTCCCAGGCTAAGGGAAGACTTCCAGAAACCTGCAGGCCCAAAAAAGACTCTTCACTGCAGAGTGCTGACCTGAAGGTTGTGAGTCCAGACAAAGCAACTGGTCTGCCTTTTGAAGTATTGCAGATCACACAGGCAAGGGTCAGTAACTTTGCAACATCATTATTTGACAGAGCACACTCTTGAACCCACTGACCCCTCATATCCCGCCCACGAATGAGGTTAATACAAATGTGTCCTACCCTCCTGCCCGTTGCGCCTGTGTGCCGACCTGAAGGTTGCACGGGTGCCGAAAAATCGCTGTCAATTGGCGCCACGAGGGCCTTAACTGGCCCGCTACTTAATGGCGGACGCGCATCCAAGATCATTGCGTGCGCGCCCAACGAAATATCACAATGGCGCGCGGTGACATCAGCAAATCTGCACGTCGGCATGTGGCTCCAACTTTCCCCCACCCCCCCATGCCAACGGGATAACTCTGCCCAGTGTAATTGTGGGTACCCGGTGTGTAGCAGTCTACTATGGTTAAGTTAAAAGCAAAGATGGGAAGACTGGGCAACCTAAGTGAATAGATCCCATGGACTCAAATTCATAGATCTATAAAAAGTCAGAACGTTTTAATAATTACAAACTGGGGAAATCAGATTTGGAAATGTTCAGTTCCAAGATTGCTGTAAAAGCGTTTTCCTCCAATAGGTGTCTCACTAAACAAGACAACTCCAAAAACACAATCTAACAGGCAGCTCAAATTTATTGAAATCTTCAAATTATTGCCTTAAAATTAGGCTTCACTGTTATTATCCAGGTTCATTACATTCCCATTATTAGACAGGCTACAAGATGCGAATTCACTGCAATTATTTAATCATCACCCCCTGTTAAATTGCAGACAAACAAATTCTAACTGAATGCAATGGACAACTGCATCCTGAAGATTCCAAATTTAACGACGAAGGTTGCTAGTGCAAAACAGAAATGGGAATAAAAATGGGGCGAGATGTAAAACAAGCTCCCAGCTCACCATTGCCTGATTTAAAGTAGTTGAGAAAGATCCTTACAATGTGGCAGACAAAATGGAAATCCTCTGTCCGCATCGCAATTGGACTTGACTCCCCTTTTGAATATAGTCACAAGTACAGAATCCCTGAGATTCCCTGGCATGCACTCCTCTTCCTCAGTGAGGGATATGAGGTTGTGTAGCCATGCCAGGAGTGGGATTTGAGCAGGAATTCCATTTGCAGCGGAGATTTTGTTATTTTACAGTTGTCGAATGGCTTTTTTCAGCTTCGCTCTGGATGGGCATAGTGCCCAGGCTAAGCCGGATGGGATGTTGAGGAATAGAGCTGAGGCTGTTCAAATCCCAGACAGAGTCTCAGTTGAGGAGTTCTTCAAAATGGTCTCTCCAGCGAGTACTGACCACCTCCCTGCCATTGGTGAGCACTCCTCCATTGTTGCCTTTCAGCGGGATGGACCATAGATCATCTTGACAGACCGAAGAAACCACGCAGGTCACTGGTGTTAATGAGTTATTGGATCCCCCAGCTTTTCTAACCACCATTTGCTCTTTACGTAGGGGGCTTTAGGCTGTATCACTGCTTACAGCTGCCTGTAGGGCTGTTGCTTTTCTCTTGAGTTGTGATGAGTTTTGCAGTCAGTAAAACCTTTGCACTTGGGTTTGATGAGGTCTTGCACCTGAAGAAAGGCAATCCAACAGCAGCATCCAGTCCCAAGCTGACTTGCCCAACATCAATGCTCTGATCACTCAAAACCAGCTTTGCTGGGAGAGACATGTCATTTGTGTGCCTTACACCAGAGTCCTGAAGCAACTGCTCTACTCAGAAGCTGGTCACAGCAGGAGACTCCCAGGCGGACAGCAGAAACGCTTTAGGGATGTCCTCAAAGCATCCCTGAAGAGGTCAAACATCCCCGCTGACTAATGGCAGACCCTGTCTTGTGACCAACCAAAATGGAGAAGGTTCACTCGGGAAGGCATGAACACATTGAGAGACTTCATTGGGAATTATCTTGTTTTTATAATGATTAAAAGGCACCAATCTCTCATAATGGATTGGGTAAACAGCTATGCAAAGGTATAGAAAGCTTGAAGATATCTGCAGCAGTGCTGTGTGTTCTGTGTTCTGCTCACAGGCCAAAGTGAAACTGAGACAGGATCATATGACACACTTCCATTCAAGTGATGCCATACTGCTATCCCTTAAAGGCATGTTACAACAACCCCCCTCTTTTGTTTTTGTAAAAATACATTCCCCTCTTCCAAAGAAGTATAACTGTTTACAATACATGTCCATGTTTACTTACCATTACATAAGTGTATAGGACTGGTGAATCTTTAAGTTTCTAAAGCATAGAGGTAATCTCCAGGCATGCCCAGATCTCATAATGGTAACATTGTCTGGAGGATTCTTTAATTGTTCACAGTGATCTGTGGGATTATTAGTCTTGGATGTTGTGTCCAGTTGCATTTGGGATCTAGTCCTTGATGAAATAGGACTGCAAGGCGGTTGAGGAGCTGGAAGTGGATCTGATTTGTCCTCAGTTACATCTCACCGCTGCACCTTTGTGTGCAATGAATTGACAGGACCTTGGTTCTGAACAAATCCTTGTCACCTGGGCTGGCTGCCAGATTCCTTCTGTGGAATCCTGGATATAAACTTGTTGCCGCAAATGTAAACTTGGCAATACTGTACCCATATTTTTATCATGTATGTTGGTCATCTTCTCTTGTAGTTTTATAAGTTCCTCTTTAGTTTCTGAGAGTGTAGAATGGGTAAGAGTAGAAAAGTTGGTACCCACTGGTCTGCCGAACATGAATCACAGAATTACATTATTGTTATGGTGTAAAAGGAGGCAATTTGGTCCATCCTGTCTGCACTGGCTCTCTGAGCATTTTAACTTCATGCCAATCTCCTCCCTTTCCCCCGTAACCCTGCACATTGTTTTTATTCAAATAATAATCCAATGCCGTCGTGAATGCCTCCATTGAACCTGCCTCCAGCACACTTCCTGGCACTGCATTCTAAACCCTAACTACTTGCTGTGTGAAAAAGATTTTTCTCACCTCGCTTTTGCTTCTTTTGCCAAACACTTTAAATCTGTGTTCTCTGGTTCTCGCTCCATTTACGAGTGGGAACAGTTTCTCCCTATCTACTCTGTCCAGCCCCCTCATGATCTTGAAAAGTTCTATCACGTCTCCTCTTACCTTTCTCCTCTCATAGGAAAAAAAAACAACTTCTCCAATATTTCCTCATAACTGAAGTGTCTCATTCCTGCAACCATTTTAGTAAACTCTGCCAATGATGAAATAGTTCCACTTAAAGGTGTTGCTCTCAGATGTAACATTGAAATGTGTAGACCTTGTATAACCTGGCTACAACTGAGAATTAGGGAATTCACCATGTAAAAAATTCATCAGCTAGATCACCAGGTCTGAAGTAATGAGTAGGAGTAGTAATGTGATTGATATTACACTTCTCAAGCATATCCTGAAATGGCTTACCAATTAATTGCAGACCATTATCCATAATGATATCCCTAGGCACACCAAATAAACTGAAAATAGCATGAAGAGTGTGTGTGACAATTGTGCTTGATCTCTTGTGCAATTGTCGAATAATGGGTTACATGGTAAAGTAGTCGATGATGATAATGAAGTCAGTGTCATGGGCATGAAAGAGGTTGGATGCGATTTTGGACCTAGGATGGGTAGGAACTTCATGTGGAATCAATGGTTCTTTGTGCTGTATTGGTATACACTCTAGACATGCCTCATACTTCTTGATAATGACTTTCAATATCATTGTTCATACATTGCCAATAGACTGTTCCTCTTGTGAGTCTTCTTATCCAATCTATGCCCATGTGAGAGTAATGAAGTTGTTGAAGAATATCAAATTGTAAATATCCCAGTATGACTTGCCTGCCTTTAAAATTGACTCTTGGGGTGATGCCTATCTCATCCCGGTAAGGCTGAAATGGTCTCATGTGTTTGTGGACACATTGAATTAAATCAGGCCATCCTTCAATTATGGTTTCCACAGTTTCTGCAGGAACCTTTCATTGTATCTTCTTGTAGCTGCTGACATTTGCATTAGATAAAATGTACCAGATCAATAGATGGACTTGCATTCTCCTGGCAAGAGTAATATTGCAGCTCCCTTGAAACTGCCAATTTTGACAAAACATTCTGGATATTTTGATGTTAGATCATGAACTGATGCAATAGGATTGGTTCTGAGGTTGATCTTCCATGTGAGGTCTGACTGATTCCATGGATTGTCACTAGTTCGAGTCATGGCATGCCAATAGATGTATGATCACTGGGCCTTTATTCTCCACATTGTAGGACATCTTTGACAATCAGGGGGATTGACTGTACTTGTACTCCAGGACTATGGATCCTGCACATGGAATTAATGAACCTCTGTACGCTAAAAGTTTCGTTGTAGTAGCTTTCGCCATGGCCTTCCATATCTGTGGAGAATCCTCAGAGGTAGTGTGTTGGCATTTGCCCCTGTGTCAATATTGGCCAATAATGAGTATTTATCAACTTTCTTAGGGAGATAATTTGAATCTTGGCAATCGCTTCGACAGTGTGAAGGTATAGATGTTTTTCATGAGACTGACAGTGTGAAACCTGTGTTTACCGTTCCTTGTCTCATTTCACACATCATTATTTTATGATTTGTCAATCAGCTCACATATATGTTTCTGATGGGATACCGGATGGTTATTTTTATTGCTTGAAGGTACCCATAGTGTACAGGCTGCTTGGATCAGTGCACGGCTCTCTGTAGTTGCATCAGCCTTTGCTCTAGGCACCACCACTGCCAGTGGCCCTTTCTGCCATGTGCTTTGCAGGATAGATGGAAGGCTGGGCATTTCTTTGGTGGATGCAGAAGACCACATCTTCCACATTTCTGCAAGGTTTGGGTGTTCAACTGAGTTCGTCAATAATTTGGGTTGTTCTTAAGCTTTGTCGACCTGTGAGGATCGCTTCGTACTTATATCCATTCTTGAGTAACTCTTCAATGCTATATGTTTTGGGCTTGTCTAACAGATCTTTCTTGAGTGCTTCTGTGGGAATGGATGAGATCACCAGTTCAACATTTCTGTCTGCTACCTCTGCATTCGAAAAATCACAGTGTGTACCATTTCTCAGCACCTGCTAATGAAGTGATCTATGGATTCTGTAGGCTGTTGTCAAAATGGCATGAATTCTAGTCAATTAATAGGGAAGATTAATTTGATTCTGGAATGGTCGTTCATACCTTTTGTAGATCCTTAAGTTCTTCTGCTGTTAAGCCTGATGTGTTTATTCTGTGTAGATCTTCGTTCCTAATTGTTAGGTTATTTTTATGGGTTGCTTGTCCAGTTCAGACACACCTGAATCAAGAAACCAAAGCTTTGCGTGCTGTTTAAATATTTTGAATTTGGACAGCAGGTGAGCAGCATCCCAATTCAGACTGGGGAATTTTGTGGACATTTTGACTATATCCCTTTGACCTTCCTGCTTGTCTTGTTCAGATTATTGTTCAGTAACTTCCAAAGCCACCTGTTATAATCACAACCACCTCTGCCCCGATTTTTATGATGACTTGGCTTGTTTTTTTTTGTTTGGCTCTCCCTCGCTCACCATCAATCTGGCTCACACCCTGGTCAGTCATATTTCCCACCTGAGCTAACCCGGTGCTGATCTTCTCAACATGCTGTCTCACTCACTGAACTGACAGGCTATGTACTGCAATCTCACCAGAGGGAACCGTCTGCTCATCAGCTCTTTTCTTGAGCACAATCCTGGCCCAGTGTGTTCAAAGCTTTTCCGTGCAGTCACCACACTGCGATTTCAACGCTCTACGATGCTGTGAACTTGTTGCGGTATGATGAGAATGTCAAGGGACGTCTCATGCCATATCGCATGATCTAAGGCTGTTCACCATGTCGTACCTATATTTAATTTTGCTGCCACAATTTTTGACTACTGCTAAACACCATGTCACCTTTTTATAATGATATAAAGACAGCAATCAGTCATAAGGAATTGTGTAAACATGTTATGAGTTCACTTATTTAGACTAGGCACATGAGAACATACATACATGGATAAAAAGCTTGAAGATATCAGCAGCTTAACTGTATATGCTGTGTTCTGCTCACAGGCCAAAGTGAAACTGAAACTGGATCACATGACACACTTCCCTTCTGCTGATGTCATGCAGCTATCCCTTAAAGGCACATTAGAACAGGAATGTGCAGAGGAGAAGTCATGGCATCAGTGGGAGTGCACCAGCCTTCAAACAACCTATCTACCCAACCCTTCAAACACCATCTACCCCAAATGTGGCAGAGTCTGCAGATTGCATAATGGACTTACCAGCCATCTCAGAACCCATCGAACTAGAGTGGAAGCAAGTCATCCTCGATCCCGAGAGACTACCTAAGAAAAGAAAGAGGAGATCTGCTTTAAAGTATCGCACAAATATAATATCTTCCTCCAGTAGTCTTCATGCTGAAAATGTAATCATCGTTTAATTTTCCAAACTGGGATTTTAGTGATCTTTGTTTTTATTATAAACAAAGATTTTCCATATTTTAGAATCCAGCCTATTAGAGTTCCTTTCACATTCGAAACACTTTATACAGCAGCAATTTTTTTAATTCTGTTTTCTCAAATTCATTGTATCTTCTCCTCACTGTGATCATTTGATGATAGATTGCCTTTGCTGGTTTTCATTAGTTTCCTCATCATTCCTCCATAATCTGGTTGAGCTGAGTTTTCCAGACTGGTGCAGGATGTATCTCATCAGTCTATTGTTGTGTCATATATGTTTATGTAGATGCACCATTACAATGCCACATGTCTTCACAAATATCTGAGCCAATAACTCATTGTGCAACCTGATTTTTCATCATAATGCTGATGATAACTTAACTTAAGACTCACCTGTGATCTGCATCTGTCTACTGTTTTCAATTCTGGGCAGTATTGCCACCTTGTGTTGTACTTTCTGTCATTTCTTTCCAGGTATTAACAGCATATAAAGTCAGTTTCAGTTTCCTCTACTTCTAAATGAGTTCCTTTATATCATCCACATTCATTTCAACAGCAAATCCCTTCTAACCTTTAACTGACAGGGAGATGGTATCTATAAACATAATCATCATCTCCTGAAACGAGGTTGGATTTTTCCTGTCCGATAGTTGATGGTCCCTCTACACATGAACATCTTGACTTTTTCTTTATTCTTTCAGAGGATTAGGGTGTTGCTGGAAATTGCCCTTGAACTGAGTGACTTGCTCAAGAGCCAACCACGTTGTTGTGGGCCTGGAGTCACATGTAGGCCAGACCAGGTAAGGACAGCAGATTTTCTTCCCTAAAGAACATCAGTGAACCGGATGGGTTTTTAAGACAATCAATGATAGTTTCACAGTCACCATTACTGAGGTAAGCTTTCAATTCCAGATTTATTAATCGAATTTAAAAACTACCCGTTGCAATGGTGAGATTGGAACCCATGTTTCCTGATCACTAGCTTGGGCCTCTGGATTACTAATGCAGTTGACAATACCACCACAACATTGTCTCCCCCCAAAATGAAGATGTCATGGTGAAATCTCTCACAGCCAAACATCATTTTCTGAATTTGTATACTTTTAAAATGTACCTATGAGTGTGGGTTTGGTAACTCTGGGTGGAATTTAATACTCCCTCTGCCCCCAGCAGCAAGTTTGGAGGTGGGAGGGGCATTTACCTGGATGGGAGGATGTGGTTAGGCACTCTGCCACCTTCCCATGTCAACCCAAATCTGGGACAAGAAGGCTCATAAACAGCTTTCCCCCACCCCAACCCCTATACACCGGGCACTAACTGAAGCCTTTATGTGGGCAATTAATCCCTACTTAGGGGCCTCAACCCAATATCACTGTTATTCAACCAACAGCAGGTGGGGGATTCGCCACACGGGAAGCCCAAAATGCAGGAGGTGTCCCTCATTCAAAGGCACTCAGTGCCTGCTCGAGGGACCCAGCATCGGGAAGGGGTGGGGGATTGGGGGTGGGTGGCTGATGAGAGCCAACCCCCCCGCTATTCTTTCCTCTGACGCTTCACCATCCCCCGGCCAACCACTCACTCCTCCCAACCTCAATCCTCACCACCATCCCCCCTCACTCACCCTCAGGGATCCCAGGCCTCTGGTGGATGCATTGCTGGCAGCTCCTGGACAGCTTCCAGTTTCTGAACGGCCAGCATCTCTCATGAGGGCAGGATTTCCAACCTTGGTCTTCCATCCCGGGGAACTCCCTCTGCTGATCAGTTAAGTGTCTGACAGGCACTTAATATGGCCAACCTTCTCCGACAGAGGCGATGTGGGACTCTCACTGACAATGCAGCCTGGATTAAATTCCATCCAGTGAGCCTGGATTTATTATCTATAATTCTGGACTTGTTACCTACAGTACGCATTCAACTTGGTTGAGACCTGGTTCAAATTATCTTTACCTAAGAGATCTCTATATCTTCCTCCCCTTATGTACATGTTTCAGATTTCCTACATTTATCTGGATGTTTACTGACCTCTCTGATTACTTTCATTCAACAAACGTGTCATCATCCAAGCTCAATACAAATATAATAATGAAATACTATCAAATAAGCTAAAGAATCTGTAACATGTAGAAGTTAAATAGCATTAGCTATGAAGAAAGTCAAAGAGATACATGGCCACCAATATCTAGAGCAGATGAAATAATGAAATATACCATGGAAGAACATTGAAAGATGAGACAACATTCAACTTAAACACACAGTGAGGGCATTGAATGAAGGCAGTTTGGAAAATAAGCAAACAGGAAAGGATCAAAAGAGCTGGAACGCTATAGGGGACTGATTCAATGTGAGTCTATAACTACCTTAGGAAAAATATTAAGCATTAAGAATAAATTATGTGATTTGAAAAACAGTACCAATGACAAAGGTTATGACATTTCTGGTCTGACCGACTTCTGGCTAAATAAGGAAACACTTAGGAATTGTCCTTAAAGCATCCTTAAAGAGGTCAAACATCCCCGGTGACACCTGGGAGTCCCTGGCCTGTGGCCGATCAAAATGGAGAAGGTCCATTCAGGAAAGCGCCAAACACATCCAGAGACTTCATCAGGGACACATAGAGGCAAATTTGAGGCATTGGAGAAAGTGCACAAACTTCCCAACAACTTGTAGACCCGTCCCTGCCAGCACTATTTGTGGCAGAGTCTGCAGATCATGTGTTGGGCTAATCAGCCAGCTCAAAGCCCATTGAGCCACTGTGGCAGCAAGTCATCCTCGAACCTGAGGGACTGCCTAAGAAGGAGAAACACAGCGTGGATGATCATTTCAAAGGGTGTAGGTTAATACCCAAGCATAGAAAGATAGGCCAGGAAGAGGTGTTCCTCATCATGTGAACAAAGATATGAAACAAAGGGAAATAACTAAATGTTGATTTAATGTTGATAAGTTAGAGGTTGTCAATGATTAAATTAATAGGCCTTTTGTTTTTAGGATCTGTTTCTGCTTCTGTTTCTGCTTAGTTGTCTCGGCATCTGAATTCTACCAATACTTAGATTGTTACCACTAGTTAAATCAGGCAATGCCTGTTGATTGGTTGTCCTGATAATGAAAAACATATAGATGGGAATAATCTAAAGATGAGTCTTGAAGGTTTCCAGTGATGGAGCTGTGACTTTCCTTTGGCAGCTTGTTCCATTGTGGGATTGTCCTTCGTAAGAAAGATTGTCGAGGCACTGTCCTAGAAACAAATGGTTTTTGTAGTTTGTGTGGGTGGCTTCCTTGTGTTTTGTCATTGGTTGGGATTTTCCGTGCCCAATCGGGTTGGGTGTGTGTTCGTGGCAAGATCAGAAAATCTCACAAGAAGGGCAGTTTCCTGGCAACCTAAATCCAGGAAGTGATCGTCCCTTCCCCCTTTCATGACCCCAAAATCACCCCAGGCCATTTCAAATTGAAATCCCACATCAGCATGATTTTAGAACAGCGTGTTTCACGACTGCTTATAAAAGGCGTGCACCTGGTGACCTGGACTTCCAGGAGAACTCGGAGGTGAGTGGACATAACTTAGCACAGCGTTCGTGCAGATCCCAATGCAAGGAAGCGGCTCCATGAATTCATGGCGGGGGGTGGGGGGCGGGGGGGGGGGGGGGGGGGGTGGGGGGGGGGGGGGGGGGTGTGGGGGGGGGGGGGGGGGTGCGGGGGGTGGTGGAGTGGGGTCACGGGCAACCCTCCACAGTAGCTTTTTTGTGTCTGGTGCTGGGAGCTGGGCAATAGTGCCGGAGGGAAGGGAACCCCAGGGTTAGGGCAATGGTGCATGAGGGGGTTGTGGCAGCACAGACTAAAGGTTTCACACTAGTGCATGCTGGGAGTGGGGGCAGGGGGGGGAAGAAAATGTCCGGGCAAATGGTAGAAAAACATGTCAAAGCTCAGCACTTTCTGCAGTTGAGACCTCCTAGTTTAAGCTCAATTGACAAGCTTAGAGTTAGGCCAGTCAAACAATGGTGCCCACTCAAGCAGCGCTAATTCCTGAGATTGCCAATGATTGTCCCTCTACTGTTAGCCCCTCACATGCGCACTTCAAACTCGAATAAGTGCTATGGTGCTGCAAAACCATCGGACAACTGGGCAAATTTGGAGATTCCCTTGCAAAAGGTGGCCATGGAACACCGACAGAGGGGTCGCTCCTAATCCCTTGTATTATGTTTAAATTGACATTGAAAAGACACGCTCTTGGTCCAGGCAAACTGTGAAGCCTTGGAGTGCAGGTTAGGCCAATGCCTATTTCTGAGAGAGAGTTCAGGATACAGTGGAGTGGTCAAAGCCGTCACCTCCCAGTCACATGATGTGGGGCGGTGGTAGGTGAGGTTTTAGTCAACCACCACGAGCACCAAACATTGGCTATCTGTGGGGTGACCAAAGCTCTTCAGCATGCGTAAAGGGGCCTTGAGAGGCTCCACAGGCATTGACTTGATCAAGAGTGGTCCTTAGGAGGCAATTGTTGCCCATGTGTCTCTCTTCTTTCTCTGTGATATTGCAGTGAGGAGACTACCAGGAAGATGGAGCCTGATGATCTCGCTTTCTGCCTCATTGTTTATAAACAGGAGAGAAGACAGAGAAGAAAGTGACAGAGGCGCCTGGCTCACCAAAGGGAGGAGCATAAGCCTCAAGACCAAGGGGGGCAGGACCTCCTCCGCATGCAGAGAATGAAACTCAGAGAGTCACCGTTCGTAGGCGCATCACTAGACGCAGGGCCTATAGAGGGCTCAGATGAGTGAGAACCAGTGTGGCCGACAACTGCACATGTCAAGGGAACTGGTCACTCATATATGCCACCTTCTGCAGGAATTGACTCCACGGGGACTCAGAGGACATCCACTGCCAGTGACAGTGAAGATGACTACTATGTTCAATTTCTACAGCACTAGCTCCTGCCAGGACCCCACCGGGGATCTGTGCAGGATCTCACAAGCCTCTGCCCACAAACGTATCAAGGAGGCCATGGACACCCTTTTTGGCAAGGCACACACCTTTGTCAACTTCAACAGAGATCAGGTGAGCCAGGAAGCAAGAGCTCTGGGATTTGCTGAGATTTCTGGATTCCCAGAGGTGTCGTGCATCATAATGGCTTGCTGCGTGCTGCACAACCTGATGATGGAAAGAGAGGAGGGCCTGGATGATGAGCAGATGCAAGAGCTGCTTATCTCCTCCGATGAGGAGGAAGTCAATGGGTTTGAGGGTGATGAGGTCCTGGAAGGCAAGCGGGCAGGTGATGAGGGCATTGCACTAGCCAGACGAGGCAGGCCTGGTCACAAAGCACTCTTTGCCACAAGATTCCAGGAGGATGATGATGAGATGCAGTGAGGACACAGCTAAGATCTTCACATTGCATCTGGAAACGTCTGACGCCTGTGTGGCTGAGGGCAGTGCACATATGCTCTATGAAGAGGGTCATATCATGGAGACGCTGCTGAAGTACAGCAGCTACATGGACTTTAACAGCACTTGATTTTTTGGCAAGCTTCATCACCTGTTCCTTTCAGCACCACACCTTCACCTGTCAGGAATGGTGACGAGGTGGTAGGGTATAGCCCCGCCTCTAAGCTGCTGAGAGCACACAGAGAACATCATGGGACCCTCTGACGCTTGGGTACGAGATTCTTGCAGCAAACACAAGCCACAGCGAGATGCAGGCATCACTGATCTGGAGAGTGACAATGAAGCTGGACAATCACTCTGCTCAGGAAGTTACACTCTGCACAGGGGAGAGGCCCTGGCCTGTGACACTTGCCTTAATTTTGGGGAGGAACAAAGGTTTCACATCTGATTGACACAAACACTGCTCATCATAACAAGCAGACATAGACAAGGAGACATTCTTGGGAGTGTATTTATAATGGTCAATGTTATGTACAAGTTATTAACACACATGCTCATGCAGTGCCACTACATCTTCTTGACCTTTCTAACCCTGCCGCTATATCTTGGTGCATCTTCGACATCCATAGCAGAGGCAGAGGCAGCCTGCTGATGGCTACACCCTGTCTGTGATGACCTTGGTGGGCACCTTCTGGAGTGCCAAGGCTTGGAGGGCCCCGGCCTGCTTTCAGGGTCCTGCTGTGTGGCAGTGGCACCCTCCTTGGCCGGTGGGGCTGGAGCTGCTGCGGCCACAGGAACAGGGTATTCGGCTGGGCTGGACCCTCCCAGAGTCACCTGAGCAGATGACCCTGGGATCTGCATCTGCCGATCCACCTCACTGTGGGCGCCTGAGGGCCCCTGGCTGACTCCTTGAGAGGAAGGGGCAGCTGGAATGAGCTCAAGATGCCCAGTGCCCCTCTCGCATTGACACTGATGGATGCTTGCAAGTGCCTCACAACTGGAGTGCAGCTCCTGTAGCAGTGCAGGACCAATGTCCTGGAACAAGGTCTCCACGGCGGCCATCACCCTATCAGTGTTGGTCTTGGTGCATTGGCATACAGGTGCTATTACCTCAGCCTGAAGATGGATGGAGTCCTCCATTATGCCTTACAATCTGAGGAGTGCAGCAGATATCCCTTCCTGATGTTCCCGAGCTTGCCTTTGCAGCTCCAGGAACCGAGGTATGACTGAGTCCAGAGGCTCATCATCTGACTCAGAAGATTTCTGGCCTCCAGACATTTTCCGAGCACCAATATCCTGGAATGTTCCTGCCTCCGACTGCCGTGGATCGGACAGTATGCTGTGCTCACCAGACTGTGACCCCGAGGCTATTTTAGAATTAGGTCCCACCGAGGTGTGTATCTCTGCGCTGGTGGAGAGTGTGGGCGAGCGCTGTGACGGGACTTAAATGTCGGTGTCTGCGTATTCCTCTTCCGTGGTGTCCTCAGGGCTGGAGTCGGGGGCCTGGTTCGTGGACCCCTCAGCTGCTTCGACAGAGTGCCTGTGAAACAAGGAGAGATAATAAGTGCACGGCAGTGGCCTGTGAAACAGGACACATCACTCACTGCATGGTTGTCTGATGGATCCTCATTTGGTTGAATGCTGCCGACTTCACCATCAGCACCAGAACGGTCCAGATCCTCACTGGCCAGCTGGAAGACTCTGTTTTCAAAGCCTGTCAAGACCTTGATTTTAGGCATTCCTCCACTGGTCTTTGACCTCCCCCTCTTGCTGTGTGATAGCTTGCCCTGCATAAAGATGGGTTTAGAGAGTGTAAGCAGGATGTCTGCCAGGCCAGATTAGAAGAATGCCTGGCATGTGCGGGTGGTGAGTGGTGCCATTGATGGGATGAGGACATGATCTGCAGGGCAGATGAAAGTGTATGTGCGAGAGTGAATGGTGATGTCCCTTGAATCGGCAGTGGGTGAGGGTCCCTGTGGATGTGTGATGGGTTTGTGAGTTTGTGAGTTGAGATTGATGAGAAGAGTGACTTACCCTAGTGGAATGGAGGAGAGCATTCATCCTCTTTCAGAACTGGGATGCTGTCCTTTTTCAGAGGGTGTTGGCGCCGGAACCTCCTATTCGGATTGGTGACCTTGCTTGTTGGCCTTCACCCAGAGTGAGTGTAGAGACATTGTGACAGGCCTCTGCTGCATCCTGCAGGCGCTCAAGGGAGCCATTACTAAATTTGGGGGCAGCATGTTTCCTCCCTTTGGCAGCCATGACTTTCCAGAGCTTCCAATCCCTTAGAGGGTGCTAGCTCTGCGCAGGGGCACCCTTTAAATATGGCGGCTGGATTACTGGAACTCTGAGGTCACTGCGGGGTGGGTGAATCCGAGTCTGCACCACCAGCGATCCAACGTGAAACCTGTGCCTCTGATTTTTTTTAAACAACGTTCCGCATGATACAGGGTGAAAGTCGGACATTGCCGTTGGCAGGTCAAATGCCAATTTCCCTGCCCGATATTGGACTTTACCAATTTCAGGGAAAATCCCAGCCATTGTCAGAGGGCAGTAATTCCCACCAGTCCATCCCATATTTTACAGAACACGGTCAGTCTATGTTTCTCCCTCCTTTGCTGCCGCGATTCCCATTCCAAATCTTTGATCCAGGATGTGACTCTGGTGTATTTCCCACATGGATTCATGCAGAATCGGGCAGCATGTCTTAGGATTGCTTAATTATATCTCCCACCATAAGGATCCTGCACACAACTTGCATTCTCCAGGATTAGATAAACAAATGATTGGTAAGTTATAACTCTGATATTTTTGTTGCAATACCAAAGACTCCTCCCCAGAAATCCAAGAACTCCTTTTGCTTTATCTGTTGTTAGAAGTCACCCAGTTGGAATGAAGATGAGATGCCTTGAACAAGGCAAATAGAGTCCTCAGGCATATTTGAGTGTGGATATGACTGTCATAGGAAGATCCAACTTACCAAGAAGTAACAGAAACAGGCCAGTTAGCCCAAATAGTATATTCCTGTGTTCATACTCCACATCAACTTCCTACCATTCTAGTTATCTCTTTGCACTCTTTTCCCATTTCTATCTATTCCTGCTCTCTTGTGGATGTATCATGTCTCTCATTGAATGCGTCAATGCTATCTGCTTCTAAAAACTCCATGTGACACCAAAATCCTATATTCAGTGCATTGAAGGATGAACGTTCAATGGTGGTTTTGAGAATCTGAGCAATAGGGAAGCAAAACTCAATGAACGTAAGTTGTAAATTTGGAGTGAATTGAACGAGTTGGACTTTACGCAGGTGGGAGCAGGCGAGGCTCATGAGGAAGCTGAGGTGATAACAAACGTGAATGAAGGTTTTAGCGGCAGTGGGAATGAGACATGGCAAAGGTGGGCATTTTTTTTTACATTCATTCATGATAAGTAATGTCGCTGGCAAGGGCAGATTTATCACCCTTCCCTATTCAACTGAGTAGCTTGCTAGGCCATTTCAGATGCAACCACAGAGCAATGGGCCTGATGTCACATGTAAGCCAGACCAGGTAAGGACAAATTTTCTTCCCTGAAGGACATTAGTGAACTGGGTGTGTTTTTAAACAACAATCCAACAGTTTCATGGTCACTATTACTGGTTCAAGCTTTTTATTTCTGATTCATTTAATTAATAGCATTTAAATTCCCTAGCTGCTATGGAGAGGTTTGAACAGATTTCTTCTTAAACCAGCTCTCTGGATTACTAATCCAAGCACGGTGCCAGACTATTTATAGGGTGATTGAGAAAATAAGTGTTTGTGATTGATAGAATATGCAATTTAAAGTTTAGGTAACTGTCAAGCATAACATGAAATGAACAGCTGTAAGAAGGGGTAGTGCTGTAGATTTGTTTGAAGGGGCCGGTACAGGGTGACTCATTCAGCAGTGAGTTTAATTCACCCAGGAAAAAACAGTCAAATTTGGAAATGACTGGTACAGGTCCGAACTGGCCTTGTACCCTTACAATACACAATTGCAACTCCAGTACACCAGTATTGGATTTTGAATAGGTGGACAAACCTCACAGGGTGCTTAAGGATAAACACTGGGTGATGAAAAGAACCAAGCAATATTATTGCACTTCAAGGCTATAAATAGACAACCTTAGATGAACGGAAAAATCTACGACCAAATTAGCAATTGCTTCACGGTAAGGATACTAGACAGCCGGTCCCTGCCACAATTATTGTTGCAGTTGAGTTTGTCATTAACCAAATAAATAGCAGCAAAGCTGGAGATGCTATTTGACACTAATTGTATACATAATTACTTTACTAATTTGATAGCACAAAGCTGATTAAGTCTATCATCTTGACCAGTTTGTGCCTGAAGGATCTATTTAATACAAATCATAAGTAATAGATTGACTGAGTCTGGCTGTTGTCTGGAGTTGTTAACCAGTTTTATATCTGTACGTACTGTGTCTGATCTAAAATGATTAATACCTGTACCATAAATTGAACATAATAAATCACGGAAAACACTATTTCTCTGATTTTTAAACTTAACGGAGGTCCAAACTTATCTTTTGTTTGTGAGGTGGGACCCACAGAGGATGGTTTGACTTTGCTTTTCCCCTTGCGTAACTAAGGGAACAATTCAACACAGTATTTTAAAGGTACAAAATCAATTTTTTCCTTCTTCTCTGCGTATTAATTTGGCATAAAGAAAGATGCATATAATTATTTGGAAAAGCAAAACTGAAGAATTCCAACAGTCAAGTACAGGTCAAAAAGATAAATCTGTGACTCTCCACATTTAAAAAAAAAAATATGGCAGTAATTAAAATGGTCACAATTCTACACCAACAAGCACTGCAGCTTGAAAAGAGGCAATAATTCTGACAAAACTGATTTATTTTTCTCTTTATTCATTCACGGGGTGTGGGCATGTTTAGTGCTCTTTTGTAATTGCACTTGTGAAAGAGGTGGTAAGCCACCTTCTCGAAGCACTGCAGTTGATGTGGTGCAGGTACAGCCATAGTGCCTCTGGGGAGGGAGTTCCAGGATTTTGACCTCAGTGACGAGACAGTGGTCTATTTCTAAGTCAGTATGGCGTGTGACTTGGAGGAAAGCCTGCAGGTGGCGCTGTTCCCATGCCTCTGCCATCTTTGTCTTTCCAGCTGGCAGAGCCAAGTGTACCCTTCAGATCATTTGTGTCATCGGCCCCAGAGGCTGAGCCTTCAATTTTAAAGCCCACTTTAGGGCCTTTTCCACCATCGCTGGCATTCAACCAGCAGCGCACAGGTCGGTTTCCACGTGGACAGCCTGACTGAGGAACCCGTCATTGGGAAAGGGGTCCGCTAAGAACCACCCCACTGTCCTTACCTCTGAGTCTCCTCTCCCATGAACCTCACCCTGCGATCGCCATCCTGCCCTCACTCGCCTGTGTCCTGCATGGTTCCCTCGCTGACGCTGGGCCTCTGGTGGGTACATTGCTGGCAGCTACCACTGCTGCCCCTGTGGCACTGCCTGCAATTAAGAGCTCCCAGCCCCCAGTTGGGATTTACAACCATGAGGTCCTTGAGCTCAGGAAAGGCCGATTCAGTGCTGAACTGGCACTTAAAATAATGGAACTTCCCCAAAGGAGGCAAGGCAGGGTTCTCACTGGGTCAGACCCCAACACTTGGATTTAATTCACCGTGTGTGTGTGTGTGTGTGTGTGTGTGCGCGGAGGGGCGGGGGGGTGCGGTTGGGGGGTAGATGTTTATCTGTGTCTGTGGGTGTAATTGTGAGTGTTTTCGGGATTGTAAGTGCGTGGCTGTGAGTGAGAGATTGTGTGAGTGTGAGATTGTGGGCTGCATTTTAAGGGAGAGCAGTCAGCTTTCAACCACCACCCCCCCCCCCCACCCCACCCCCCCACCGCTGATGTAAAGTTGGCTGGAAATGGGCTTGTTCCGCGCCGAGCCACCCCACAGCCATAATACACTGGGGGATGGGCGAAATGAGTGGAGAGTGGGCATCCACCCCTCACTTGGGAGGACGCAGGATTTGCCGGCCAATCGTTCCCAGCACCACCAGAGGGCAGTAGATGGCACAGCCAGGATTGCGGGAAGGAAGTCGAAGAGGAGCATTGCCGCCCCGAGAGTGTCAGTCCCGGGGTATTAGGGCAGGGGTAGATTCCCCAGCCCAGCAAGAGGGGAGAGGGGTTGGGAGCCATCTTCTGTCAGGCAGTCGGTGTGGAAGAAAGGGTGGTGGGGGGACATCTTGATGGGGCGTGTCCCTCATGCATACAGGACACCTCCCCAAATGAGGTGTCCCACTTTCTTCCTGCCTTTGCTAACGTTGACCTTTAAAAATGGCTTAGTAACTCCTGTCTGACTGCCCACTCCCGTCTGACTGCCCGCTCCTGTCTGACTGCCCACTCCTGTCTGACTGCCCACTCCCGTCTGACTGCCCACTCCTGTCTGACTGCCCGCTCCTGTCTGACTGTCCACTCCTGTCTGACTGCCCACTCCTGTCTGACTGCCCACTCCTGTCTGACTGCCCGCTCCTGTCTGACTGCGCGCTCCTGTCTGACTGCGCGCTCCTGTCTGACTGCGCGCTCCTGTCTGACTGCGCGCTCCTGTCTGACTGCCCACTCCCGTCTGACTGCCCACTCCCGTCTGACTGCCCGCTCCTGTCTGACTGCCCGCTCCTGTCTGACTGCCCGATCCTGTCTGACTGCCCGCTCCTGTCTGACTGCCCGCTCCTGTCTGACTGCCTGCTCCTGTCTGACTGCCCACTCCTGTCTGACTGCCCACTCCTGTCTGACTGCCCACTCCTGTCTGACTGCCCGCTCCTGTCTGACTGCCCACTCCTGTCTGACTGCCCACTCCTGTCTGACTGCGCGCTCCTGTCTGACTGCCCGCTCCTGTCTGACTGCCCACTCCTGTCTGACTGCCCACTCCTGTCTGACTGCCCACTCCTGTCTGACTGCGCGCTCCTGTCTGACTGCCCACTCCTGTCTGACTGCCCACTCCTGTCTGACTGCCCACTCCTGTCTGACTGCCCACTCCTGTCTGACTGCCCACTCCTGTCTGACTGCGCGCTCCTGTCTGACTGTCCACTCCTGTTATACCGCCCACTCCTGTCTGACTGCCCGCTCCTGTCTGACTGCCCGCTCCTGTTATACTGCCCACTCCTGTCTGACTGCCCGCTCCTGTCTGACTGCCCGCTCCTGTCTGACTGTCCACTCCTGTCTGACTGCCCGCTCCTGTCTGACTGCCCACTCCTGTCTGACTGCCCACTCCTGTCTGACTGCCCGCTCCTGTCTGACTGCCCGCTCCTGTCTGACTGTCCACTCCTGTCTGACTGCCCGGTCCTGTCTGACTGTCCGCTCCTGTCTGACTGTCCACTCCTGTCTGACTGCCCGCTCCTGTCTGACTGCCCACTCCTGTCTGACTGCCCACTCCTGTCTGACTGCCCGCTCCTGTCTGACTGCCCGCTCCTGTCTGACTGTCCACTCCTGTCTGACTGCCCGCTCCTGTCTGACTGCCCACTCCTGTCTGACTGCCCACTCCTGTCTGACTGCCCGCTCCTGTCTGACTGCCCGCTCCTGTCTGACTGTCCACTCCTGTCTGACTGCCCGGTCCTGTCTGACTGTCCGCTCCTGTCTGACTGTCCACTCCTGTCTGACTGCCCGCTCCTGTCTGACTGCCCACTCCTGTCTGACTGCCCGCTCCTGTCTGACTGCCCGATCCTGTCTGACTGCCCGCTCCTGTCTGACTGCCCGCTCCTGTCTGACTGCCCGATCCTGTCTGACTGCCCACTCCTGTCTGACTGCCCACTCCTGTTATACTGCCCACTCCTGTCTGACTGCCCGCTCCTGTCTGACTGTCCACTCCTGTCTGACTGCGCGCTCCTGTCTGACTGCCCACTCCTGTCTGACTGTCCACTCCTGTCTGACTGCCCACTCCTGTCTGACTGCCCACTCCTGTCTGACTGCCCACTCCTGTCTGACTGCCCGCTCCTGTCTGACTGCCCGCTCCTGTCTGACTGCCCGCTCCTGTCTGACTGCCCACTCCTGTCTGACTGCCCGCTCCTGTCTGACTGCCCGCTCCTGTCTGACTGCCCACTCCTGTCTGACTGCCCGCTCCTGTCTGACTGCCCACTCCTGTCTGACTGCCCACTCCTGTCTGACTGCCTGCTCCTGTCTGACTGCCCACTCCTGTCTGACTGCCCACTCCTGTCTGACTGCCCACTCCTGTCTGACTGCCCGGTCCTGTCTGACTGCCCGCTCCTGTCTGACTGCCCGCTCTTGCCTGATTGCCCACTCCTGTCTGACTGCCCGCTCCTGTTATACTGCCCGCTCCTGTCTGACTGCCCACTCTTGCCTGATTGCCCACTCCTGTCTGACTGTCCGCTCCTGTCTGACTGCCCACTCTTGCCTGATTGCCCGCTCCTGTCTGACTGCCCACTCCTGTCTGACTGCCCACTCCTGTCTGACTGCCCGCTCCTGTCTGACTGCCCGCTCCTGTCTGACTGCCTGCTCCTGTCTGACTGCCCGCTCCTGTCTGACTGCCCGCTCCTGTCTGACTGCCCACTCCTGTCTGACTGCCCGGTCCTGTCTGACTGCCCACTCCTCTGACTGCCCACTCCTGTCTGACTGCCCGCTCCTGTCTGACTGCCCGCTCCTGTCTGACTGCCCGCTCCTGTCTGACTGCCCACTCTTGTCTGACTGCCCGCTCCTCTAATTGCCTGCTCCTGTCTGACTGCCCACTCTTGTCTGACTGCCCACTCCTCTGACTGCCCACTCCTGTCTGGATTACTGGGATAACAACTAGAATCAGTTTACTGAACTTAGTTAGGAACTGGAAGGTTAATTGTGAATATTGACAAGATCACAGCAAATGAGATCATCTTCCTCCAATGTAAAGGCTAATTGAACGTTATAAAGCTAATTACCTCAACTATTGGCCTAAGTAGATTCTTTTTGTTGCCCTCATCCAGTGTCGCTCCAAGCAGTGTAGGTTCAGGATGTGGTTAAAATAGTTCAGAAGGAAAGTTGCTGTGAAGATTAAGCACAAGTGATGTGACTCTATCAATGTTTTACTATATTATAATCTTTAGAATTATTGATCTAAATGGAGTTGGTGTATTTGGTGACTGCTTTGGTGCCTTCGGAGACGGCATGTTTGGCCAGTTCCCCTGGCAGCGTGAGACTTCCGGCGCTCTGGATCTCCCTGGCCGGGATAGTGTGGCGCTTGTTGTAGTGAATGAAGAGCAAAGCCTCGGAGGCGATGCGCTCGAAAATATCAACAATGAAGAAATTCATAACACTCATGCCCTTGGACAAGGTCCTGGTGGAAGGGCGGACATGGGTCAGCCCACTGTACACGTAAGTGGAATAGCTCTGCTTGTGAGACTTCCTCCGCTTCTTGGGCAGCTTCTTGGTGACTTTAGTCAGCGACTGTTTCGCTGCCTTGAGGGACACACCACCCTTAGCCACAGCCACCACTTCCGGCATCCCAAACCTATTAGCCATTAGACCTTGACCATGAATCATTTCTCTTGTGACAGGATGACCCGAGTGAAGCAGAGGCCATTCATAAAAAATGAATCATTTAATGTTTTGCTGAGTGTCTGCGTTCTGTACAGTTGCTGCTGATGTAGTTGACAGCTTCAAGTCTCTGCTGAATAAAACACTGCCATGTCTGCAAAGTCCCTGGCCCCTTCGCTGGAATTATTCGCACAGAATCACAGAATGGATATTTACTACAGCAGATGCAGTCCCCCATGCTTGATAGGAGGAATGAAACATGAATTTTTAAAACTAACAGACGTGTTTGCAATCATATTAAAATAAAACTTCAAACAAAACCCTAGGCCTGAAAAGAAATATTGTTCAATTTAACTGTGGATTAGTGTGAATGTAGTGCTGCTGATCAAGAGCTTGCATCCACTGTGCATTCTGGTGCTTGACATTGACCTGGCTATGTTTACTCCATTTGATATTTAATTGGGCAATGAACAAAAACATGAGATGTTGCAGACTATCCAGGCTAAACAATAAAAAAATAGTCAAACTTGATGAAAAATATGTGCTTTTAAATCCCCTTCCAAATGCTATTGCTATTTACAAATGGTTGGGATGGAGACTTAATTAAACCCTTTACTAACCATGGGGGAGGATTCACTGGCATTTAATCCAGGCATAGGGCTTCTCATCCGCTGACTGGACCGCCAGCAAGAGTTCTGTGTTACCACCTTTGGAGAAGTCCCATGAAAAAAAATGCCAATCAGGCACTCAAGTAGATAGCAGTGGACCTTCCCCAGGATCAAGGACCCTGGGGGCAGAAATCTTGTCCCCTGTGAGTTGCCAGCCAATCAGTGCAAGGATCAATGCTCGGGTCCTAGCTGTTCATAATCCATTCTAATGATTTAGATGTCGAATGTGATATTTCCAAGTTTGCTGTTGACGCAAAACTTGGTGGAAATGTGAATTGTTTTGGAGGATGCAAAGAGGCTTCAAGGAGGTTTAGACAGATTGAGTGAGTGGGCAAGAGCATTTCTGATGGAATATGCTGTAGAAAAGTTTAAAGTTATCCACTTTGGGAGGGAAAGCAGAAAGGGAGAGTATTTCTTAAATGGGGAGAGATTGGGAAATACTGATGTCCAAAGGGGCCTGGGTGTTCTTGTTCATACATCACTGAAAGCTAACATGCAGGTGCAACAAGCAATCAGGAAGGCAAATTATATGTTAGCCTTGAGTACAGGCATAAGGGAGTCTTGCTGAAGTTGTATAGGGTCTTGGTGAGACCACTTCTGGAGTAATTTATGCAGTTTTGGTCTCCTTACCTAAGAAAAGATTTACTGGCCATAGCGGGAATGCAGCAAAGGTTCACCAGACTAATCCCTGCGATGGCAGCGTTGTCCTAAGAGGAAAGACTGGGCCTGTATTCCCTAGAGTTTAGAAGAATGAGAGGTGATCTCATTGAAGTGTACAAAATTCTTACAGGGCTTGACTGGGTAGATGCAGGAAGGATGTTTCCCATGGCTGGCGAGTCTAGAACCAGGGGAAACAGTTTCAGAATAGGATAGGTCATTTAGGACCGAGATGAGGAGGAATTTCTTCGGTTGGGGGTGGTAAATCTTTGGATTTCTTGACCCCAGAGGGCTGTGGAGGCTTAGGCATTGAGTATGTTCAAGACAGAGATTGATAGATTTCCGGATACCAATGACATCAAGGGATATGGAGATAGTATGGGAAGATGGTGTTGAGGTATAAGATCAGCTATGATCTAGTTAAATGGCAGAGCAGGCTTGAAGGGCTGAATGGCCTACTCATCCTCCAATGTTCTCATGTTCCTATCAGGCAATGAACATTTCTAACAAGGGAGAATCCAAACATCTCCCATTGACATTCAATAGCATTACCATCACTGAATTCCCCACTATCAACATCCTGGGGGTTACCATTGACCAGAAACTGAACAGGACCAGCCATATAAACACTATGGCTACAAGAGCAGGTCAGAGGCTAGGAATTCTGCAGAAAGTAACTGATCTCTTGACTCCCCAGAATCTGTCCACCATCTACAAAGCACAAGTCAGGAGAGTGATGGAATACTTTCCACTTACCAGGATGAGTGTAGCTCCAACAACACTCAAAAAAGCTTGACACCATTCAGGACAAAGCAGCCCGCTTCATTGGGATCCCATCCACCGCCTTCAATATTCACTCCATCCACCACCGACACACAGTAGCAGCAGTGTGTACCATCTACAAGATGTGCTGCAGAACTCACCGAGGCTCCTTTGACAGCACCTTCCAAACCTGTAGCCTCTATCATCTAGAAGGCCAAGGGCAGCAGATGCATGGGAACACCACCAACTGGACCCTTCAAGTCACTCACTATCCTGACTTGGAAATATGACACTGTTCCTTCTCTGTTGCTGGGTTAGAATCCTGGAACTCCCTCCCTAACAACACAGTGGGTGTATTTACACCACATGTGCTGCAGCAGTTCAAGAAGGGCAGCTCACCTTCGCCAATCTCAAGAGCAGTTAGGGATGGGCAATAAATGCTGGCTTAGCTAGTGATGCCCATGTTCCGTGAAAGAATAGAAAAAAAATGTGGGGGCGGGGGGGCGTTGGTGAAGGTGCTGACTGGAGTCAAGTTAGCCTGACTTGGCAAAGAATATGGAGGTAGCCACAGGGGTTGCCATGTGTCAAGATGGGATAGTTAAAAGACTTGCCTTGGTGCTATGGGACTTTGTCCCAGTTAATAGAAACAGAAAGGCCTTCTAACCCTCATTCTTCACATCCCCTGGTCCCACACATACTCCCCATGCCCTATCCACATCACCTTATAGCCTCCCATGATACTCTTTCCCATTCAGCCCCAATGGTCCTTCATGCCCCATGCCAAGCTATGGCACTTCCACAACAAAAACAGAAAATGCTGGAAAAACTCAGCAGGTCTAACAGCATCTGTGGAGAGAAAAAAAAAACCCCAGAGTTAACGTCTTGAGTCCTGGTAGTGGAGAGACAGTTTGCGTGGAAGGCAGTTTGAGTGCACGTGGTGACTCACGGGAGAGGAATGTCGGAAGGAGAGTTCAAAACCCTGGAGGTGAACCTTTGTGGAAGGCGGCTGAGATAAAGCATTGGGCTGGGGGGAGATTCCAAAGTGAGTTCTTAGAGAGTAGAGATTGGAATACCTCATGTGAAAGATGGAGTTCAGTGAGACTGGTTGCCTCATGATGTGACAAGCTTCTGGTGAGGTGGGGGGTGGTGGGGTAGCTGTTGAGAGATTCATAGCATCTGTTTGGAGTGGCATCTGTCACTTGGTTTCAGAATGTGGTGTGTCTGACCACAGGTTAACAATTAGTTTACATGGACGGTGTACTCACTGTGAACATTAGAGTATAAGGTAGTTTTTGTAACTTGTTTTACGCTTACAAATCTGTATATATCTGTAAAGGGACAGTTGTGGGTGAAGGAGTATTGTAATATATTGACTCTTTTCTTGTTAAATAAATATTGATTCTTTTGTTAAAAGTTTATCAGCTGACTCCGGTGGCTCTGTTCAGTAGCCACTCTCCATGTATCTAAACAAAAACAAAGTTAGGAACTATCAAGCTGTGTTCTGCCCTGAGATCAGGCTTGTCCAGTTGTAACATCAGCTGGGATCCTAACAAATAGGACACCGACATATAACTCAAAAATGACTCCTTTTTAACTTCAAGCCCATATAAACCTGAAAGAGGGAATAATTATGGAAGGCAAAAGAGTAATATTCCAAATGTATGTTGCACACCCCTAGAAGCACTACTCTGAAAAAAATTGACTTTTCACTCTCCTTGGTGTATTTTACCAGTAGTTTAGAATCTATCATGAATTATAGGAACATACTGAGGAGCAGGAGGAGGCCATTCAGCCCTTTGAGCTTCCTCTGTCATTCAGTAAGATCATGGCTGATCTGATTGTGTTTCAATTCCACTTTCTGGTCTCCCCCCCACCCCCCAATAAACCTTGACCCCTATGTCTATCAAAAATCTGCTTAACTCCGCCCTGAATAAATTCAATGACCCAGCCTCCACTGCTTTCTGGAGAAGAGAATTCCACATACTAGTGACCCTTTGAGAGAAAAAATAATTTTCCTAATCTCTGTCTTAAACAGTAGACCTCTTGTTTTTAAACTGTGTCCCCTGGTTCTAGTCTCTCCCACAAGTGGAAACATCCACCTGGTATCCACCATATCAAATTCCCTTAGGATCTTATATGTTTCAGTAAGATCACCTCTCAGTCTTCTAAACTCCAATGGGTATAGGCCCAATCTGTTCAACCTTTCTTCATAAGATAAGCCCTCACCCCAGGAATGAGTTGCATGAACCTTCTCTGAACTGCTTCTAATGCCATTATATCTTTTTTCAAATAAGGAGACTAAAACTGTACAGAGTACTCCAGATGTACAGCTGCAGTAAAACTTCCCTACTTTTATATTCCATTCCCCTTGCAATAAATACCAACATTCCATTTGCCTTCCGAATCACTTGCTATACCTGCAGACTAACTTTTTGTGATTCGTGTACCAGGACACCCAGGTCCCTCTGTACCACCGAGTTCTGCAATCTCTCTCCATTTAAATAAAATACTGCTTTTCTATTCTTCCTGCCAGTTCACATTTTATATAAGTTCACATTTTCCCACATTATACTCCATCTGCCATTGTATTGCCTACTCACTTAACCTGTCTATATCCCTTTGCAGACTCTCTACCTCCTTTTCACAACTTACTTCCCTCCCTATATTGGTGTCGTTGGCAAATTTAGCTACCATACATTTGGTCCCTTCATCCAAATCATTGATATATATTGTAGCTTTTGAATTGCAACAATTCCATCCAAAAATGAAGGATGTTATGGTCCATTTTACTTCTGCTATTTGTTATTTATGGGAATTAATTATTTTTCTTTAGATTTTATGAGTTTTGTTTTGCACTAGCAGCAAATGAGTGAGGACTCTGAATTGCTTCTCTGATACCAGTTTGAAGGATTATATGGGATGGGTGAAAATAGTTCTGGGAAGGAAATCTGCCATCCTCACCTGGTCTGGCCTAACTGTGCCTCCAGATCTGCAGTAATGTAGTTGACTCTTAAATGCCCTCTGAAATGGCCTGGCAAGCCACTCAGTTGTATCAAACCACTAAAACGTCAATAGAAAGGAATGAAACTGGACGGACCACCTGTCATCAATCTAGGCACCGGAAACGTCATTTGCAAACCCAGCCCTGTCGACCCTACAAAGTTTTTCTTACTAACATCTGGGGGCTTGTGCCAAAATTGGGAGAGCTGTCTCACAGGCTAATCAAGCAACAGTCTGAAATAGTCATCCTCACGGAATCATACCTTACAGATCATGTCCCAGACACGACCATCACCGTCCCTGGGTATGCCCTGTCCCACTGGCAGGGTAGACCCAGCAGAGAGGGCGGCACAGCGGTGTACAGCAAGGAGGGAGTTGCCCTGGGAGTCCTCAACATCGACTCCGGACCCCATGAAGTCTCATGGCATCAGGTGGAACATCAGCAAGGAAAGGTCCGGCTGATGACCATGTATTGTCTCCCCAGTCAGCTGATAAATCAGTGCTTCTCCATGTCGAACAACACTTGAAGGAAGCACTGAGGGTAACAAGGACACAGAATGTACTCTGGGTGGGGGCCGAAAATGTCCATCACCAAGAGTGGCTCAGAAGCACCAGACTGGGCTGGCCAAGTCCTAAAGGACACCGCTGCTAGACTGGGTTTACGGCAAGTGGTGAGGGAATCAACAAGAGTATACAAAATAAGGTAAATGAGCTTGTGGCGCAGATTGAAATTGGCAGGTATCATGTGATGGGCATTAAGGAGACCTGGCTGCAAGGCGATCAGGACTGGGAGCTAAATATCCAAGGATATACATCCTATCAAAAATATAGGCAGGTTGGCAGAGGGGGTGGGGTTGTTTTGTTAGTAAGAAATGAAATTAAATCGATAGCAAGAAATGATGTAGGGTCAGATGATGTAGAATCTGTGTGGGTAGAGTTGAGGAACCACAAAGGTAAAAAAACCATAATGGGAGTTATGTACAGGCCTCCGAACAGTAGTCAGGATGTGGGGCACAAGATACACCAGGAGATAGAAAAGGTGTGTAAGAAAGGCAAGGTTACAGTGATCATGGGGGATTTCAATATGCAGGTAGACTGGGAAAATCAGGTTGGTAGTGGATCCCAAGAAAAGGAATTTGTGGAATGTCTACGAGATGGCTTTTTGGAGCAGCTTGTGGTGGAGTTCACTAGGGAACAGGCAATTCTAGATTTAGTGATGTGTAATGAGGCAGATTTGATAAGGGAGCTTAAGGTGAAGGAACCCTTAGGAGGAAGTGACCATAACATGATAGAATTTACCCTGCAATTTGCGAGGAACAAGCTGGAATCAGATGTAACGGTATTACAGTTGAATAAAGGAAACTATAGAGGCATGAGGGAGGAGCTGGCCAGAATTGACTGGGAGATGAGCCTAGCAGGAAAGACAGTGGAACAGCAATGGCAAGAGTTTCTGGGAGTAATTTGGGAGACACAGCAAAAATTCATCCCTAGGAAGAAGAAGCATACTAAAGGGAGGACGAGGCAACCATGGTTGACAAGGGAAATCAGGGACAGCATAAAAGCTAAAGTGAAAGCATACAATGCGGCGAAGAGCAGTGGGAAGCCAGGGGATTGGGAAGCCTAAAATGACCAACAGAGGGCAACTAAAAAAGAAATAAGGAGGGAGAGGATTAAATATGAGGGTAAAATAGCCAGTAATATAAAAGAAGATAAAGGGTAAGAGAGAGGCAAAAGTGGACATTGGGCCGCTGGAAAATGACGCTGGAGAAGTAGTAGTGGGGAACAAAGAAATGGCGGAGGAACTGAATAGGTACTTTGCATCCGTCTTCACAGTGGAAGAAACGAATGACATCCCCAAAGTTCAAGAGAGTTGGGGGGCAGAGGTGAGTATGGTGGCCATTACCAAGGAGAAGGTGCTAGGAAAACTGAAAGGTCTGAAGGTGGATAAATCACCTGGACCAGATGGATTACACCCCAGAGTTCTGAAGGAGATAGCTGAAGAGATAGTGGAGACGTTAGTGGCGATCTTTCAGGAATCACTGCAGTCAGGGAGGGTCCCAGAGGACTGGAAAATCGCTAATGTAATCCTCCTGTTTAAGAAGGGAGTGAGGCAAAAGATGGGAAATTATAGGCCGATTAGCCTGACCTCGGTCATTGGTAAGATTTTAGAATCCACTATTAAGGATGAGATTTCAGAATACTTGGAAGTGCATGGTAAAATCAGGCAAAGTCAGCAAGGTTTCATCAAGGGGAGGTCATGCCTGACAAATCTGTTAGAATTCTTTGAGGAGGTAACGAGTAGGTTAGACAAAGGAGAGCCAATGGATGTTATCTACTTGGACAAAGAAGGCCTTTGACAAGGTGCCGCACAGGAGGCTGCTCAGTAAGATAAGAGCCCATGGTGTTAGAGCCAAGGTACTAGCATGGATAGATGATTGGCTGTCTGGCGGGAGGCAGCGAGTGGGGATAAGGGGTCCTTCTCAGGATGGCAGCTGGTGACTAGTGGAGTTCCGCAGGGGTCAGTGTTGGGACCACAACTTTTCACTTTATACATTAATGATCTAGATGAAAGAACTGAGGGCATCCTGACTAAGTTTGCAGATGATACAAAGATAGGTGGAGGGACAGGTAGTAATGAGGAGGCGGGGAGGCTGCAGAAGGATTTGGACAGGTTAGGAGAATGGGCAAAGAAGTGGCAGATGGAATACAACGTGGGCAAGTGTGAGGTCATGCACTTTGGTCGGAAGAATAGAGGCATAGACTATTTTCTAAATGGGGACAGAATTCAGAAATCTGGAGGGCAAAGGGACTTGGGAGTTCCAGTCCAGGATTCTCTTAAGGTTAACTTGCAGGTTGAGTCGGTAGTTAGGAAGGCAAATGCAATGTTGGCATTTATTTTGAGAGGACTAGAATATAAAAGCAGGAATGTGCTGCTGAGGCTTTATAAGGCTCTGGTCAGACCACATTTAGAATATTGTGAGCAATTTTGGGCCCCATATCTCAGGAAGGATGTGCTGGCCCTGGAGAGGGTCCAGAGGAGGTTCACGAGAACGATCCCAGGAATGAAAGGCTTAACATATGAGGAACGTTTGAGTACTCTGGGTCTATACTCGATGGAATTTAGAAGGATGAGGGAGGATCTGATTGAAACTTACAGAATACTGAGGCCTGGATAGAGTGGACGTGGGGAAGATGTTTCCATTAGTAGGAGAGACTAGGACCCGAGGGCACAACCTCAGAGTAAAGGGAAGACCTTTTAGAACAGAGATGAGGAGAAACTTCTTTATCCAGAGAATGGTGAATCTATGGAATTCATTGCCACAGAAGGATGTGGAGGCCAGGTCATTGATTTATTTAAGAGTGAGATAGATAGGTTCTTGATTGGTAATGGGATCGAAGGTTACGGGGAGAAGGCGGGAGAATGGGATTGGGAAACTTATCAGCCATGATTGAATGGCAGAGCAGACTCGATGGGCCGAATGGCCTAATTTCTGCTCCTATGTCTTATGGTCTAAGAGGGAGAAACATACTTGACCTCATCCTTACTAACCTGACTGTCGCAGATGCAACTGTCCATGACAGTGTAGTTAGGAGCAACCAGCGCACAGTCATATCTAGCACAAAGGAAGA
Organism: Carcharodon carcharias; assembly: GCF_017639515.1. Classification (NCBI taxonomy): domain Eukaryota; kingdom Metazoa; phylum Chordata; class Chondrichthyes; order Lamniformes; family Lamnidae; genus Carcharodon; species Carcharodon carcharias. The sequence continues at coordinate 219,188,060 of NC_054469.1, forward strand.
TGGTTGTGATTTGTTGGAGACCGGTCATCCCAGTTCCTGTGCATCACTGCAGGAGTTCCTCAGGGTAGTGTCCTTGGCTCAACCATCTTCAGCTGCTTCATCAATGACAATCTTTCCATCAAAAGGTCAGAAGTGGAGATGTTAACTGATGATTGCACAATGTTCAGCACCATTCACAATTCCTCAGATACTGAAGCAGTCCACATCCTAATGCAGCTAGACCTGGACAATATCCTGGGCTGACAGGTGGCAAGTAACATTCACACTACCCAAGTGCCAGACAATGACCATCTCCAACAAGAGAGAAGCTAACCATCGCCCCTTGATATTCAATGGATTACCATCACTGAATCCACCACCACCAATATCCTGGGGGTTACCATTGAACAGAAACTGAACTGGACTCGCCATATTACGCTGTGCCTACAGAAACAGGTCAATAGCAAGGAAACCTGTGGTGAGTAACTCACCTCCTGACTCTCTAAAACCTGTTCACCATCTCCAAGACACAAGTCAGGAGTGTGATGAAATACTGTCCACTTGCCTGGATGAGTGCAGCTCCAATAACTCTCAAGAAGCTTGACACCAGCCAGGACAATGCAGCTCGCTTAATTGGCACCCCATCCACAAACATTCACTCCGTCCATCACTGACAAACAGTGGTAGCAGTGTGTACTACCTAGAAGCTGCACTGCTGAAACTCACCAAGGCTCCTTCGACAGCACCTTCCAAACCCACGCACACTACCATCTAGAAGGACAAGGGCAGCAGATACATGGGAAAGCCACTCACCATCCTGATTTGGAAATATATCACCGTTCCTTCACTGTTGCTGGGTCAAAATCCTGGAACTCCCTTCCTAACAGCACTGTGGGTGTATCTACATCACATGGACTGCAGCGGTTCAAGAAGACCGCTCACCACCACCTTCTTAAGGCCAATTAGGGATGGGCAATAAATGCTGGCCCAGCCAGTGAAGCCCACATCCCATAAATGAAAAAAAAGAAAACATCAATGTTCACATCGGGATCAATGAGGCAAATAGAGGGAAGTTTTTGAGGTGTTTCAGAGGGTGTTGCAATCAATTGGAAAACCAAGAGCTTAAGGGCAGTCTGTGCTGTTTTCAGGCCCAATCACTGGATAGGTTAGAGGGATGAAGGTTAGATGGAACAATGCACAGCCACAGGATTTGTACTGGAATGAACTCTGGACCAAAGAAAGGATGTACATCATGAAAATATGGTATGGATCCATGGTGACCCACATATTACACTGCACACTCTTAAGTAGTTCTCTCTGTGTTTAACAAATATATGTACTGTGTCAGCTGTGATATTACCAAGCAGCAAACTCTCTCAGGAATCAAACTCCTCCCATTGACTTCATGAATATAAATTTAAGATTAGGAAAACCCTACCTAATTCTACCCACAAGGCTAAACTCCCACTAATGTTAAATTCTATTCTCATCTGGCCTCTCGAACACTGCATGGTTCCTCACAGTTTGAGACTAAACTCAGTATTAAGTCCTCATTAATACTGTGTTAATGTACGCAATCATCCAACAATCCCAGAGGGGAAAGAAAATATACCAATCAGAGAACTGATAACCATACCTATTTAATTATCTAATTAAATAACAATTATCTATTACTGTGTCAAACCAACTCACAGTTAAGACTTCAACTAAACAATTAGTCCTTGAACCAATCACTCCCTCTGAGTATTTCACCTCTCTTCTATTTTTACTTAGTTCTGCTGAAGGGTCATACGGACTTGAAACGTTAACTGTGTTCCTCTCCGCAGATGCTGTCAGACCTTCTTAATATTTTCAGGTATTTTTATTTTTTGTTTTATTTTTGTTTTGGATTTCCAGCATCCATGGTTTTTTGCTTTTACATTCTGCACTGTTGTGTCCTTTCTCCTTCTCTATTGGCTTCACCTAGCTGAATAGTGCCTTTACTACTGAACTGAATAGGTGACGCTGTTCATGCAGAGATGGTGAATAGAGCAGCAGGGGATGATTTAAACTGGTTTGGAAGGGGAGGTGGTGAGCATCTAGATTTTAAATTGGAGCGGAAGAGAGCAGGGTTAATGAAACTTTTGCAATAAAAACAGGTTTGGCTGCAAAAAAAAGCAAGAAAATATTATCAGAGGAGAAAGGGATGCTGTGATGTTGTGAAAGATAAAAACACTGTTATAGAAGAAATGAGCGATCAAAATCCATACGGATAAAACTAAGAAATAAGAAGGGAAATTGTTCAGTTCTTTTTGTGTATATTATTAACTAATAAACAGTGGAGGTGAGGTGGAGAAGGCCATTTGCTAGCTTTCAAAGATCTGTGCAGGAATGCTCACTTATTTATATTGGGTGATTTTAGTTGATCCAGAAGAATTGAAGAAGGGTCATTTGTGGCTTCAAAATTTGGAATAGTTCTTAAAATCCTTATGTTTCTAATCAAACAAATACAAAAATAAATCCTTAATTTACGTTTAGAAAACGAAATAAGGCAAATTATCAATATGGGAATAGGGAAACAATTGGGGAATAGTGATCACAATATACTGAGGTTCAACTGAAGAAATGGCAAAAGACAATTCATTGTCCCGGGTAAGGAAATGGAACTGGAAAAAGGCAAACTGCAGAGAAGGAAAAAATAAACTGGCTTAAATGGGCTGCCACTCAATTCGACATGTGGACAAATTAACAGTGAGAAACCTTCAAATATATGTAAATAAAGCAAGATAACTCTATTCCTACAAGGCAAAGAGAGGGTGCATTAATATATAGACATCCATGGGTATAAAGAGAGATTAACAACAGAAACAATAATTGTAGTTATGTGGCACTTTAACATCATAAATATTCCAAAGTGCCTCATGGGATTGCCATAAAGCAAAATTTAGACACCGGTTTTCAGCCACATCTTATAATGGACAGGATCTATTGTGTAACTGGAGTGTTACAACTTGGAGAACAACAAACTCCAGCCACCATTAGATCATCTTGTTCTTTCCAGAGTGCTTACCCTGGTCCAGCTATTATCACATTCTACTTTCTACTCTTAATGTCACCATTAGCACCTTCTTCAGCCGGTACCACCCACATTAATATCCCCTTGACCTTTTGTTTATGACATCTTTTGCAATTTCTCCTTTGCCCCCATCTATCGCTGGCCTTCTATCCAGCTTCACCTGTTCCTCCCCCCTTAAACAGTATATGTTTCACCACATTTCTACTTCCCTTTAGCCCTGAAGAAGAGTTATATGGACTCGAAATATTAACTCTGTCTTTCTCTCCACAATGCTGTCAGACCTTCTGTGTTTTTCCAGCATTTTTTGTTTCAAATTCCCAGCATCCACAGTATTTTGCCTTTATATCATAGAACAGCAAATTAGGTAGTTATAGATCAGTTAGCCTCACAAATTTTGTGGGTAAGCTCTCTCAAAGTTTCTAAGCATTTAGAAATGCGTGGGAGTGGTCACAGTCAGCCAGTACTTCAGAAATGTTTTTTTTTAACGAGATAGAGCGAAATCAAGAGATGCAGCTTCTGCAAATGTTTTAGTAAATTGTTGGATAAGGTGCCTTTAGAGGCTAGAAATTCAGGTATTCTCTAATGATACAATAAAAACATTATGACAATGGGACCGCACCCTAAAATGGGACCCAAAACTGTCAGAAAACAGATGTGGCGAATAAGCATCGGACAGACCATTGTATATTACTGAAGCATCTGGAGTGAATGGCATGCTACACAACAAACATCCCAATTAACACTTTAATGCTTTCTGCTCAGAATTCATAGGCAGAACAAAGCTGAATAAGTTCCTTTGAAGTAAGGAAAGAATTGTCACATTTTAAAATTTGTGTGGAAAGTTGTATGTGTAATGTAGCTTGCATTTTGCAATGAGTGGTGAAGAACCAGCCTCAATGCTGACCTAAAAAAAAAACAACATAAAGTTCAGTGGGATCTGGAGTACAAATTTCAATTTTCCTGATGTCAGTTTCAATTTGGCACCTTCTACAGGACAACTGGGAGGCCGGTTATCTCAGGTGGTTAGACAGCTGGTGTGCGGATCAGATTAACACCAACATCATAGACTTCAACCGCTCTTCCTGCTGAGGTTGATTCAGGGACCTGCCTCCTCACCTTACCTGTAGTAAAAAATTATGGCACTGGACCTGCCTTTGGCAGAGAACTGAAGAAGATGCCAAGAGATATGTGGCATCCAGCATCACCAAGTGGACTAAATAGCCAAGAACATAAGAAATAGGAACAGGTGCCCCTTGAGCCTGCTCTGCCATTCAATAAGATCATGGCTGATCTTCTTGTGTTTTGATTTCCATGTTCCCATTTAACCCCGATTACCTTTGATTCCCTTGCCTAACAAGAATCTATCTATCTCTAACTGAAAAATATTCAATGACCCCGCCTTCACCACCTTCTGGTTCTCATAGATATCAAAATAGGCAGTAAAAAATAATGCATATAAATCACATTTAAATAATCATACAGAAGGCAACGATTAGGCATATATATGGGTTTAAGGGAGAAATGCAAATATAAGAATGAAAGCTTGCTAACAAGCTATTTTATTAAAAGTCTGCAATTTTTAAATGTTCTCCTGAGGGATTGTAAAATTATAATTGTAAAATTAGTTTTATCAGGGCTAGAGAGGTTGTTTAAAAGTAATTATGACTAGTATACCACTGAAGTCTCAATTACTCCTAATGGAGCAAAACTCATTTTTTCCATTGTTTTACTCAGTAGAAATAGTGCATAAATTGTTGAAGTTTATAACAAATCAGTGATTCTGTTTCGATTGCATATGTAAGACTGCCACAACAAACCCTCTGGAGGAGCTAAGTATCATTGCCAGCAACTCCTGAGTTTCCTCGTTTAACTATGCATGTGCAGACTCCAGAAAGTGTTGTTACTGTTACACACTAATATTGGTCAGTGTTGACAGCCTCACCATTGTTACTGCTGCAAATTCCTGGTTGCCCTCTTTGTATATTATACACATGCAAACATGCATATAATAGCCAAGATTGTATAATTTATTGAAACATATAATTCTCTTCAGATTAATTTCCTTAACGGTTCTTGGCATGCAAACTGCATAATTCATAAGCACATGAAAACTTTTGAAAATAATCTTCAACATTACAAATTATTAATATAGCTAGAAATGTAAGCAACACTCGCATTAATTTGCAACTTGGCCACAAGTGATAGTGGAAAAGACCTTGCTGAATAAAATTGAGCATAATATTGCTGTTAATTACTGTCATGCCTTCAAGATGTAGGAATGGCAATAACATAATTAATCAGTGTCTCTGGAGGCCTGTATGCTGACTGATTAATGTCCTAATGGGGCAAAAGAAAAATACTTATTTAAATAAGCAATCAGAAATTTATCCTGAAAGGTTGAATGTTAAGCTGTGTAATGCTTCTATACAGTTTTAGAAATATATATATGTACAGTAATTGTGCAATTTATGAAATATAGATCCTTATCTCCCTCCTAATATCTTAACAGCAAACATAGGAACAGGAGACCATTTAGCCCCTGGAGCCTGTTCAGCCATTTAGTGGGATCATGGCTGAACTGCAACCTAACATCATTTGCCCAGCTTTGGTCCTGGTCTTTTATTACATTTGATGAACAAGAAACTATCAATCTCAGCATTTGCAAGTTTCAGAGGAGTGCAGACTCCCTCTAATACAATGTTTGTTCTAGCACATTGCCCACTGGAGGGCATCTGTGAGCAGAACGATCAACAACGTGGCCCTGGAACCAATCAGGCTGAAGAATCCTCATTGTGACGCGCTGGCCGGAATTTCCCGGCCCCGCTGGTGTTGGGTGTCATGGCACTTGGGTTGGGGGGGGTGGGGGAGGGGATGACAAGATGGCGAGAAGGGCATAAATCGGTTTTACATCGTCGTGACACCAGATTGCGATCTCTACTCCACCCGTCAAGGGCGGACTGCATTTCCCACCGCCGGATATTGGGAAGCCATTTTAATACATCCGCATCTAATTATAAGCCCTGTTTTCCGGAATCATCACCCACCCCTCCCCACCGGCCATGTCAAATTTACCACCCACATCGGCGCGAATTCAGAAGAGCGTGTTTCGTGACTGTTTTTAAAAGCTGTGCACCTGACGACCTGAGCTTCGAGAGGAGCTCAGAGGTGAGTGCACACAACCTAGCACAGCGCGCGCGAGCATCACCCGTGGGACACCAAGGAAGAGGCGCCGCACATTCGTAGGGGGCACAGGTAAGTCACTTTTACTCGGCTGGCTGGGGCAAGGGCTGCAGTGTGGGTCAGGCTGGTAGGGAGGGTTGCAGGGGGGAAGGCAGCACAGTCACACTGAAGGAACGATACAAGCACATGCCAGGGGTTGTGGGGAGGGGGGGTGGTGGTGTGGGGAGTGGGGGAGGGGCGGTGAGGGAAACGGCCACACATTTGGAAAAGTTTGTCAAAAACCAGCATCCTTCCCCAGCTGAGGCTGTTCAGCTGCGGCTCCATTCAAACGCTGGGAGTCAGGCCTCTGAAGCATTTCTGCCCACTCGAGCAACGCATAAGCATGAAAGTGCCATCACATGTTCTAGAACTTTTCACCCCTTGAGCTCAGACTGCACATTAATGTGTGTTTTATGGGGCAGCAGAACAATTGGCAAACTGGGCAAGTTGTACAATCCCCTTGTGAAAGGTGGACATGGGGCAGTCACTGGTGGAGCCGCTCACAGCCCTTTGCAATGCCTTTATTCAGGTCTCCTTCATGGTTCAAGCTAAGAGCCTTGCAGTGCGGGTTAGGAGAATGCCTGTGCCTGAGCTGAGAGCACAGCATGCAGTCCAGTGGACAAAACTGCAGCCAATTGGTCAAGTGGACTGGGGCGGAGGTGGGTGGGGTTTCAGATAGTCATTGAGTGCACTACACACTGGCTACACAAGTGGTGGCTAGTACTCTCTGGCATGTGTGAAGGAGCCTTCAGACTTAACCAAGAGAGGTTCTTAGGACACATATGCTAACCAACACGTTTCTCTTTGATCCTGCAGGAGGAGAACATCAGGATCATGGAGCCTGGTGATTTAATGGTTTGCCTCATTGCTTAGAGGGAGCAGAGAAGAAGAAGAGTGCAATGGAGGCGTCCAGCCTGGCAAAGGGAGGTGCACCTCCCTCGAGATGAAGGGGGCGGCAGGGCCTGCTGCACACGCAGCTGAAGAGCCACAGTGAGCCTTCGCTCAGAGGTGCTGCACTAGACCTAGGGTCTATAGACAGCACTTGTCATTCCTGCAGATGATTGAGAATCAGTATTGCTAAAGACTGTGCATATCTAGGGAACTGATCAGTCATATATGCCACCTGCCGCAGGGTTTGGTGCCAAAGGGACATGGAGGGCATCCAGTGCCTGGACCATGAAAGTGACCACGGCACTCAATATTTACACCAGTGGTTCCTTTCAGGGCTCCACAGGTGACCTAAGCACGATCTTACAATCCTCCATGGACAACTGTATCCAAAAGGTCACGGACGCCATCTTTGCGAAAGCACAGAACTTCCTGCATTTCACCGGGGATCAGGAAAGCCAGGAAGCAAGAGATCTGAGACTTCTGTAGATCTCAGGCTTTCCACAGGTGTGGAGTGCCATTGACTGAACTCATGTGGTGCTTAGATCTCTGTGGCAACAAACAGTCAACTATATCAACTGCGAGGACTTCCACTCACTGAATGTTCAGCTAGTGTGCGACCACTGCAAACACACCCTGCAGGTCTACGCATGATTCTCAGGGAGCGTCCATGACTCTTATACCCTTAGCTTGCCTCAGATCTCTGACCTCTTCCAGGGTCCAGAGAGGCTGCAGAGTTGGCACCTCATGGACAAGGGCTACCCACAGAGGACATGGCTGATGATGCCTGTGCGGAGTTCTCAGACAGCAGCAGAGTAACAGTATAAGGAGGATCATGTCATGAACTGGACTTCAATGGAGCAAGCGATTGACATTATGAAATTGAGGTTCCAGTGCCTCGTCAGGTCTGGTAGAGTGCTGCAATATAGTCCACCAAGGGACTATATCATCGTAGCTTGCTGCGCGCTCCACAACCTGGTGTTGTAACGGGGGGAGGACCTGGCTGAGGAGCAGAAGGAGGTGCTGCACGTCTCCTCTGATGACGATGTCCAAGGAGATGACTGTGATGAGGTATTCAAAGGTAAGGTTCAGGCTCATGTCACGGAGACACAGAAGAAGCCCCAATAGTAGCTCGATTCCAGGAAGATGATGACGACATGCAGTGAGGTCGTTCCATAGATCTTCACAGAGCCTCTGTGAATGTCGGACTCCTGTCTGGCTGAGGGCAACTCACTTGCGCTCTGTGATCAGGGTCATATCATGGAGACGCAGCTGTGAAACTTCAAATGCACCTGATCCTTTGTCAGCCTTCAGCACCTGATCCCTTCAGGAGCACAGCATCACTGGTCGCAGATGCTGAAGAGATGGGGGTCATGCCCACCTCAAAAGGTCCTGAGAGCACACAGAAAAAACGATGGAGCTCTGTGACACCTGCCCACGACATTCTGGCAGCAATGACAGGCACCATCGAGGTGCAGGCATCACTGATGTGTCCAGTTAGTATGAAGCCGGCTCATAACTTTGGGGCTGAGGGTTACACACTGCACAGGGAAGAGGCCCTGGACTGAGACACCTGCCTTTATCTTGTGCAGGAACCAAGGTTTCACATCCGAGTGACATGAATACTGCTCATCAGAACAGGGAGCCACAGGCAGGGAGACATTCTTGGGACTACAGTGAACAGTATGTACAAGTGCTCGTCACCAGTGCCCAGCTCAGCAACTACATCTTCTTAACCTTCCTAACCCTGCTGCTACATCTTGGTGCTCCCTCAATATCCACAATGGAGGGGGAGGCAGCCTGCTGACTGCAACACCCTGTCAGGGATGACCTTGATAGGCATCATCTGGGGGGGGTAGGAGGCCTGCTTTTGGGGTCCTGCTGTGTGGCAGTGGCAACCCTCTCGGCCTGTGGAGCTGGAACTGCTGTGGTTACAGGAAGAGAAGATTCTGGTGGGACAGAAACTCCTGGAGTCACCTGGATGGATAGCCCCAGGGTGTTGAGCTGCTGATCCTCCTCCCTATGGGTGCCTGACAGCCGCCGGCTGACTCCTTGAGGAGAAGGGGAAGCTGGAGTGAGATCGAGCTGCCCCACACCCCTCTCGCGTTGATGCTGTTGGAGGCCAAAATGACATCAGCAATGGAGTTGAGCCCGTGCAGCTGTGCAGGAGTGAAGTCCTAGACCAAGGTCTTCATGGCGGCCGCCATCCTACCAGTGTTGACTTTGGTGTGTTGGCATGCCGGCGATATCACCTCAGCTGGAAGGTGGACAGGCTCCTCCATCGTGCCTTGCAATCTGAGGAGTGCAGCGGGCATCCCTTCCTGATGTTCCTGAGCTTGCCTTTTTGCAGATCCAGCAACTGAGATTTGGCCGAGTCCAGAGGCTCATCATCTGACTCAGACTCAGCAGATTTCTGGCCTCCAGCAGTTCCCAAAGTGCCGGAAACATGGGCATTCCCTGCCTCCGCCTGCTGCGGATCAGACAGTGCGATGTGCTCACCAGATTGTGACCCCGAGGCTACTCTCGAATTAGGTCCCACCGAGGTGTGTGCTGGTAGAAGGTGTGGGTGAGCGCTGTGATTGGTCTTCAACTGGAGTGTCATCAGATCCTTCTTCTGATTTGTTTCAGGGCTTGAGTGAAGGACCTATGTCATGGTGCCCCTCAGCTGTTTCCCCAGATGAGCCTGTGAAATGAAGAGAGATAATCGACGCATAGCACAGGGACTGCGGAGCGGGGGAACTCACTCACAGCATAGTTGCCTGATGGATGTTGCACTGCTGGATCCTCATTTGGTTGATCATCACTGACCTCACCATCTGCACAGGACCGGTCCTGGTCATCGCCGGCCAGGTGGATGGCTCTGTTTTCGAAGCCCGTAAGGAACTTGATGTTTAGGTATTCCGACACCGGTCTGCAAGCTCTCAATTTTATTGTGTACCAGCTTGTCCTGCATGAATGCAGATGGAGATAGCATGAACATGATGCCTGCCAGGCCAGGTAAGAAGGATGCCTGGCATGTGTGGATGGTAAGTTGTGCCATGGACAGGATGAGGACACAATCTGCAGGGTAGATAAAGGTGTATGAGAGTGTGAATGGTGATGTCCCTTGAACTCACGGTGATTGAGATCTCTGTGGATGTGTGCTGGGTTTGTGAGTGTGTGAGTTGAGAGTGATGAGAAGAGTGACTTACCCTGGTGGAACGGAGGAGATTAATCATCCTCTCTCGGCACTGGGTGGCTGTCCTCTTTTGCAGGGTGTTGGCGCTGACCACCACTGCCACTGCCTGTCAAGCTGGATTGGTGACCTTGCTTGCTGTTCTTCACCCAGAGCGGGGGGTACAGGATTTCATGGCGGCCCTCCACAGCATCCAGCAGGTGCCCAAGGGAGCATCACTAAATTTGGGGGCAGCCATAACTTTCCAGCACCTTCCGATGCCTCAGAGAGTGCTACCTCTGTGCAGGGGTGCCCTTTAAACATGGCGCCAGGATTACTGAAATCCTGAGGTGGCAACTGGATGGGAAAATCAGAGGCTGTCCCACCAGCGACTAGGCATGTTTCCCAGGAATGGATTATTAATAAGGTGCGATGTCCCAGGAATGGGACGATATGGCACGAAAAGTTGCCATTGCAGCCAAAGGGTAAAACATCCCTTTTGCACTATCTGGCATGATCACATGGTTGAAAAGTAAAGATTAAAATAACATCGGTATTGACTTACACTGTAGAATTGACATCAATTTTAGTTCAGTTATCACTTTGCAAAGCGATCACTAGTAACTAATAATGAAAGACAGCACTGGTAAAAAAAGAGAGAAAGCAGGATTCCAGCCAAAAATCGAAATGTACCAACACTAAATCATCTGCCATTGAGTCTAAACCATGAATTATAAAGCAGGAAATATAACCTGGATTTAAATCATGTGGGTAAAATGGAATTAAGGATTGTATAATACAGAAAAAGTTTTAAAAATTCTGAGGAAGAGTAATCTTGGACTTGTAATGTTAACTCCGTTTCTCTCTTTGCAGATGCTGCAAGACCTGCTGAGTTTTTCCACCACTTTCTGTTTTTATTTCAGATCTCCAGCATCTGCAGCATTTTGCTTTTATTAAAAAAAACTCATTTTTAGTGTTTAAATCTCCAGCAATAATTGTTGGCAAGGGAATTAGTTGCCAAACTTGTAAAATGGCTTTTTGGGGCCATAGAGATTGCTCAGCTGTAGTATCATTTATTATGCATTAAAAAAAAATCACTTCCTCATAAATGCCTAGGATTTCCAGTTTTATTTATTGTGGAACCAGTGGGCAAGTGAAGTAAGTTCTCAGTGTTGTGGACATTTAAATACGTGTCCATCGGCAAGGACTGCAATAGTGCATCCTGTAGAGGAACAGGATACCTTTCCAAATTTCCATGTTTAACTGCACCTATGCAGATGCCAGAAGTCACTCTCATTTATCTTATTATAATGGTAAACACTGGTAGTCTTAGTGCTATTGCTGAAAAGTCAGGGCAGAAAGCTCTGCTTCTCTCTGCTGCCTGACCTGCCGAGTATTTCCAGCATTTCCTGTTTGTATTTCAGCTTTCCAGGACCTGCAGTGTTTTCCTTTTGATCTAGATCCTTGATTATTTTGTTTTGTCCTTGGTAGGTGAGAACCAAATCACCTTGTCCTGGGGCTACATTGGTTCCTATTCTTTGTGTCCTCTTGCAGATCATTTTTTAAAGTCACATGAGAAAGTGAGAGCCCCTCACAGAGGCACGTTCTTGCAGCGAGTGTCTCTGATGATTAGTCAGAGTACTTGTAATACAACGCGGAGAATAGGAAACTATAGTGAAAATCCAAGATACAAAAGAATTGGAATAAGGATTGACAAAGGCAAATGTCAAGGAATCTCAAAGAAATGAAGATGACTTTTTGAAAACAAATATCCCAATTGATTAATCAGAGGACACAGTGGAATAACACAAGGAAAACTTGAAAGGTACAAAGTGCTCCTCTTGATAGCTTAGTGGATAACTGCACCTCGTGGTCAAAGTCTGTGCAATCAAGAAGCTTTTGCATTGTGTCCCTGGTCAGTGAGGAGCTAGTTGATCTGCCAAAGCATTGTTGGCAACGATTCCATCGATTTCAGTGTCCTTGAGCGAGAGAGGAAGAAAATCAGCCAGGGTTGTTGATGACTGCTATCTAGTGACCCTTGCTGGGAAGTACACAGGCATCAGAAAACAGAGATCAGACTCACCTGTAACATTCATTGCAGGATTCGTGGACAAGCTCAAGCTGCAGGGTGACCCTCAGTCGTACTCTAAAATTAAGCCGAAATATAAACTGATAAAGTGGAACTAAAGCTAAGCAGTTAAAAAAAAAAGGATGAAAGAAAGAAAAGTCCTGAACCCTCTTAGTCAGCTGGGAACTTTTCTACTGGTGGACATCCATGTTGGTTCATAGTCATGGCCACTGTTACAGTTCAATGGCATTTTCACTGGAAAAACCTTCTCAACAGTGTCAGAGTGCCAAGGAATCGAAAACAAGGCAGATCTCTGTGCAAATAAACATCCGACTTTATAAAAAGTGCATTTCAAAGTTAAACTTTTTTTCACCGTAAAATGGAATGGCATTGTGTGAAATTTGCTTCTCCTGGACTTTCCTTCCCTTCCAACTTAGATTTTTCCGACTATTTTAAAATATAATTTTGTCAGAGTCTCATGGTAGAAACCCTGCTACATATCTGTGAAGTTACAACAACAGATCAAAAGAAGCTCCAAGGGAATTCATGCCGGCATTAATTACAGGATAATACCAACTTGACCTGTTTCTTATCTTGTTTTGTTGCCTGATCAGAAAGTGCCATCCCATTCACCAAGTATCTCAGCTGGTTAACTTTTATTTACAAAGAGATAAAAACAAACAACTGCAGATGCTGGAAATCCAAAACAAAAACAGAATTACCTGGAAAAACTCAGCAGGTCTGGCAGCATCGGCGGAGAAGAAAAGAGTTGACGTTTCGAGTCCTCATGACCCTTCGACAGAACTGAGTGAATATAAGGAGAGGGGTGCTTAACTTATATTTCCTATTGACAAAGTCACTAAATAGTGAGCTTCCGATGAGGTGCTTTACAGCCTTCCGGACTTAACACTGAGTTCAACAACTTCAGACCATGAACTCTCTCATCTATCCTCACCCCTTTGTTAATCCCTTCTTTCTACATTAATTTTTATTTTTTATCCACTTACTTTTATTTATTTTCATTCATTTATTCATTATTTTATCCCATTTTTTTTATCCCCCCTTCTAACCTATTTTCTATCCTTTTTTTCTCCACCACCACCCCCTCCCCCCCCACTCCACTCCCAAAAGGGCCATCTGTCACTTGATCCATCTTGTTCTTTCACACAATGCTTACCCTTGTTCTGCTGTTATCACATTCTGCTTTCTTGCCTTTATGCCACCATCAGCCCCTGTTTTAGCCCTTACCACTACCATTAACACTCCCTTTGTCCTTTTGTCCATGGCATCTTTGTCACTCTCTCCTTTGTCCCCATCTAGAGCTGGCCTTCTATCCAGCTCCACCTGCTCCACCCCCCTTAAACATTTCATCACATTTCTACTTCTCTTTAGCTCTGGAGAAGGGTCATATGGACTGGAAGCGTTAACTCTGTTTCTCTCTCCGCAGATGCTGCTGGCCCTGTGGAGGCTTTCCAGCATTTTCTACTTTTGTTTCAGATTTCCAGCATCCGCAGTATTTTGCTTTTAGTTAAATAGTGAGCTATACAGAGACAAAACATTTCATTTCAGGACTAACATCATCCAGCATGTTTCACTTGAGCTGTAAGATAAATAAATAGCTTGCATTTATATAGCAACTTTCACAACTTCAGAGTGTCAAAAAGTGCTTTACAGCCAATGAAACATTTTTAAATGGCTATAGCTGTTGTAATGTAGGAAACATAGCAGCCAATTTAAAAGTAGCAGGCTCTCATAAACAGCAATAAGATGATGACTAGATAATCTAATATTTTAGTGCTATTAGTTAAGGGATAAACATTGACCCCAGGACACTGGGAAAACTCCCCTGTTCTTCATCGAAGCAATGCAGGGGACTTAAGAAAGCAGACCCAACCACTTTCATCTGGAGTTGATTGGTGTAATTAACATCTCAAATGGCCTTTTAACTCAAATTTCACCTTTAGTAATCACTCCCAAAGCCCAAAGACCTTAACAGTATCCGCTTTCATATGAATTAGCAAGACCATATAGCTGCCTCAATATTCCAATCCTGAATTGGATCCTCACAGAAGCAAGGAGAACATCTTTTCTCATATCTGGGTAACGCCAGTTTTCATACCACAAAGAGAGCTGTTAGATTCTAACACTTGCAACACACATTAGTCTGACATGATACAAGTGACTAATTGTCTATATTTCTTCAGCAGCAATAAACCATCTAACAGTTTATTGAAAAATTTCTAGGTACAAATGTAAATAAATGTTTTCTATTACGTGCTTCCATTGATCAGAACGTTTGCAGCTTTCCAGAATTCCTCACTGTATGCAAAAAAAAACCCACATACTCAAATTTGAGAAGTGTGAAGTTGCTGATGAACTTCTAGAATATCTTATCTTCATCGTCCTGAAGCAGAACATGTCCCCAGACACTGGAGGAGGTCAATGCAATTCACAATGTTACCGCTCCAAGTAACAAGTCCAGTATACAAATTCTACAATTAGATCAAGAACCTTGAGTAATTAGGGCATTATCTATTAGAGCCATGAAGGTTAAGGATAAAGCTGAGGGAGACTATTAAGGTGATGACAGATTACACCACGATGACAAGATAGCTTGTGATATATTATTTTTTAATTGGTTGGAAAAATTGTAACAAGGAGGTCAGAGATCTAATATAATTACAAAAGCATTTGAGTGGAGGTTTGAAAAAATATCTTTACACAGGTCCTGCTTAGAATGTAGAATGTGGAATTCTGTGCCAGCAGCTGTTGTTCAAGCAGACTCAATAAATTATTTTGGAAGGTAATTAGATAGCAGCGTAGGTACATTATAACATAATCTAGTGATTTTCCACTAATTCTTGCTGAACTGAATTGCCCACCATTCTGCCCATTAGCTTAGGCTGTCTTTAACTCTTCCAAATATTTCACACTGGTTAGTTTATTGGTCGAAGTAAGCACCCAAAGAGGTTCCATCTGCAAATAGTAGTTAAGACCGAGGGCTGTAGGACTTCACTGACAACCAGTTTTCACTCTTTCACCTCCCTCTACATCATCACATTTTATTGTCTTTCCCATGCATAGTCAGCCTGCTATATTATCAAATGCTTTTCTACAATCAATAGCAATAACATCTGCAGCCTTACCTTCGACACCAAATCTGACACTTCCTCCGGCAATTTCAGTAAATTGGCTAGACACAGCCTGCCCTGTCGAACCAATGTTGGCTGACTCTATTCAGTCCTTGTCAATAATGGCTCAAGCATTGCCTGCACAATCAAGATGAAGCTCACAGTTGGTAATTTGAATGTTTACCCTTGTCCCCCCTTTTGATAACAGTGCCACTTGGCATTCCATTGGAATGTGACCAGATCCAAATAAAAACAATGGAACCAAGTAGCAGGAAATTGTGCATTTCCCAATATCAGTGTAGATCCAGTCCTCTAAATAAAAAAATTAACTGCGGTCACTAAATTGGAGAGCAACGATTGAAAATGTCATGGAAAGGGGAAAAAAATATGCATCTGGTGAGTGTGGCTTCCCAAAGGAGAGTGTGTTATCTGAGAGTACAGAGTATTCAAAAGCTTATATTTGAATTTAATTTAGCAGGGTGCATTCTTTATAATAATTTTACACTTGTCACCATAGATTACCTGAAAATTCCTGATAGGACATTATGTTCAAAAACATGTTCTTGATGTTGTAGTAGATATGGAAATGATTGGTTCTTCCGATTTACCCAAGGAGCTGCGATTTAGTTGGACCACTTTAGGCTTCTCCTAACAGGTTGTCTCTGTGAGAACCAGGTTATAAATACATTTTTCCCGACAAGGTCACCAGTGGCGAGAAATAAGCAGAGACAATCTGGACATTGACCTGATGCAAATACGGAGGAGAAATTTTCCCATGTCAGGTGGGGCCGGGCCGGGAGCAGGGGAGATCGGGAGTGGGGGAGGGGGGGAGCAGGGGAGGGCGGGAGCGGGGGAGGGCGGGAGCGGGGGTGGGCAGGAGCTGGGGAGGGCGGGAGCGGGGGAGGGCGGGAGCGGAGGGGAATTGAGCGGAGGAGTGGGGGTGGGAGGATGGCGGGAATGGGAAAGGGCGGGCGTGGACCTGCGTTCGAGTCTGCGCCACCATTTTATGCGGGCAGGCCAATTAAGGCCGCCCAGCGTACTTCATGTCTCCCGTAGGTAGCCAGAGTGGGCGGGCAGTGGAGGGCACGCTCCGACCACTGGATCCAATGGTGACCCAGTGGCCTGTTTAAATGAAGACCTGGCTCTGTCAGGCTGCGCACAAGGACCGGGAGAAGAGCACATCAGAGGGGCAATGTGCCTGATGCAAGTCCGGAGGGTCGGCCAGCGGGGCATCGTGCCCAGTGTGACCCTCGTTTTTCTGATGAGTACCTAGCTGCCCTCTTGGAGGAGGTGGCAATGCGGCGGGAGGTCCTTTTTCCAAGGGGCGGGAGGCAGAGGTCCCCAATCTGACCAAACCTGCATGGGAGGAGGTGACTGAGAGTGTGGTGCAGTGCTCATGGGTCCAGTGCCACAAAAGATTCAACGACCTCCTGGGCTTGGGAAGGGAGAGTACCATGTTGCCTCAGGCCACTTAATGCAGCTGTCACCCTTTCCCCCAAACACCCACCCCCCACACACCACATCCCCCCTCCTCCCAACACCCCCCCAGCAGCTCTGAGTGCAGTAACAGCATTGAATCCCTCACAGCATGTACCCCTCGCTGGGTGTGCCAGCAGAGATTGCCCATGCCCAGTTCACCCTGAGAGGGTTGGGCTAGGATGTGTTCTGCACCCGCAGCAGGTGTGACACTGACACCCAGAGTATAGAATGGGGGGTGAAATTCAAGGGTCTGCACCTAGGCAGAGAGCTGGAACTGTGCAGCATGTCGAAGTCAGGGTGCTAACACGCTGGGAGGGGAGCGTCCAGTTGGCGGGGCACCAGTCCATCTTCTGGCGTTTGCGCTCCACGTGCTTGTGCCTCCTTGCTTAGCAAAGTAACACCTTGTGGTGCCACATGTGAAGGAGGCAGCATTTGGGCAATCGGGGCTGGGGGGATGGTACGGGGTCAGCCCTGGCTTGTTTGGGTGAGTGTGCAGCAACTGCGGGGTGAGGAAGAGCTGGAGTCCTGCAATGTTCCACTCTGTCTGGGTTGGCAGGGATGCAATGGGAATTCAGGTGCAGGCTGGACTCATCAATGCTCTTCACTCCTTTTCAGGAGAAGATTGTGCACAATTCCACAGAGCGAATGTGGACTGGCAGAGGCCAGGCCCAGTTGGCCACCCGAACGGCTTTCGAGCAGCAGGCCATGGATCTGGAGAGGAGCCATGTCCCCAGGTCTACCAGTGGCAGTGAGGGTGGGGTGCCACGGGGAGGTAAGTTTGGAGAGGACTCAGGTCACCATGTGAGTCCCGGCAGCCAGGGCACTGCTGAATATTCAGTGATTGAAGTTTGCAACATGGGTAGACCATTGATTATGGAAGGATGAGAGCATAATGATCCAGGGGAGTGGCAAGAAAATTGACATTGTCTGCACTGTAACTAATCAAATGTCCTTATTCTTTCTTTCAGCATCAGTGGAGCAGGGCCGGGAGGAGGAGGCAGAGGGGCTACCTCTCACCCCTGAAGCCCCAGAGCAAATCCACTCACCAGCGTCACACCGTCTCATCCAGGTTGGCACCAGCACAGATACTAGCACCTCAGTGGGAACTATATCTTCAGCTAGTGTCCCAGGACACGGTGGTGAGGGCACTTCACACTCGCTTGAGGTGCAGGCTGAGACAGAGAGTGCCCTTGGCGCCGGCAGTCAGAGGACTGCTGGGGACCAGGTACTTGCTCGGTTAGTGGCTGATGATGTGCCTCTGGAGTCGTCCGTGAGGCAGCGAACGCCGGAAGTGCAGCAGAGTATGCGGGACAATCTGGCGGAGATACATGAGGCTATGTGTGGCATGGTGCCCGTGCTGGAGGAGTCCACGCAGAGCATCACCGATGCAGTGAGCCTCATGGCTGAGCGCCATGCTTCCTCCATGGAGACAGTGGTGACTCTTGTGGAGAGGCTCCTCCAGGGAAACAATCAGAGCTTCCTGGGGTTGCACTCAGACCTGCAAGCCCTCACAGTGACATTGACCTCAGCTGGTCAGTGCCAGTGTGCGAGATGGTTTCAGCACCAAGTATCCCAGCTCGGTGCCCATCCATCCACGGTGAGCAGGAAGGTCCAAAGTGACCTCATGTCGGCGCAGCAGCTGCCTGGTGTCTCTGCGGGCTCCTCTCAGGGCGCTCTGAATGAGGGCAGCAGCTCCTCCGACTATCTCCCAGTGACTGTGGCATCTGATGACGTTGTGGTGACTGGGGAGAAGCCAGCTGTGGAACTGGCCGCTCCCCCCCCAGGCGGCGCCATCATCTACTCTGCGGGCCTGAGGACATCCTCCAAGGTCATTGAGGCAAACAGGACAGCGCAGAAAGCAGACTGTCTTGGATGCCACTCCCAGCGAGGGGACAGCACCTAGACGTAGCACCTGTAATCATAAATTTAAGGCACCTTAGGCACACTACGCGTTTCTCACTGGTGCTTTTACGTTGGCCCATCGTACTTTGTGGAAGACTCCGTGTGATGCCCAACATTGTTATTTTTAATGAAGTTACATTGTTTCCTCAATAAATTTTGACATGTTGCATGCCTCAGGGTGATTCCTTACCTCTGCAAGTGGATGGGAACCCATGATGTTATAGGTGAGTTGTTTGACATTGAGCTTTATTGACAAGGGCCTTAGTTAAGATCACTATACAGGCTGAATTAGCACTCAGGTTTCGAGTGTGGAGCCGGCAGCCCTGGAGTGTGTTGAAGGTCCATCTGTGGTGAGCTAGCTGAAGGTTCTTTGGATTAAAGCCTCCCGGGTGTCCCTGCTTCCCTGGAATATGCCTGGGTCAGCGTCTACCCCCTCAGTGTTCTTCTGTGCATGCTCAGCCTTGGAAAAACTGTTGGACTCATCTGCCAACATTTTCCCCCCATTGGGGGGGATGTGCGGGAGTGGGTGGGTTCCCGATTGGCCCCTCGGCTTGGAGGCGTGCCGCCATTTTACGTGTGCGGGCCAGTTAAGGCCTGTCCAATGTGACGTCCACCAGGAAGTGCTATACGCTTCCTGGGTGAGCCTTTCCCGGAGCAGGAGAGCATTGTTTCGCGCATGCGGACAAAAGAGCGCACTCACCTCCCTGGGACAAAGTGCTGCCTCAGGGAGATCAGCTCAGATTTGAACCTTCAAATAAAGATGAGAGAAAAACGTTGCTGCAATGTCCCCTCATGCGACACGGCCACATGAGTTAGGACATGTCCATAATTTTGATTTTGGAATGTTCTGTGATTTTTTTAATCACTCTTGAAACCTCATCCCGCCCGTGGATGGGGTTTGATGCTTTTTCTGAAGCCCGCCAGGGTTCCCGGCCTGTCCACCAACCTTAAGGTTGGAGGGGCAGGTCCATTAATGGTTTCAATTAATTTTCTATTGGCCTTAATAGGCCATTGAAAGTTTGGAGGGCGCACAGTCGACTTGGCTGCGCGCCCACCGACCTGAAAGGCTAAATGACGCAGGGTGATGTAGGGACACACACCTGACATCACCCTGAGTCATTTTACGTGGCGGTAAGTGGGCCCCGCCCCCGCTCGCCAAGCAGAAGATTCTGCCCATCGTATGTATCAGGAGCAAATGTGCCTGCGTCTTCCTCGTCCACTGTGTCCTCCCTTTTCCAGCGCCAGACTGTGGAGAGCGCAGCATGCAACCACTATCACCGACGCACGATCTGGGGGGTACTGGAGTGCGCCCGCTGAGCGGTCCAGGCATCAGTAGCGCATCTTGAGAAGACCGATGGTTCTCTCCACCGCAGCCCTTGTGGTGCCCTGGCCCCTACTGTATCGCTGCTCAGCTTCTGTTCTTGAAGTCATGAGCCACCTTCTGAGGGGATAGCCCTTGTCACCCAGCAGCCATCCATCCAGCCGGGCTGGAGCACTGAAGAGCCCCGGCACCTGGGAGTGTCTGAGGATGTAGGTGTCGTGGGAGCTGCCTGGGTACCTTGCACAGACTTGTAGAATCTGCACCCTGTGATCACACACTATCTGCACGTTCATGGAGTGGAAGCCCTTCCTGTTGATGAAGGCATTGGGCTCACCCGCTGGCGCCTTGATGGCCACATGTGTACAGTCTATAGCACCCTGGACGCGGGGGAAGCCAGCAATGGCCATGAAGCCTCTGGCTCCCTTGGTCTGGCTGGCCTCATCCCAGCAGTAGTGGGTGAAGGTCAATGCACGCCTGAACAGAGCGTCTGTCACCTGACACAAGTGTGTACAGCTGATTGGGAGACTCCGCAGAGATCAACCACAGACCCCTGGAAAGAGCCGGAGGCATAGAAGTTGAAGGCAGCTGTGAACTTTAGAGCCACTGGCATAGGGTGTCCACCCACACAGTTTGTCGAAATCTCAGGGCCACAGATCTGACAGATGGAGGTGACTGTCTCCCTTGAGAGACGGAGCCTCCTTCGGCACTGCACCTCAGACATATTGAGGTAGCTGCTTTGTCACCTGTAAACCCTGGCAGCAGGATAGTAGCCCCTTCTGTGGCCCCTTCCGCCTTGGACTACCTCTTGGCCCTGCATCCCTTGTGCCTGCGCCTCTCCTCCCAAAGGTGGATCCCCTGGAGGCTGACTGTGGACTCCTGGCCTCTTTCCCCTTCTAGCCCTCCCTTCCTCCTCAGAGGAGGTGCCTCAAGTGGAGAGTTCAGCTCCCATTCCCAGGCTAAGGGAAGACTTCCTGAAAGCTGCAGGCCCCAAAAAATTATCTTTACTGTAGAGCCCTGACCAAGGCTTTTACTCCTGCCCCTGTATTCCTGCTCACCCAGGCAAGTAAAGGTTACTTTCACACTTAAGTACCTCAAACATCACATGTGTGACCCCACTCACCCCTCTTATCCCACCGTGGATGAGGTTTATATAAATGTCTCTTAACCGCCTGCCTGTTACACCCGTGCAGCATCCTGAAGATCGCATGGGCTGCGAAAAATCGAATTCAGTTGCTGCCTCAAGGGCCTTAACTGGCCCGTTAATTGATGAAGGATGCGCATCTGAATTTATAGTGCGCCCGCCTTCTCAAATATCGCGATGGCGCGCGGAGACGTTGGGACGCTCACCCGACATCACCGCGCATCATTTTACGCAACGGCGCGAGCTGGGGCCTGCACACCAATGGAAAAATTCTGCCCATGATCTCCGAATGAGATTTGAAAAGGGGCAGACAAAGTTAGTGGTTCCGTAAACTGCACATAAACAAGCAGAGGGGAGTTCAATAGCCACAAAAACAAAAATTGCCGGAAAAACTGATCTGACAGCGTCTGTGGAGAGAAAGGCGGAGATTACGTTTCCAGTCCTTATGAGTCTTCTCCAGAACTAAAGAGAAGGAAAAATGTGGTGAAATATAAGCTGTTTAAGGGGGGGGTGGGGAATGTGAAGCTGGATAGAGGGCCAGTGATAGGCGGAGACAAAGGAGAGATTGCAAAAGATGTCATAGACAAAAGGTGGAAGGAGTGTTGATGGTGGTGACATTGGTTAAAGGAGGTGCTAATGGTGACATTAAGGGTAGAAAGCACAATGAGCAAGTGACAGATGGCCCTAGGGAGGTGGGGTGGGAGGAAGGGATGGTGTGGGAGAAAATAAATAAATTTTAAAAGTTATAATAGAAATAGGTGGGGAAAGAAATATATATATATATTTAAATTAATAAATAAATATTTGAGAAAAGGGGATCAAAATGGGGTGAGGATGGAGGAGAGAGTTTGTGGGAATTGCATGGAAAGGTGCTGTAGGAGGGGGTTGATGTGTATGGAGTGATGGAGGAGTAGACCAGCGTGTCCTTGAGAGAGTGGTCCCTACGGAATACTGACAGGGGAGGTGAAGGGAAGATGTGTTTGGTGGTGGCATCATGCTGGAGTTGATGGAAATGGCGGAGGATGATCCTTTGAATGTGGAGACTGATGGGGTGATAAGTGAGGACAAGGGGGACCTTAACATGCTTCTGGGAGGGAGGGGAAGGTGTGGGGGCAGAGGCGCGGGAGATGGGTCGGACAAGGTTGAGGGCCCTGTCAACAACTGTGGATGGGAAAGCTCAGTTAAGGAAGAAGGAAGACATGTCAGGAGCCCTGTTTTGGAAAGTGGCATCATCGGATGCGACGGAGGCGAAGGAACTGAGAGAATGGGACGCAGTCCTTTCAGGAAACGGGGTGTGCGGAGCTGTAGTCGAGGTAGCTGTGGGAGTCGGTAGGCTTGTAATGAATATTGGTGGACAGTCTATCACCAGAAATTGGGAAAGAGAGGTCAAGGAAGGGAAGGGAAGTTTCAGTGATGGACCATGTGAAAGTGAAGGAGGGGTGGAAATTGGAAGCAAAATTAATTGCAAAAGGAGCAACACCTGCCCCTTTACTTCCCCCCTCCCCACTGTCCTTTCAAGTGAAGCAGCATTTCACTTGCACTTCCCTCAATTTCGGCTCCTGCATTCGCTGCTCCCAATGCGGTCTCCTCTACATTGGAGAGACCAAACGCAGACTGGGTGACCACTTTGCGGAATACCTTCGGTCTGTCCACAAGCATGACCCAGACCTCCCTGTCACTTGCCATTTCAACACGCCACCCTGCTCTCATGTCCACATGTCCGTCCTTGGCTTGCTGCATTGTTCCAGTGAAGCTCAACGCAAACTGGAGGAACAGCACCTCATCTTCCAACTAGGCACTTTACAGCCTTCTGGACTTAACATTGAGTTCAATAACTTCAGATTATGAACTCTGTACTCCATCCTCACCTCTTTTAGATCCCCTTTTTTCAATTATTTATTTTTAAATTTTTATATATGTACATTTTTCCCACCTATTTCTATTATTATTTTTAAAATTTATTTCCATTCATTGTCTTATCCTCACCATTTAGCCTATTTCAATCTTTTTTCCCACACTCTCCCCTCCCCCCCAAACCCACCCCCACCAAGGCCATCTGACACTTGCTCTTTCTGCTTTCTACTCTTAATGTCACCATTAGCACCTCCTTTAGCCAGTATCACCACCATCAACACCCCTTCCACCTTTTGTTTATGACACCTTTTGTAATCTCTCCTTTGCCTCCACCTATCATTGGCCTTCTATCCAGCTCCACCTGTCCCACCCCCCTTAAACAATATATATTTCACCACATTTCTACTTCTCTTTAGTTCTGAAGAAGAGTCATTAGGAGTCAAAATGTTAACTCTGTTTTTCTCTCTCCACAGATGCTGTCAGACCGGCTGAGTTTTTCCAGCAATTTTTGTCTTTGTTTCAGATTTCCAGCATCTGCAGTATTTTGCTTTTATCGGAGTTCAATAGGAACTTGACTCAAAATTCCTCTCATAGTTATTAGTTCATTCCCTTGGGTTTTTACAGGATTTCTCACCTTACATTTCACACGTTTTGCATGGAATGACTCGGATTTATAGATTTAGGTTGCAGTTCGCCTATGATCTCATTGAATGGTGGCAAAACAGATGCAAGGTGCTTAATTGCCTTCTCCTGCCCTTATGTGTTTTATTTGCTTGCTGACAATGATTAATAATAATGGCAGTGGCAGGATTTTGGTGGTTTTCTGTTCTTCCTGAGAAACAAAACCACTATTGAAATGTAGTTATTCAACTCCATTAGCACATCACAAAAAACAATACGTGTATTAGAAAAGGCACAAGCAGAGATTGATCCATCATTCACTTTAGAAGCATTTAAATGATTATCCATTAAAAATTGTAAAGTCACATTAAGCCTGGATTCATTTAAAGAACAACAGTGATAGAGGACTGGGTGGTACAATAAGCTACTGTAATGCCCTTTACCCTTCAGAATCTAGGATCTATTCTCACTCAAGCTGATGAGATAATCTTCTCAACCTCTGCCAGCAGCCCTCAGTGAAATCAGTTTGGGAGGGTCAGAAAACAATTTCTATTAAACACAAACCTGTAGTACAATATCTGTCAGCACAACTCTCACTCGTAGAGGTTAATAAGATGTTTCCTTCTGTTGGACATTGCTGTGATATCCTGTTACAGTTAATGTGCTCTTCTGAAGTTGAAGATGGTGTGGTTGTAGGGACAAACAAGCAGTGATAGGAGCAGCTCTTATCACTGCTTGCTTGTCCCTACAACCACACCACCCCCTCCACTTAAACCAGCCCCCCACCTTAAACCAGTTTATATTTCACCTCTCTGCTAATATTCACTCAGTTCTGTTGAAGGGTCATGAGGACTCAAAACGTCAACTCTTTTCTTCTCCGCCGATGCTGCCAGACCTGCTGAGTTTTTCCAGGTAATTCTGTTTTTGTTTTGGCCTAATTATGTGTTAGTCATGGGTGCCCAAACAAAATAAGGTTTTCCAATCATTGTAATGACATATTTCACCTTTAGCAAGCCAAAAACAACAGCATCACTGTTAACGTGGCTGAAGATAACAAATGAAATATATTGATTTTGGTGTATCTGACAGAACTGCTGAGGTGACAGCAGAATAACATGTCTACAACTTAATCTGTAATTGGAAGATAAGGTTACATTGGTGTGAAAAGTGTCAGCAACAGTTAAATCACCAGGACATCATCCATTGTTTCTGTGTTATGATTTAAAGCACAATAAAGGTACAAATGAGATATCTCGGCTGAAGAAGGTTCAAACACCTGAACTGTTTTTCTAAGAAAAAAGCTTTAGCCAATTGTCAAGCTCTTCCATCAGGCGCCTGAGAGCCATCAGTTTCAATTCCTGTTAGTATGGATGGCTGCCCTTTCAATTTACTTGTTCAACTGCGTGCTTTAGTCGAAAAAAATGTTCCATTTTACCATAATAAACTATCAGATTGTACACCTTGGTTTGTAGCTTAACTTCAATTTGTTTTGGCTGATATAAGTTTAGTTTTAGGAAATCAATTAAATCAAAGAGGTTCTTTAGAGGGCACCCTCAATTTATATAAAGAACGATCTCAACATTGTCAATATTTACCACTCAACAGTCAAAATGCAAATCATTACAGTGGCAGAGTCACTAAAAATACCCCAAATTCCATGATGCTGGTCAACTTAAAGATAAACATTAGCCTTGAAAAATGTATCAATTTTAGCAATAACTCTTATGCAAAAAACAAATTGTAGTCACGATAGCTCTAATTTTTATTCTCACCTTAGCTAAATCTTGCCAGTTTGACGCAAAAGGCTCTTTGGCCCCAGCACTCAAGTAATCGATCCAGTGAGTGGAAAGCAGTTCTAGTCATTTATGACTAGACTAGTTGTGTGCTTAAAGTTTAAATGAATAAAAAAAGGTGGCATCAAGCTCTTCCAATCCCATTCCCCTTTGCTGCTGAGTTGAGCTGGCGTGAAACTTTCTGCCCCTCTCTGTAATGGCTGCCTGGTTAAAATTGCTATCAGGTCCCAATGACATCATTTGGGTACCATCTTGTATGTGTTAAAACGTGCTCAGCAGGTTTTGGGTAGACATGCTAACGCTGTCTGCTCGATGGAGCAGGTTAAAATTATGGATGGTAAGTTCCCAGCAGGTCCACAGTGGATAAATGAACCAGGCAATTTTAACTTCCCACCTGCCTGTGTTTCTGTTGAGTGGATGGGGTTAAAACTGAGCATGGGATTGTGGAGCTGCAGCAGCAACATGCCAAAAATGGATAATCAGTAACAACTCAATTGCCTGCTGCTGCAGTTAATTAGTAGCTAACTACATATATAATTTTTCCTGATGTTAATAGATTATCACATTTTTCGGAGTGGCATTTTAAAAAAAATAGTTTTGTTGCTGGATGTATAACATAGCACACCTCAACAAAAAGTTGGCATCTGTTGTCTCTTCATTTTTTAGTGTAACTTCTTTCAGAACAAAACAATAATGCTAGACTACATTCCACAATTGGGAGCATTTAGCATTGAGAGTGACAATGTTTCTTGATGGTTAATTTATTAATATAAGCGTGCTTTGATGGCCTAGTTGCATTTATTGCATTTTTCTCTGTACCGTGTCTGCATATGTAATCAAAAGATTTACTCTTATAATTATACAGCCTGATGTGTTTAGGATATATATTACTAATTTCATGATGGAGGGCATAAAACTGCAAATAGCAAATAATTCCGAGAGTTTCATTTCTGGCTCAAAAAAGGAGCCAAAGAGCATTGTTTCACTAACATAAAATACCCCCGCATATTTCAGTGAGGCAGTTTTGAGAGGAATTCTGTCCTCTACGATTAAAAGCCTTTGTCTCTTAGCTATGAGAGAGGATTGATTGGATTACATGGTGTAGTTTCCTGAAGCAAAGTAATTTTCTGCATGACCAGAAATGGTGTAAGTGGGAAATTTTAATAATGGTCAATTATTTTCAGAATTAAACTTTGAGCAGGAATCAGGTCTACCAAATGGATGGAGAATGCACAATGCAAATATATAAAATTAGAAACAGTCTAATGATTATCATTCACACTTCACATTTAACTGTTCAATGTCATACTCGCATTCATTACTGGACTAGATTCGTGAATGGGACCAAGTCAGTGTAAAGATATCCGGCTGAGGGATTTATACCTTAAAGATTAAATGAGACAACCCTTAACCTTGGCATTAAGTTAACTGATAATATTTGTAATATGTGTCCCTGAGTGAGATACTAAGGGGGTGAAATTGGTCTTCAGTATTAGTGTGAAATGAGTGATTGTGAATTGTCAGTTAGTTTACATCAGTGCTAATTTATTCCCCTGTTAACTTCCATGGAAAATAACATTTGGTGGAATGTAAAATGTGTTAATGTTCACCATCATCCATTTCATATCACAGTCTTGACCTGTGAGTGCCGGGGAAAGGGGAGGGGAAGGAACAGAAAAAATCCACCTAAAAGTTTTTTCTTTGGAGCAACCACAGTTATGTTCTCTTGCAATATTCTAGAAAAATTATATGATTATATTATAAGGTTTCCAGTCAGGCTAAATCCATAGGTTCTGAAAGCTAGAGACCATAACAACAATTATAACATGTTGTACTTATAGAGCATCATTAACAAAATAAAATGTTCTAAGATGCGATATAAA